>NW_022589730.1:5357809-5541470 GCF_004348235.1 Phoca vitulina | reverse complement strand
ATCCCAGGACCCTGGGATCATGACCTGAGCCGAAGGCAGACGCTTAACGACTGAGCCACCCAGGCGCCCCAGTAGCTACGTTCTTTTATGTTAGATGTAACATAACAATAAAAGGAAATAATAGATTTCTCAAAAAAAATACATGTTTTCTTAGATGAATACTCAACATTTAGTATATGAATATTTATATAGAACATTGTATGTAACAACAGGCATTGTCCTTACATTGCCAAGGCTCCCTGTAGTCTTTGTTAGTATCTGGATTAAAAAAAAAAAAACAAAAAACCTATATTAGTCTTCTATAGGTGAAAAAGAGATCCTTCTTCCACATCAGAGCTCCTCCCAGTTTCAAAATCCTGGAGATGCCTTTAACATTACCTTCCCCATATGGTCTTCTCATTCTTCCTTTAATATAATAACACCTCATATTTGGATTGTGCTACATGGTCTGAAAGCATTTTCAATTTGCTTCTTTCAAAATTCCAGTGAGTTGGGAAGGACAAGTGCATTCAATATTAATTCAAAAGAAAAAATGATATTAAGAACCTATTATGAAGCAGACACCGTTCTGCTATTCCAGACAATAAAAATAAGGGGGGGGGGAATTAGGATCATGTCCCTGTATTACTGTAAAGTGTCTAACTTCTTACCTTGGCTCTGGGTCATCCCTTCTTTCCTAGCCTCCCACCTTGCAGAATATGTTGGCTTAAAGACTTAAAATCATCCCAGGTGTCTACATAAGAGTTCTCCAGCACCAACTTGGAATATAACTCCCGGCTGTTTTCTTAACAGCATTTTTAACTCCTACACTCCATTCTGATCAGGCAGACCTGCTCCCTTTCTTCCATACAATCTGTTTATTTCATCATTTTCCTCCCACTAATGTTATTTCCTCTTCCTGGAATCTCATTCCTAGTCTTCTTGGATTGTGTGAATCCTATACATTATTTAAAAACCTAGTACTTGGGGTGCCTGGGTGGCTCAGTCAGTTAAGCATCTGACTCTTGATCTCAGCTCAGGTCTTGATCTCAGGATCGAGAGATCAAGCCCCACGTTGGGCTCCACACTGGGGGTGGAGCCTACTAACACATAAACCAAAAAAATGCAACCCTTTATGCCTACTGTAGGGCAGGGTGGTATTCGGTAGGTCTTAACTCCACACAGGAGGAGGTGGTACATTGCTTAACATTTCATTGTTCCTCAATTATTTCATAGAGTTCTGTGTCCTGGACTTGACTGTAAAGCTGACAAAGGATGGGGCCATATGGATGACTACTTTTATGTTTATCGGATACCTAGAATGCAGAATCTATTCTATAAATACCTTCTGGATGAGAATCTGATCTTCCCAGACACCAAGGATAATGACTTAGTCCAAAGAGAAGCTCTCATAGAATTTCACATATGTTAGCAATCAGGGGCTTGCAGTGTCTTTAAAGACACATCATATGTCATCCACCTCTTCTACTTAATATTCTTCTGATCATGCTCACTTTAGACATGTATTTTTGCCCTTCAATAAGGCTAATCACAGCAAAACCACTCCTGGGAAGAACTCTCACTACCTTCTTGGCAGCAACTCTTCTTCCTGCAGCCAAGCAAGGAGTTACATCAGAAGTCCCAGAACTGGGTGAGTCATTCATATCTAGTGTTTGGGGCTGCTACAGTATGTTTTCAATGGTAACAAATGAATGTTACCTTAGGACACAAACATCTGTCTAAGGGCATTCTTTTAATCTCATACACATAATAACTTTTTGGAGATGTGGGAAAGAAATAGATTTACAACCCTGTAAAATTGGTCGGGTAGACTTGTATTTTCCCTGTCTCTAAGAATCACACCTGGTTGTACCTGTTATTGTCAGGAAAAGATGAGGAATGACAGGAGCAGTTAAGAATTGGTGTTAGCATAATTTCAGTTTTCACTTAAAGTGTTCTTCTGTATCATTCTCCAGCATTTTGACTTCCAGATCAAATTTAGTTTCTTATTACATGCATTCCATTTTAATATACAGAAAAAATATCAGTGTTGATAGAGTTTATAATGAAGAAGAGGTCTTACTTTTTTTGTCTTCAACAAAAAATTTGGAATATTTTTCTGCTCCTAAAATACATCTTTTTTTATCTAATAAAAATGCATGATTTATAGAGGATAAGTTTGAGTATTATGAAAAGAAAGTGCTATACATTTAGATTTTTTTTTCAGGATGTTTACAAAATTGAATTATCTTCATTCTACAAAAAGTTTCAAATTATAGCATTTGCTTTAGAAATGTGTCACCAAGAGCACCTGGGTGGCTCAATCAGTTAAGCATCTGCCTTCAGCTCAGGTCACGATCCCAGGTACTGGGCTCCCTGCTCAGCAGGGAGCCTTCTTCTCCCTCTGCCTGCCGCCTCCCCCTGCTTGTGCGCTCTCTCTCTCTCTGTGTCAAATAAATAAATAATTAAAAAAAAAAATAGAAGTGTGTCACTGAGACATCTTCCTGTATTGCTCCCAAGAATTTACATCATTGTGGGTTTTTGGAACAAGTGCAATCAGTTTCTGTGGCCTTTTCAGAATGCCGAAATCAAGTTTCTTGGTGATTTACGCTTTCTTATTTTTATGTAAATATCAAATATTCAGTCTCATGTGTAAAAGACAAGTGGATGTGGAAGAAGGTGGAGAAGCTCCTTTTTCAGCTACAGGGAGCCAAAAGGTCGCCTCATCAAGTGAAAAGCAGAGGGAAGCTGCACGCACAGCCGCGGCAGGATTAATATAAGGACTCTCCTCGCTGGGCAGCATCTTAAATTGAAGGTGTTCTCAGGTCACCGCGGCTAATGAGTCTTATTTACAGGAAGTCATTTAAGTACCGACTTAACTTCCACATCATGCAGAACTGTGCCTTGACCTACAAATGTAATAAATAAGAGTTGTCTCAATTTGTAATAGAAACTGGGGTTACAATGTATGTCCTGTGAACTCATTGAAGGAGCTGGTAGATGAGTAATTATTTCTTCCCCGGTGAACAAGAGGATGCCAGCCAGGAAAACCTACTCGGAGAGAAAAATCACATTCTTGAGTGCCCGACTGCTGGTCCCATCAGACATGTTAACCAAGCCAGAAATACATGTGTGAATATCACACCTGAACAACTGGATGAAAAGTGAAAAATGTTTGAACTACCTAAAGGTTTTATCTGTAAGAAATCAGGACTATTTTTATATCAGATTACCGAGGGTGCTTCCCACTTTGGGATGCTGTGGTGACCACTGACCAATGAGCTTTAAGGAAAAGAAGTAGAAGAAATAATAAAGGATGACAGCGAGAAACCTCCTGGATCCAGCTTTTGACCTCTGGGCAGGTATGATGACCATGCCCCTACCAACTATTCCGTGACTTGAGAGTCCCCTGGCAGCTGGGAGGGGGGAAAAGGCGATTGACAATCTTCTCCCTGTTATGTGAAGTGACAGCGTTCGGATAATTTCCATGGATAAGTTCGACCATTAGAAGTTATTTGGGAGTGCTCGCTTCGGCAGCACATATACTAAAATTGGAACGATACAGAGAAGATTAGCATGGCCCCTGCGCAAGGATGATACGCAAATTCGTGAAGCGTTCCATATTTTTTATATCTAAAACTAATGGTGTAATGTATGGGGATTAACATAACAATAAAAAAATTAAAAAACAAACAAACAAACAAAAAGAAGTTATTTGGGAGTCCTTAAGCTTCTCAAAAATTGGTTAGTCGTCACTTAGGAATGACTACAAATACTGTCAATAAACTAGATTTTTTACAACTGAGCTGAATTCCTTATCTTGTGTACGATATAACCTAGAATAATATTTTTCATTTATCTGAGAGGCAATTCTTACTGTTAAAATCTCAAAATTCTTCAAGCATCCTCTCCTCTGTACAACTTTGCTTAACTCTTACCTTTTGTCCTGCTCAGCAGAGTAAGACCCTTTCCCTCATCTTCTGTCTCCCTGTAGGGGGCCCACCTGTTAACAGAATTTATTACAATATAATACAATGATTTTGCTTGCTTCCTTTCTTAGACAAGCCTTTCCCTTGCAAGCTTGTTGTACAAACGCTGCTGGAATGAACTTGGGTGCTCAGCAGCGGAAATAATTATTTGAGTTGATGAGCCTGTGTTTTTTTCTGAAGACAACATAGTCATTTCCTTTTAATCTTACATTTTCTCAACATCTTGAGACTTTTCTCCTTTCTCAGATGTCATACTCCTGAGGATGTGGCGTATCCATGTGTGTGAGTACATGTGTGTGTTTACACATGCATGTGTGCCAAAGTAACTCTTCCCAGTGCCCTTCACTGCAAGTCTAGAAAATCAGTCCACGGGCTCCTACTTTTGAGTGTCCTACTCTGACGTGCACGTAAAAAGCCTGTGGGGCTTGTGTTCACCAGTGAGGGAATGAGATCCCAGTGTTCGCACGCACTAGCTCTCTATCCCTGGGAGGCCACTAACTGCTCTCAACGTGCATCGCACTTTGGCAAACAGGTGATGAAAGTTCATCGCCCACCTCAGAGACTCACTGTGATCTTACATGCGATAACTTTTGTGGAAATCCTTTATAAAATGAATCGCTTTATTAAAGTCAGAATTTTCTTCCGGCACAATCCTTTAGACATACTCATTCATCAATAATATGACTGCATTTAATTAGTATTTTCACTGCTGTATCCCCATTCTATTGAGAACTTTTCAAGGGCAGAGGTTCTGTTTCTATACCATGGCAGGGGCATGCGATGCATAGCAGATGATAAATACTTGTTGATGAACAGATACCCAAGACTATCACGAAAGAAAACTAAAGTGGAATGTTGTATTCCAGAGTAGATCATACAACTGAAATTTCTCCCCCTGCTCTGTAGCGCTAGCTTCCCTTGGAGTGACTGCAGAGGCCCCAAGAAATCCTCTGGATGCACAGATGCCCCCCGTTCCCTGTGAAAGGGCCCCGCGGTACCAGTCCTCGGTCAAGTGGGAGGATCAGCCAGCAAGTAACATCTACTTAATTTCCAATCTACCTAATTTAATTATATTCAGCTATATGATTTGTGGTTTATTAAAATATATTTAATTAATTTCGGGCGCCTGGGTGGCTCAGATGGTTGGGTGTCTGCCTTCGGCTCAGGTCATGATCCCAGGGTCCTGGGATCGAGTCCCACATCGGGCTCCCTGCTCCTTGGGAGCCTGCTTCTCTCTCTCTCTCTCTCTGTGTGTCTCTCATGAATAAATAAATAAAATCTTTAAAAAAAAATAAAATAAATAAAATAAAATATATTTAATTAGTTTCATAACCTTAATTAGGATGGTAGTACTTTTATTTTATTTTATTTTTTAAGATTTTATTTATTTATTTGACAGAGAGACACAGCGAGAGAAGGAACACAAGCAGGGGGTGTGGGAGAGGAAGAAACAGGCTTCCCGCTGAGCAGGGAGCCTGATGCGGGGACCCTGGGATCATGACCTGAGCCGAAGGCAGACGCTTAATGACTCAGCCACCCAGGCACCCCAGGATAGTAGGTAGTACTTTCAATTACCCCCTGCCAACATGCAGTGCCCTTTATGGGTACTTCATGTGAATTTTGGAAGCGATTTTGAGGAGGGTCACACTAGATGATTAAAAAGAAAGCAGAAATTTCACAAGTTAAACTACTCAGACCGAATGGTTCAGTAGCAGCTGCAGAAAGAGTTGTGATGAGGAGATAAAGTGAGAGTTAACTAGAAAGAGGTGTTAGAAGAAAACCCAGCAGTGACGACGTCTGGGCTTACAGTGAATGATCACAGAAGTAGGTCACTGAGCATGTGGATCAAAGACACTATTTCCTCCATCTACAGCAGAGAATATTGCTAAAGGAGGGAGAAGACAAATCCTGAAAAACGATGAAAATCTGCAGATTATATAAACCCTTCTAGTTTATCCCCAGGTAGTTGAGATGACACTGGACATTTTACTTCATGTTTGAAAACCTGAGATCCAGCGGCTGTTCCCAAATTCAGTTACATATATGCGTACATGCTGTCCAACTGATTCTAGGAACTAATTATCTAGCATCTATCATATGTGCCTTTGATATGTTAGGAATAAAGCGATAGGTAATAGCATACTATTTTAGTCATAAAGAAACTTCAAAACGTATCAGAAACAGAGATTACCAACACCTGGTGAGGCACATTGTATTTTTGCTACAAAATGACATTTACCGCAGTGGTTTCCAAATGAGCTGATCATTAAGAACCATTGGGCAGTTAATCAAAAATACGGATTTCTTTTGTCACACCCAAGATCTGCGGAAATTTCATAGAAGAGTAGACATTAAGATGCAAGTAAACTCTTAAAAACCCCAAATCAACCATAACAGGATGGGACAGAGCCATGAAATAAATTGTAAAGCCTTTGTGCAAAATGGACAATAATAAATATTAAAGACAAAATGTAGTGAAAAGTGGGGGTGTTTATGTAGAAAATAACTAGGTTATAAAAAGATTTGGAAGTTCACACCCAGCTATTTGGAATCTAAGGTAATGTGGAGCCGCTGAAGACTTGAGAACATTGAGTCCCTGGGACAAGACTGTGTTTAGCAAAGTCCCAGTAATGATAGTGTCAGCAATGAATGGGAGAATGAGAGACACTGCAGAGACTTGGTGTGATTTTCAATGGCCTGGGTGGACACTATGACAGCTGGAATCTGTTTAAAGGCGTGGTACATGGGCATTACTGGAGAGGTTGACAGGAAGAATATCCGGAATGATTGATAGGATGAGGGGGAGAAAAGACCCTATGATTTGAACTTCCCAGAGTGTGCTAGGATGATTGCATTAAGTCCACTAAGGGATAGGTGAAGGAGACAGAATGATAAATTCAGAATTGAGTATTTTATATGTGTCTAGTGCTCATACATGGTATTCACATGGAGGTGTGTGGCAAAAAACTGTATTGGTCAGTTCAAGAGAGATGAAGACTAGAAATAGAAATTTGGACATCAAATTTATTAAGATGCAAGATGAAGCAATGAGGGTCACTGTGATGAGTAGGAGAGGTCAGGAAGGAAATCAAAGAAGAGAAAAGTTTGGGATAAAACTGGCTTAGAAGAAGTTGAGGCTGAGAAGGAGAATCAGACCATCAGCAGTGTGTATTGGCATGCACAGAAAGGGTGATAATAGTGAAAAGCACTATGAACAACTGTATTGAAGAGTAAGCCTCCCTAGAATTTGGGAATTAGGAAGTAAAGGAAGCACTTTTTTTCCCGAGCTTTATTCAGATATAATCAGTATAACTTATGTAAGCTTATGGTGTCCAATGTGATGATTTCATACATGTACATATTGCAAAATGTTTACCACAGGAAGGTCAGTTAGCACATCCCTTACCTGATATAATTACCATTTCGTTATTGCTATGGTGAGAAAGTTTAAAATCTACTTTCATGGCAACTTTCAAGTGTACAGTGTGGTCTTATTAACCATGTGGTACCCTAGATGCCCCAAACTTACCTTGAAACTGGGAATTTGTCCCTTCTGACCAATATCTCTTTATTTCTCACGCTGCCTTCCACCCCTAACCCGCCGGGCCATGGGAACCCCTGTTCTACTCTCTGCCTCTATGAGCTGCCTTTTAGATTCCCTACATGAAGAAGAACACACAGCATTTGTCTTTGTCTGACTCACTTCACTGGGAGTTCTGTGGCTGTGAGAAATGTTGATGGTTTTTCCTACTCAGAATCCGGTCCCTTTTCTGCAGGTACTACTTCGATGACGTTCTTTGGATAACCTTTTTTCTAAGCCACAGTGGGTGGCAGTGTTAAATGCTGGACACATACCAAATGCTAACCAATCAGCATCTCTCCGAAATGTGACTCCTGAGTGAGAGACATTGAACATGATTGGAGAAGGTTCCTCCTTAGAAAGATCCCATGCAGAGAGTGTCTGAATTATTGCTGCTTAGACCCCCCACACCTCCCTTTTCTATCTTTTCTGATATGATATGGCCAGCTACCTCATTTTCTTCCAGTAAAGTCCTCTTCTGCTTAATGTGTCAGATTCCATTTCTGTTACTTGCAGTCATAAAATTACAAGTGATCTAGAAATTAATATAAGTAGCCTGACACATAACAGAACAAAGATTTTAAAGTGTCTGAGCTGAGCTGGGTAAACAATAAATGAGGATGGTTCTGTGCTGATCTGGAAGACAAGACAGCCACTGCCTTTAGTATGCTAAAAGGGTCTTAGTCATGGAAATTCAACATGCGGAACTGGATTGGTTAAATACTGCAGCTTCAGAAAGGCCCAGCATCCAAGAAACAAGATGTGGTTGAAACTGGCAGTCTGATAACAAATAAGAAAGTACTGTGTTTTTTTTTAAAGATTTAATTTATTTATTTAGAGAGAGAGAGTGAGCGTGTGCTAGCAGGGGGAGGGGCAGAGGGAAAGGGAGAATCTCAATCAGACTCTGCACTGTGCAGAGCCTGCCCGATGTCGGGTTTGATCTCATGACCCTGAGATCATGACCTGAGCCGAATCAAGAGTCAGACGCTCAACCGACTGAGCCACCCAGGCGCCCCAGAAAGTACTTTTATTCAAAGTTAGGAATTCCTACCTCTAGCCAATGATCCAAGATTCCTGAGAGTCAGATATGAAAACTTAGAGAGAAGGAAAAATGAATTCTCTGCTCCAAGCTGAAGTTAGAGACGGAAAAGCAGGGATGGGGGTGATAGGCACCAAGCCCGGGCAGAACCGTCCCTCCATGCCCTCCGCCCGGCTCAGCTGTGCAGCTAGGAGAGGATGACCTCACCTGGGTGCAGGTGCCCTGGCAGTGACGCCACCTTTCTGCTTCCTGAGGAGCCAAAGGAATGTGTGTGAATGAAGAAGAAAATAAACCCAGTGGTTCCCAAAGGGGAAACGTGCTCATTCACTAAGCGTCTGCTGAGAGCCAGTGGACACTCAGATAGGTCGTGGGGGCTTTCCTGACCCTCTCTCATCATCTCTGTCAATCCCCCAAAGACAACCCTACTTATCGCCATGTTTTATACTCTAGCGTCTCTCCTGGACAAGCTGATGGCTTTCTGCTTTCAAAAACATGATCGATTTTAGTCCCCCTTATGCAGCAATTCCGGAGCTGCCGCTACTGAGTGGATGCTCTGGGTAAGTCCAGGGGTCTCTTCAGGGAAGGCACCGCCTCTCCTGGACCCCTCCTGGGCGTGGGGCCAGGGGTGTTGGGGAGTGTGCACCCATGAACGCAGAATCGCACTGCAATATCATGTGGTCCAATATGTAACCCAGCCTTGGGGGAAATAAAAAATCTCTTGGAGAAAGTGACATCGGGGCAAGATGTAAAGGATGCATTGGAATTACTCAAGGAGGGGGTCTGGGAGAAGAGGAATGTGTTTAAAGCAAAAGAACGGCAGGTATGCAAAGGAAACTCATAAAAACCACTCTGAGAAAACAAGAACACACCCATATGAAGTAACAGTGTGTGATCTAAATGGCAAAATAAAAAAAAGAGTTTGCTTTTCTAAGTATAGCAAGTTCATACAAAAGGACCAAATAATGTAAGAAACATTATCTGATCAAGAACAACAGTTAAACAGGAAAGTTTACCTTACTAGAAAATGTTAAATAATTTTTTTCAATGTAATAAGTTATGTTTACCCTACAAGGAAATGTTATTTAATTTTGTGTCAAGTAATACAATTCCCTCACTAGAGACAGTTATTCTGTGATATATAATGATAAAATTCTATGTTCACATAGGTATTTATATTCTTTTTCTTCTTGCCTATTGTATTTTATATTTTATACGTTCATTATTATGCATTATTCTTATATTTTATGGTAATGATCATTTCAACTGGATTTTGATTTAGAAGATAGACAGAAGTATAGTTTGCATTTTATTGTGTTACAATAAATGCATTTATAACTCATTGCCAGCTTGGAATTCCACATTTTATATAGGTACTAGTCATTCTTTTGTTTGGAAACTCTATTTATCAATACACTTCTTAGTGTACCATTTCATTTCGTTTTCCAGCCAGGCTTTAGTATTTTCAGTTTTTTCTCCTTTCAGTTCTTGGTGTCTCATGGGTCTCTGCACACCTTGTATCTCCTTCTCCTATCAGACAGGGTCTCTTGACTTCACGGAAAAGAGCAGCAACTTTGGAGCTAGAGAGACACAGGATCCTTTTCTGTCTCCACGTCTTATTGGATGATCCTAGGGAATAATACTTAAGTTATGTCAAGTTTACTTTCCTCTATTCCCATAAGTAAATACTTCTCCTTTCACATAACTGGACACTTTCTGCTGGGATTAAAAGTTTGTACATCCTGTTGAGAAAATCAACTTTGGAGAAGATAACCTGCAGAAATCAAAGCACTGATAGATCATAAATATGTGAAAATAGAAATACTTCTCCCTTCACATAACTGGACACTTTCTGCTGGGTTTAAAAGTTTGTACATCCTGTTGAGAAAATCAACTTTGGAAAAGATAACCTGCAGAAATCAAAGCACTGATGGATCATAAATATGTGAAAATAGAAATACTTCTCCCTTCACATAAGTGGACAATTTCTGCTGGGATCAAAAGTTTGTACACCCTGTTGAGAAAATCAACTTTGGAGAAGATAACCTGCAGAAATCAAAGCACTGATAGATCATAAATATGTGAAAATAGATTTGTTTCAAAATCTTGCAAATTACAAGAAACAGAAATAACATAAGTGTTTATCAATATGGAATGACTGAAAAACATAACTTCATGTGCATGATGTAGTTATCGTAGACCTGCACGCTGTTAAAAGCAATTGGTCAGACTTACTGACGTGGAGGGCAATGCATAACGTATTGAGGTGAAAACAGTAAAAGAAAGCCATCATCATGGGCACTGGGTGGCTCAGTCAGTTAAGCATCTGCCTTCATCTCAAGTCATGATCCCGTGGTCCTGGGATCAAGCCTCATGTCATGTCCTTGAATTCCCTGCTCAGCGGGGAGTCTGCTTCTCCCTCTGCCCCTCCCCCCGCTCATGCTTTATCTCACTCTCTTGCTCACGTTCTTTCTCTCTCTCAAATAAATAAATAAAATCTTTAACAAAAAAAAAAAAAAAAAAGCAAGCCATCATCAAATAACTGTTCATTGAAATAGCCCCACAAAGGAATGCCTTGATGGACTGAGGCGTGTGTGCTGACTGATAGGAGTGCAGCTTCTGGGAGCCAGACCCAAGAAGGGTCATAGCCGTCAGGGGCACGGTGGTCCTTCTCAGGGGTGGGAGATGCAATTTCCCTTAGGTGCGGTGGGGTGGAGAAGAAATGTGAATCCACCGCCTGGGACAGTGATTCCTGAATATATGGACTGCATGTCCAGTGAAGTTTAGATGAATATTGGACATCACCACAAAATTTCGTTTTATTTTGAATGATGCTAGAGATAATTGAAAAACCCCCTGCAACCTCCTCTCACAGCAAAGCACATAAGAAATGATGTTTTACTTCAAAATTGGCAAGAATCATGGAACACAGGGTGATCCTACAAATTGCATAAATATACTGTGTGAAAACTCACCTCTTTTGCTCCGATTTTTGTCTTTTGGATCCAGACCGGTGAGTACACTGTCATAACCCCAAGCCAGCCCATAGGCAGGAGTCTGGGGGCCCCTGCCATAGTGTCACCTGTGTGGATCTGAAGAAGAGACAGCCGTGGAGGAAGAGGAGACTTCGCTGGCCGTGGGCAAGCAGGGATCTGGGCTGGCCACGATATGTGTCTTCACCCCTGCTTGTGTCTCCTAAGCTCATGTGTAAGATGCTATAGATGCCCTTTTATCTAGTAACGTTCCTTCCATCTTCAGGATTTTACAATGGCATGACTTATTTGCTCATAATAGATTATTTGACCCAAAGGATGTAACAGGAAGAATCCAGAAAATAAGCCCAGTTTCTAGAATCAGACTAAAATCATCAACAAAGCTATAGATTCTTAGCTGATCAATAAAATGTTCTATATTCTTCATGTTAATCTAACCCACAGAAAGACCCAGGGTTGGAGGATGATATGGGCTGAACTAAAAGGAGGAGAGTTGTCTTGGCAGTAAAAATAATGCATCCAGGAGCAAGAATGTAAGCAGGTTATCATACTGGAGCCCAATTCAATGCACTAAAACAAAACAACAAGCCCCCCCCCACTAGCACATAGCAAAGGGGACACAAAGCAGGCGTCCTTGCCGAAGGGTGTGGAGCACACCATGTGAATGTGCCACATGGAAATCAGATAGCAATGTACGCTTGACACTTGCTAAACATAACCAAGAATCAGGTAATTAATTTTTTCTAAATTTAATTGTTAGCTGACTGCCTTAGAGGGAAACATATTCCTCATATACACTGCTGCATCTCTGCTTATGATTTTAGAAATATTGTTAATAGTCTTTACTTTGTAATTACTTTTTGACTGGGGAGCTGAAAATGAAAATAATACATTGGTCTTTTAGAATCTCAGGTCAGACTTGTTTTGATTTTATCTTTATCAATTTGTTTCTTTGATTTACCATTTTCCCTGGGTGGTTGACATACTTGTTTTTACAATATCCACGAGATTAGGAAGTAAGAAAGAATATTCTCTTCTCCCTTTTCATAATTCAAGAGTATTTACTGGCTGTCACATTAGCTTGGGCCACCATAGCAAAATACCACAGACTGGGTGGCTTTAACAATGGAATTTTTTTTTCACAGTTCTGGAGGCTATAAGTCCAAGGTGAAGATGCCAACATATTCTGTTTTTGATGAGGGCTATCTTCTTGGCTTGCAGAGGGCCACCTTTTCCCTGTGTTCTCACATGGTATCTTCTCCATGCTTATGTGGAAAGAGAATACTCGTGTCTCTTCTTCTCAGAAGGATACCAAATCTATGGGATTAAGAACCTACCCTTATGATCTCATTTAACCTTAACTACCGCCATAAAGCACAACTCTAAATACAATGCTATTGGGATTTGGAGCTTAAACATATGAATTTTAGGGAGACAGAATTCAGTCTATAACAACTCTGTAATGAGATATATATGTTATTCAAACTTCTCAAAATTCAGTGAAAACTTGTGAGATCTCTGGTTTGGGCAAATGGGTTGGAAATTCCTAAGGCTAGAACTTTGGGTCCAAAATCCGCTTAGGTTAAACCTGTAAACCTGTTGTGATATGTTGTATATGTGACGGCATTAAAATATTTAAAAGAAAAGCAAGCTAGCACAATTTATAAATTCATCTTATAAAATGAAAAAATCATTCACCATAAAGAAGGAGTCCTAAGTATGTGAATTTAGAATCAAATAACAGAGAGATGTATACAACAGTTAAGTTAGGCCCCAAGAAGGGCCCCAAATGGCTTTGGGGAAGAGAAAGGAAGGGCTGTTTGAGCAGATGAGGTGACAGTGAGGGGACAGACCTCCCAATTCAATTTTGTTTCTTTGCATAGTGAAAGAATAGAAAACAGATCGATGTAACAGAATGAGCACCCAGAAATGGGCCTCCACAAATAGAGTCAACTGCTCCTCGGCAAAGGAAACAAGGCAACAACTGGTGTGAGAACAACTGGATATCCACATTCAACCAATCAATCAGTGGAAACACAGACCTTACACCTTTCACAAAAGTTAACTCCAATGGGTCACAAACACAAATGTGGTAAAACACAAAACTATAAAACTTCTAGAGGATAAGATAGGAAAAAACCTAGATGATCTTGCATATGGTGGCTGACATTTTATACACCACCACAAAGGCATGATTCACGAAAGAAAGAAATGACAAGTGGCACTTCATTAAAATAAAACTTCTGTTCTGGGGGGGGTGGGGGAATCAAGAGAATGAGAAAACAAACCATCAATGGAGAGAAAATATTGCAAAAGACACATCTGATAAGCATCTGTCATCCAAAACATAAGATGAACTCTTAAAACTAACCAAGAAAACAAACAATTTGATTAAGAAAATACACGAACGGCCCGAACAGGCACCTCACCAAAGATGATAGACGGGAAAGAAATAGATGAAGAAATGCCCCACATCGTATGTCATTATGGAATTGCACATTAGAGCAGCAATTAAATACCACTCTATACCTTAATTAGAATGACCCAAATCTGCAAAACCGACACCACCAAATGCTGGCCAGAATGTGAAGCAACAGGAATTCTCATTTATTGTTGGTGGGGAGGCAAAACTGTAAAGCCACCTTGGAAGACAGTTTGACAGTTTCTTATAAAACTAAGTGTGCTCTTACCATGAAATCCAGCAACCGTGCTCCTTGGTGGTTACCCAAATAAACCGAAAACTTATGTCCACACAAATACCTTCACACAGATGCTCATAGCAGCTGTTAATAATGACAAAACTAAGAAGCACCCAAGATGTCTGTCAGTAGATGCATGGATAAATAAATTGTGGTACATCCAGACAAGGGGATATTTTTAGCACTAAAAGGAAATGAGCTAGTAAGCTACGAAAAGACATGGAGGAACTTTAAATGCAGATTATCACTAAGTGAAAGAAGCCAATCTGAAAAGGATGCCTCCGTATAATTCCAACTCTGTGACGTTCTGCAAAAGGCAAAACTATTATTCCTTCACATTTCGGGGCTTTGGGGATCACTTATCCCCCAGCTTATGGAAGATGCCATCAGCTTTTTTTTTTTTTTTTTTTTTCACTCTATTGTTTTTTTCTATTTTGAATAAATAAGAAGACAGTGAAAAAAAATATATATATGCTAATGTTAAAATTTGTTGTTTAACGGCTGCAGATCTCAGAGACTTCACGCCTTTTCTCAGCATGCAACTCAGAGACAGAGGCTGGTGCAGCAGGCAAGGTCACTAAGAGGGCCTTCCCACCCCCTCAGCCTCAGTACACTTTGCAGGGCCTTCTTCTGGACTCCAGCCCAGACTTCCCTTTTCTTAGGGCATTTCCTTTGGAAAACTTGTGATTGTAAATTCTTTGCCCCCTTGAGATGTAAATCTTCTCCCAGCCTCTCATCAATCTAGGAATGTCATGCTCAAGGACCCGAGAGCAATCCCTTTGAAATGTAATCATCTCAAAAGATAATCCCATTATTTCGCAGTCTCTATGGCTGGGCAGGAACCAACCAGCCCCGAGTACCAATTAGCAGAGCCTGCAGCCGGTGCCCACCAGCTTCCCTGAAAAGTCCTGCGCTGCTGTCCACCTGCAGGTCCTGAGCTTTCACTCTCCTGCCTTCTCCTGCAGGGGCCTGGAGTTCAGTCTCTCTCCCCTGTTGCAGTAGTCTTGAATAAAGTCTTCCTTGCCCGTTTAACTTGTCCAGAACAATCTTCCTTTGACAAAGAAGATCCTTCACAGGTTTAAAAAGCATAACACGGGGGCGCCTGGGTGGCTCAGTTGGTTAAGCGACTGCCTTCGGCTCAGGTCATGATCCTGGAGTCCCCGGGATCGAGTCCCGCATCGGGCTCCCTGCTGAACAGGGAACCTGCTTCTCCCTCTGACCCCCCCCCCCCATGCTCTCTCTATCTCATTCTCTCTCTCAAATAAATAAATAAAATCTTTAAAAAAAAAATAAATAAATAAAAAATAAAAATAAAAATAAAAAGCATAACACGGACGACTTTTATCTCTGCCTGGCTCTAAAGGGATGATTTTTGCTTTCATGAATTTCTAATTCATAAGGTCATTTTCAGAAGATTAAAGAAAAGTTTTCCTTCCACTTGGGAGCTTGTATTTAGTTCCTTTGGATAAAGACCACACCAAAGTCCTTTAATTCTCTCAGACTCTTAAGTACATACAGTGTCATGCTGAATCATGTGCCAAAGTAACTAAGAACTACACTAGATGGGCCACAACTTCATATTTTTGGAAATGAAATATCTTAATGAGATTGAGTTGAACTATGGGTCAGGAAACAAAGTGATTCAATTCTCTAAATTGTTGTGCCCACACCTAAGAATACCTTTCATGTATGTCTCATATTTTTAATGCATTAACAGGATCAGCCAACAATATCAATAATAGTACATACACACACACACACACACACACACACACACACACCCGGAAATAAAATGAATAAAATGAAAAGTGTGCTTACAGAGTTTCCATCTAACTTTTGGAAATCTTTTATGAATACCAATCACAAGATCACACCTGGCAGGCAGTTTTATTTAAATTAGCATTCCAAGCCCATCTTGACAAGAATAACCGCCTTATAGTGTTAGAAGAAGAGAGGTTGCAATTGCTATTTTAAGGTAGAAAACAATAGAAGCTCCATTTGAAAGGCAGGTGCTAGGTAAAGCAGGAAGTGATCCATTTTTCTCTGCTTTTCTTCCTACTTTCCAGAACTTTCTCAGGATAGCTACTTCATTTTACTACTACTCCATATCTTTATAGACAAGTGAGTTCTCTCAAAGTGTGTGTGAGTGTATGTGATTCCAGGGCCAGCTCTGTACAGCAGATAGGACTTCCCTCAATTTATTTATGATGTGGTCAGACAATTGTTTCCTTTTTAATGGGAAGCAGTAGGGGTAATAGCACTAGCAGCCACTTTCATTTGGGGAATGTAATAAAAGAGACTGTAGAAGGGCTTTTGCATCTCATTATCAAACATTCTACTAAAGTAGTTCTTTATAATGGAAAAAAAAGGAGTCTTTCTCCTGAGACTATCTAAAGCACCATGCTGTTCATTAAAAGGGCTGAACAGAGAGGTCTCACATCTTTATTCAAAACCAACATTAGACAAGTCTTTAAAAAAAATTATTAGAGCCCTCTTTGTTACCAATGCTACCTCGTTTCTTTAACCTCGTCCTCTGGCTGTGTACAGATCCCTCCAAAGAGAGCACATTCAATTCCCTTTACTACAAATGAAGATGGACTCTCTACTGCGCCCCATGAATATTAACCAGTCAGTGAGCACTGCAATCTGGAAGTGTATGCTGAGTTTATTTCTTTTCACTTCTAAAAGAAGCAAATCCATTAAAAACAAAACAAAACAAAACAAAACACTAGACTAGGGCATCTGGGCCCAGGAACACAGATTATGAGAGCTGTAAAGAGAGAATTAAAATGAGATGTAGAAACTAAACATATTCTAATCTTGCCTGGCCGTGGTGAGAACAAGGTGTCAGGTGACAGGATGGGTCAGGCCAAACTCATCGCTCAGAACAAAGTAAGGCCGCTCTTTTTCAGTTCTGACAATGAGACATTTTCTTAATAAACAGTCGAAATTAACAATGCCATTTTCAGATTTACCAGAGGGTGGATAGTCAAGTTCATTCTCACCCAGGTGAACCAGTCCCCTTGGCCTTTTCCCTTACGCCTGGAACAACAATCCACATCCATGAATATAAAAGCAGCTGAAGATAACATATTTCATGTAATTACCATTGAAACTGCTGAAAACCCCACCTGGGAAAGGTTCTAAACCCATAAAAAGACTACAAAGTGTTCACATGCTGCTAGCAGCAGTAACCTGAAGCTCTATTAAATTTAGAGAATGCCAAGGCACAGGGTCCATGCATAATGAGACAAATATCTGACTAAAAGCTGGTTTGTTTTTAATACTCTATGTTAATGTGGACACATGTGGGGCAGGGATTTGTCTCAAATTCCACTGGCTCGTAGGCTGAGTGAGGGTAGCAGCACAGGCTCTAAACGCAGCCTGCGGGGGTCAAAGCCCCATTACCCCCCTTATTCACTGAACAGACAACTTGCTTCACCTTTCTGTGAATCAGTTTCCCTGTCTCGAAAAGGGACATAGTAACAGTTTGTGTCTCACAGGATTGCTGAAATGAGTTCCTAAATGTTCAGCTCTTAGAAAGATGCCTGAAACACTTTAGCAGTCCATAAACTGCAGATATTAGTTCTATTAGCTTGGTTCTACAAGGACACTTCCTGGCCCTCTTCTTTACTTTTTATTATTTAAACAACAATCGATGCAAAAAAATAAATACAAGTGAGTAAAAAGAAAATAAAATCACCCTAATTCCCACCATCCAAAATGTACATTGTTGTGAAATATCCCCATCACTGTATCCTTTTTCACTACCACTGTATACTTTCACTAATTTCATATCTATTTGGGAAGGGGGTACTTATATATGCATCATTCTACACGATGGTCTATGTAAGTGAAGCAAGCAAATACCCTGTCTTCAAAGACTCTGAAATGTTAGTGGATAGGAAAGACCGTTTAATGCACACTATGCATGCATGCATGAATACATACATACATACATACATGAACTATTAAGTTAAGGAAGAGTATCATGGAGAAAAACACCCAGTAAGTGAACAGTGAATGATGAGCAACGTTATTTTAGATAGGGTGGTCGGGGAAATGCTTTCTGTGGTGATATTAGAATACAGACCAGAATGAAGTGAGAAGAAACAGCATGTGGACAATCTAAGGAAATAATTCTCTAGGCAGAGGAAGTTTGAGGTGGAAAAGTGTGTTTGTATGCTTGTATTTTGGGTTTGGGTGTGGTACAATCGATATGCCTGGAATTCTGTAAGAGGCGAGTAGAGGAGAGATGCCCTTTAGAAGAGTCTGATACCAGATCACGTATGGATTTTAGCCCCTTGTAGGGACGTTGAATTTTATTTAAACAGAAAAGATAGCATTGGTGGGTTTAGAGTGGGAGGATACAAATATTTGTAATTATTTAAAAATAATATCCTGTATGGTTCTGTAACAAATACATGCTATTTTGTAACTCCCTTTATACTCCAATGGTGTAAATAAACAGCCATATAGTCATTGAAAATGAGGCAATATTGAGAAAAGCGGTGCTCTTAATAATTATGCTCGGACAAGGCATAAGGTGGAAGTTTCCGGAGCACAGTGGGACCCAGTATCTAGGTAAGTCAATTCCCCCGTGGTTTTCACCATAGAATTTCCTTTCATGAACTTGTGGCAATTCCAGCGACAGGAAAGGCGATGCAGATTTACAGGCATATATTATGTTTACATGACTAAGCCAGGGGGAGAGGAGGTAGCAGGGTATTATGACCCGGTGCCACAAGCTCAATTATCTATACATCCAAACGTCATCCTCCAGGACAAGTGAGACCATGTGTTGTCATTCCCTCCACTATTACTTTTATTCTATCATCATCTATTCATTATTTTGTTTTGTAAGCAATGCAGTTGTGTTAATCATACAAGGGTACTTTGATGCTCATAGAAGTATACACTTCTTACTCTGATAAACACTGCCAAGTTGATAATTTTCACTGCCACTGAATCTGCTACTCCTTCTATGTAAATACTTTTCATTGTTACTAGTCAATGAGAAATATATTACGTTTGTAATTACTTATTTACATTTATTTTAAGTTTTAGCCAAGTCAACATGCCTCTAGGGAATGTATATTTGTTGACTTCTGAAGTCCTATTGACATTTTTTAAATGTTTAATTACTTCCTTTTGATTTCTCAGGTACCATTTGTATGTTGTAGATAATATTCTATATATTTACGGCTTTAATATTGAGTTATACTGAGAAAGCCTGTCCTCCATCTCAGGATGATACAAATACATAGTCCTTCGTATCTTCGCTCAAGTTACCTTCGCATTTAGGTCTTGAGTCAGTTGAAATTCTCCTGTCATATGATATAACATTAGGATTTGGCTTTTTCTTAGTTACCACCTTAAAACACCCAGTTTCCAGGTTAGTGGTGTTTCTGGGGTTTCCGCAGGCCCTGCTCTTCACTATCCCTCCCCAGGCAAGAGGAGGAGAAGCGCGCACAGTGTCCCCAGGCCCTCTGTCCCCTGGCTTCCTCGGAGGCTCTGTCCCCTGAGGCGCGCGCAGGCACTTGGAAAGGGGGGGATGGAAGAAGCCACGTGTTCTCCTGCTTTGTTCAGCCCCCCAGAGCAGCCACGGTGGCGGGGGAGGGGGTGCTGCGGCCTAGGCGGTGTTTCCGGGGCCCCGGGGCTCCACCCGGGGAGTGCAGCGCCTTTGTGATCCATTTTGCTCCTCCAGTCCCTCCTCGAAACTCCTCCATCAGCGCTGTTGGTAGCTTTTAATCAGTTCTTTATATTACATACATGTTTCAGACATCCGAAGTGGCTTCTGTTTTCTTGCCTGCAAACTGAGGAGTCCCACCGCTGATTTCCCAAGCTGCCACTTTTGTCTGGTACTAAGTCACCCCCCCTCCGTACAGCCCTCCCTCCCCCAGACTTCCAGCCTTTCAGCGTCCTGCTGGAAATAACCTCCATCTCAAAACCTCTGCATGACCCTTCTGCGGCCAAAAGGATCTTTCTTTCCCAAGTACGAATCTCAAATTGTCATTCCCAGCTTTGCTGAAAGCTTTCAGTGAGTAACCACTTCTTTGGCAATAAGACGAAGGCTTTACCTACACGACGCTAAGGGAATGGTTTTGGTATTCCACTTCCAGGCTCCCCGGCCACTGTGCTCCTTCTCGGGGCTCACACAAAGCTGAGCTCCTCCTTCAGTCTTCATGCTGCCCGTTCCTCTCCACATCAGGACCTGGTTTGCTTGCGGTTTCCTCTCCCTCCAAAGCTGCTTCTTCCCTTCGTTCTTTTTAGCTGTCCTGCAAAATGCATCATCTATTAAATCAAGACTCTCAAAAAAAAAAAAAAAAAAAAGACTCCTACCTCTCTGATTAGTCAAATCCTTTATTAGAGTTCATACTGTGTGCATCTCCTACATTATACCTGGCAAAATTACAAATTTATATTTGCTGTGAAGATCACCTGATGAATACCAGGTTTCCCTCACTCCAACCAGATTCAAAACCCTATGCATGCAAAAGGCGTGTTTGCTTTTGCGCATTCTTTAATCCCAGAAACTAGCACATTGCTTGGCCTAGGGGGTTCTGTGATTGTTGTTGCTATTATTCCTAGATTCTCTACTGCACTCAGGTGTTGCTCCCTCTCTATATGAAGATGTTCTTGTTTAGGGGCTCCTGGGTGGCTCAGTCAGTTAAGCGGCTGCCTTCGGCTTGGGTCATGATCCCAGCGTCCTGGGATCCGGTCCGCATCAAGCTCTCTGCTCAGCGAGGAACCTGCTTCTTCCCTCTCCCTCTCCTTCTGTGCTCTCTCTCTCTCTAATAAATAAATAAAATCTTGGGGTGCCTGGGTGGCTCAGTCGGTTAGGCAGCTGCCTTCCACTCAGGTCATGATCCCAGAGTCCTGGGATTGAGCCCCTGGTCAGGCTCCCTGCGCAGTGGAGAGCCTGCTTCTCCCTCTCCCTCTGCCTGCCTCTCCACCTACTTGTGCTCTCTAACTCTCTGTCAAATAAATAAATCAAAAAAAAAAATCTTTAAAAAAATAACAAATAAATAAAATCTTAAAAAAAAAACTTTGAGAAAAAAATGAAGATGCCCTTAAAAAAAAAAAAAAAAAATGAAGATGCCCTTGTTTAATTAGAAGAGTATTATAATATTTTTGGCTACATATATTTAGCTACATATAATATATATTATAATATATTTGGCAAGCCTTCCTGCATTATCCTTGCCTTTTTCAAGATCTTATTGATCAGTCTTGCATACTTTTTTTCCAAATGAACTTTATGTTTTTTTCTGGTAAGAAAACAAAAAGTAAAGCGATAATCACAGTGATAGAAATGTTAATCACTAGGATTTGAATGAGAGCTGAATTTTTTAATATATTAATTTAGGAAAGACAGTATTTTCAAATAATCCTTTAGTGTCAGGCATTTGATTTGTTTGCAGTTATTTTATATTATAAATAACTTGTGTCCATATGCATGTATTTTTGCAGCTTCTATTTCTTTAAATTCCAAGAAGTCTAATTGCTAGTAAAATTTGAGGTTTTGTATTCATATTATCAAAACTAGTAAAACAAGGGAATCTGAAGTACAGTACCTCACCTAGGGTGGTGTATCCTAGACATAATGCAGTTTTTAAAAAATTATTTGAGGTACCTGTTTCATTGTCACATACTAATGAGCAATCTATTTCCCTAATCCTTGTATGGACATAAGAATTACCAATGAAATAACTTTTTTATGTCTTCCTCTGAATAATATGACTATATCAATAAAATTTTAGAGCACATAAAGGTCATGTCAGTGAATACAAAGGTAATTCTATAGAGAGGGAGTGGCTATAAATCAGATTTCCATACCTCATTTTTACTTACTTTTTATCATTTCTGAGAAGTTATACAACCATTGTCATTATCAGTCCCACAGTTATGTGGAAAATAAAATCTTCTTTACTCTGCAGGGGTTCATGATTTTACCAAATGTGTATCTCTACCTGGTGTGGTACATTTGCATGATGTTCTTCCAATAAAGCTGTGAATTCCAAACTCCAATTTTAGGCCTAGCTTGAGTCTTCATACTGAAGAGTGCTACTGGGCTTCAGGGAAAATCAGGGACACATCTGAGCCTCACTTTCATGTCCCCCAACTGTCTGCATCATTGTGGTCAGTAGGCCTCTCTGCCCACAGCTCACAGAGGGTCGCTGTTCCAAGGTAATGGAGAATTTTATGGAACCTGAAACATCATCTGTGTTCTCCATTAACCCTAATTATCAAGTATTCACAAAGTGGAGGTGATAATATCCCCAGTTTACTGATGAAGAAACTGGGAGTCTGAATGTTCAAGAAACTTACTTAAGTTTTAAAAATAAATGAGGATCATTGTCTGGATTTGGAACCGTATCTGTCTGGGTCAAAATTCTAGACACTTTTTTGCTGGATTTCTCTGCTAATTCATTATCTGTAAATGGCAGTCTGGCACAGTGCCCATTGCATCACCTGATGACATCTGTGCCACCAAGCGTGGCCAGGAAAAGGGCTGTGTTTCTGGAGAAACAAGTGTGCTGTTTTGTTTCTGATGAGGTTTGGGTCCCTTACGTAGCCTCTCATTCTGATCTCTCTCTGGAGAATCTTAGAGTCACGTTTCATGTTTACCGGGGCAACTAAATTAACCTTTCCTTGAAGCATATTTAGCTTCTCTTTCTTTCCTTGATTGAAATTTCTGTTTTCATTTAATTTTTAATATGTTCATGTCCGTGCACATGAGCTTTGCTCTAAATTACCTCAAATCATTTGGAGAGTAGAATGATGTAAAGAAAATAAAAACTATTCAGTTTTGTTTTTCTCAGAGTGTGATGCAACAACAACAACAAAACTCATACCAAGTCTTGAAATAAATCAGTAAGGCAAAGGAAATAACAAAAAAATCATCCTGCATTAAAAATATAGAATTGCCATACAATACATAGCAAACATGCTTTGCATTAGATGCACAAGCTCAAAACAAAGGGAAAAAAAGCATTTTTTGGAGTCAGACTAAAGAGAAAACTCATAGAGAAAGAGGAAAGCTGACAGATTGGAAGTATGGGGTTGTGGAATTGGGGCATGTGTGTGTGTGCGTGCGTGTGTGTTTATGTGTGCATGTGTGTGCATGTGATGCGTGTGCATGTCTGTACGTGTGTGCATGTGTCCATGCATGTGTGCATGCGTGTGTGCGTGCGTGTCTGCCCATCGGGTTCATTCTTAGTTCTCTAGAGTGCTAATTGTTATCATCCACTATGACATGAGAAGAGATCTTGGGTTCACATGAGGTCAGGAGTTGAAAGAAAACATTCAAAAGCATTTGTTTTCCATGAAAGCAAGTATCAGAAAACTAGTGCAGTCATGTTTAACACATGAGCGAAGAAAGCCTGTGAGTAGACACTGGGGTTACAAGGAAACGAAGTCTTATTTTTCGAATGCTTAGCCACAGACATGAGTGTGTTTATATTTGAGACATGGACTACTTAAACTATTAAATAGAACAAATTTTCTAGCCCATTAAATCTGGATTTTATTTTAGTTGCTATTTTTAAAATTCATTACCAGTGTGATTAAGGAAACCCTAAGCTAAAAATTTAACGCAAAAATCAAGCTCATATCGATAATATCTCTGAAGTAACTTGATGAAACCAACTTGGTGGTATAGACTTTCAATCCAGGCTGCTGAGTGCTTCACGCATAAACTGTGCAGAAAATGAAGCCACAGTCTAAATTATAATTCACATAAGGAGGCAATGCTCCAATAACTCTGATCAGCAGGCACATTAAAAGGTAGAATCAAACCCAAAGAACTTCCAATGATAGAAAGTTTTATGTGATGATATCCAAAAAGTATCATCTAAATGATTAAAAAAAAAATCAATCATGTAAGAAATGTATATGACCCATCAAAATAGAATCAGTAGGCTCAAAATAAAAGAAACATAATATCTATGCATGAAAAAACTTAGTCTGAAATAAAAATTCCATCAAAAGTTAATAAATACAAATAAATAAAAATATATTATACATAATGCAAATCAAATTTTCATATCAATAGAAGGAAAAGTGAATACAAAAGCTTGAATAATCAAATAGAAAACAGGAAACAGGACTAAGAAGAAAAGAGAACAATCTTTGTAAATGAAAGTCACAAAAAATATATATATACAGAAAATAAATTATATCAGGAAACCAGTAAATATAAACTGATTAAACTCTTATTGAACATATGCAAGTAAAGATTTTTCATATTGGATTTTTCATATTGGATTTTTTAAAAATCAAATTATATGTTGTTCAAAAGATATATCTAAAATTTAACAACATAAGTAATCAGGAAAATGCTGACTGAAAAAGAGCTGGGTTAGCTCTGGTAAATACCAGACAATGGAAGAGGTAGCAGGTGTAGGTGCATAGATATTCAGGGTGGAATGTAGGTCAGATACCTGTGAAGGGAAAATGGGAAGGAAGAAAGGAAAATGGGGAAGAACTTTGGACTGGGGGAGAGATCTGAAAAACTGGTTGACAGGGGGCCCTGGAATACAGGTTGCCCATTAGAAGTCTTACACTGGAGAAGATTCGCCCAGCTCTGGACGCTTCCTCCTACTCAGTTGCCGGCTGGTGGCAGCATGACTCAGGAAGAAGGAACACTGTGGTCAATATACTCTGTGTGACACTGAGATCAGGGGCCAGAATTTCTTCCAGTGCTGTCCCATACAGCGATCTTGGATTTAGTGTATACGCCACAACCTAGATCTTGGTGCCACATCCAAGCTGGCGTGGGAGGTGTGCCTTCAACTGCCATTCCAATGCTTTCCCAGTGAGCTGCATCCAGAGGGTACAGCACATAATGTGGTCAGTGACTCCCATGATCATGAGCCCGCTTGCTCACATCCTTCTCTCCAAAGGGTGTGCCCTGAGCAGGTCACATCGTGTGGCTTTTCATGCCTGCGGATCAGACGCTGTCAGCCTTCAGTTAGTGGTACTGGCTAAGGCTCTGTGGGCAGGAAAGGCAAAACTGTACTCAGGGTAGATATTTATTCCTCTGATGATGAACCATCAGTTTTTCTAGGATGGAAGGAAAGGGACCAAATAACCATCTTTCTTTGAGGAAGCTGGTTGGGATCCTTGAGGAATACTGCCTGTTGTTGGCCGTGGACATCCAGAAGCTGCAGGAGTGAGCTTGCCTGTTGTAAACCTCCATCTCTGCCATCGTGGCCGATCCGTTCCATCTCCCAGCACTGGGGGAAGTTGATGGGGAAGGCTGGATGATGTCATATGGCTGAGTCACTGTGTCTGCTTAGCTGTCCAGTGACTCTCCAAAGACGGGTGCTCTCTAGCAGGCGTTTGGATAGGGCAGGTGATATAGAAGTCCTCACATTGATGCTCACTCCCACATGTCCACCAACATGTCCTTACTCAGACTCCCTCATCTAGGATCTGCCAGGCCTTCTTTTTCCGGGACCCTGACCAGCCATCATAGATAAAATGAATAGCCAGTTTTGAGAAGGGAGAAGATATTTAGAACATCATATAATTGAATAAAAATAAATATCCAGATTATCTAAGGAGGTTCTGCTAATAGAGATATACACAGAAGTACTATTTGTTATAATCATACAGCAGAATACAATGCCAACAACAACTTTGTCCTATAAAGGGAAAAAATAGTAAATATTTTAGACTGTGAGCTTTCAAGTCTCTGCCACAACTACCTGACTCTGCTTTGGTACACTGGTGAGGAGGCAACCACAGAGAGTAAGGGAAAGAATGACCGTGACCGTGTCCCCCAAAACAGGACCAGGGCAAATTTGGCCTTCAGGCCATGCCATTAAGTAAATGAATCAGTTCTCAAAATGATACTTATAGTGTGTTATCACTTATTTAAAGTTTAAAAATGCAAAACCCTAAATATTTTAATATATTCAAACTGTATTTTTAAATGCAGAAAAACACCCAGCAAATTCACTGATGGGTATGTAAAAAAGAAAAAAATGAAAACAGTTATCCACAAAAAACTTGTAGGAGAAAATGTATGGCATATTTATTCATAGTATCCCCAAAGTAGAGCACTCAAGAGTCCACTGGGGGGGGCGCCTGGGGGGCTCAAGTGGTTGAATGTCTGCCTGTGGCTCAGGTCATGATCTCAGGGTCCTGGGATGGAGCTGGGCATTGTGTTGTCGGGCTCCCTGCTCCGCAGGCTCCCTCTCCTTCTGTTTGTGCTCTCTCTCTCTCATAAATAAATAAAATCTTAAAAAAAAAAAAGAGTCCATCAATGGCAGGATGAGTAAACACAATGTGATACATTCATACTATGGAATTGCACTATACAGTAAGAAGAAATAAACCACAACATGAATAAATGTCAAAAACATTTTGGTAAGTAATAGAAGCCTCATAAATCTATGGTATGTATATCACATATTTTTGTTTATGTAAAGTTCTAGAATAAGTGTCACTAATTTATGGTAGAAAAAGAGGCTGTATCTAGGTGCATGAGTGTGGACATTGACTAAAAGTATCTTTCTGGGGTGATAGAGATGTTTTCTTTTTTTTTAGCATATTTTTTCTTTTTTTCTTTATTGAAGATTTTATTGTTATCTAATATCTATACCCAATGTGGGGCTTGAAATTACAACCCTGAGATCAAGAGTCACACACTCTACCTACTGAGCCAGCCAGGTGCCCCCATGGAGATGTTGTTTATCTGAATAAGGGTTTGAGTTACACGGGTATATGTATCATCACAACTCATCAAAAGGTAAATTTAAACTTTGTGCATTTTATTGTTTTTCCCTTCAAAAGGAAAAAAAAAGTGTAAGTAGATATTGAACCCTAGATTGTATGCTTGCTAAAAAGTATTTAGGGGGTGAACTAAAGTCTGCAACTTACTTTGAAATGCATCAGAAAATATAAGTCAATAAATGGATAGAGGGATGTATAGTTGGATACATATATGGTAAAGCAAATTTTAGAAAAAGAGTTGTAAAATATAGATGGTTGGTATATGGGCATTCACTGTAAAATCATTTTAATGTTTATGCATGTTTGAAAATGTTTATAATAAAATATTAGAAGAAAAATAAATAGGAATTATGAACATCATATTCAAGATAATGATATTTGCCATCCTGATTTTGTTTCTGCTCCCTAGATTATATTTTTGAAGAAATATTAATGCATCACAGCAAATTTGTAGAAAAATGATATGAAGCTACAATTTTTACATTTCACTCAATTTCCATTAATATATTCAAATAAAACTTGCTTATAATTTATTTTCCACTGACTATCAATCTCTTATTCATGGGTTATTCATAGATTCCAGCAAGATTCTGTTAATTCATGTGTATTTTAAAGCATTTTCCCTAGATAAATAAATGCATTGTATATTTTCTTATATATTCCTGTATTGACCTCTAACATAATTTGTTGCTTTACTATAGTAAGTTTGCTCATGTTTTCCCTGTGAAGTATATAATAGACTCTACAATGGTCTTTAATAAAGGCATTTATCTAAATATGACTTACTAAAATATTTACATAACTTTAGTAATCAAAGTAGTAATTTAAACATTTCTGGCAATAAGGTTGATATACGTTTAAAACAATTGCAAGCATTTACTTATAATTCGGGTAAACTATTCTCTTTTCCTTCTTTGTTTCTTGATACTGAAATGCTCCATATTAGAAGCTCTAGAATTTAAAACTTCAAATTTTCTAAATTTAAATATATCTAGATCACTTTAAAATAACGAGAGAGGGATTGGTTTTATAGCAACACACACTAAGACTGTCATTCCAACCTTAAATTGGCACTGTGTCTATTTTAATATTATCCATGAGTTTATATTCTTCTATTATTCTTATATTCTTCTATAGAATAGAGTTAAGCTATTCCTTTCATGTGCTATTGGAATTTGATCATTTTATAGTAATTACTATAGCTTTCCGCTGAATCGTGTCCCCCTCCCCAAGTCATATGTTGAAGTCCTAAGCCTGAGTACTTCAGAGCATTAACTGTACTTGTAGCAGCATCTCTAAACAAGTAATAATTAAAATGGGGGATTCGGGTGGGCTCTGATGGGACTGGTGTCCATACTAGAAGAGGAGCTTAGGAGACACAGACAGCACGAGAAGACCATGTAGAGCAGGAGAAAGGAGAAAGGAAAAATGCTTTAAAATACACATGAATTAACAGAATCTTGCTGGAATCTATGAATAACCTATGAATAAGAGATTAATAGTCAATGGAAAATAAATTCTCTCGCATCCGGAGAGAAGCCTCAGAAGAAACCAATCCTGAGAACACCTTGAGGTGAGACTTGCAGCCTCCGGAAGTGTGAGAAAATACATTTCTGTCTTTAACCCTCCCAGTCCATAGTACTTTGTTCCGACAGCCCCGGAAGACTATTATAATGATTACCATTTCTTTAAATATCCTGAAGAACAAAAAGTTCTCAAAATGTTTTAGATTTTTCTCCAATTTGCATACATATCTTTTATTTTGAAGAAGACGAAAGTACTATTTGGAGAAGATACAGTTTGAAATGGCATCAATACATGCTCATTTCAGATGTTCAGATAGGACTGCTGATAGAATGAGTTAAAACACGACAAAAAACTCCATCTAGATTTATTTGTTTTTTATTTCTGGTATGATATTTCAATGGTAAAATAGTAAAGATTAATTTTCCAGATAGAACAATAAGTAGCAATACTGTGTAACTTCTACTATCCTGGTGGGTGTTTTGTCTAGATGTCAAAATACCCAGCGACAACATCATACACAAATTGAAAAAGTGTTGTAAATCAAGCAATTTAGATGGGATGGAATAAAATGTACTCTGAGAATAATGTGTTCAATTACTCATAGTGATGCTATAGATGCCTGTGAATAGCTTGCATAAAATTATTTTATGTTAAGAGTGGACATATGTTATATATTTAAATTAATACACCATTTATATAATATGTTAATTAAATACATATAGCAAAATTAATGAACCTTAAAATTAGACATTTAACTATTTCATTGTCACCCTTAGAATTTAGATGCCCAAGTTCACCAAAAACCTTCCGTGTATTAATGTATATATAGTTTAAGCATTTAAAATAAGCCTGTGAAAACACAGATCTATGTATATTTATGCTAAACACCTGTCATTCTAAATGTCTGATGCGTTCTTTTCACCTTTGTAACCAAGCGAATTGTTCCGGTTATTTTTAATGAAATGTTTCAGGAAAAAAATTTTAAACGTGCTCGAAAACAGCTTAACTTGTGTTATTGTAAATCCTTGCTTCTTCATCGTGTTTGCAATTTCCCATGAGCTTTGCAATAGCAGCAAGCCTAGCTTTTCCCCTTGTGCCAGTCTAGACATAAGTGACTTCACTTTCCGCTCCTTGCTTGCTAGTGGAGCACAAAGGTAATGGGAAGAATTAATGGATGGATAGTCTGTTGTTTCTGCCATCTATTTGCTTTGCTCATCACACTTTTCCCTTCCCACTTAGACTTTGAAATCCCCTGACTCAGGAAATGGAGCCTGTGCCAGGAATGAAAGGACAAACAGAAGTTAGTGCTCATTTTGAGCTTTCAAAAGTCAAGGACCTGACCTAAACTACAGCTCTGAGAGCCAACCAACTACTTTAGACCCCTCGGCCCTTTCCTAACAAACAGGGCTACGTGATCAATGCTCCCTGCTGCTGAGAACAAGTGTGAATAGTTATCAAGGAAGCCAAGGAGTTTGCTCCTCTGAGAAGGGGTCTTGTGTCCTAAGTGTCGTGCGCCAGGAGGAGCTGAGGACAAGTGGTACAACTAGCCGAGGAAGGTGGTCATCTAAGGTCCCTAAAGACTTGGCATTTTTCTTTGCTGACAGTTGGGAGAAGGACTGTCCTTCACATCACCCCTAGCAGCCTGCAGCAACGGTGGGACTCAAGAGGTGTCACGGGCCCTTGCCAGCAAGAATCCAAGAGACACACACATATGGCTCGGGCTCAAGGCAGAGCCCACACGGCCACGCAGGAGGCAGACACAGAGGCTGTGGATCCACGAGCAGAAAATGATGGGATGCAACAATGCTACGGGTTGAGTAGAGGAGAGAATTACTACCACAACAGCAGATGGAGAGTAAGACAAACTCCATTTTGGTCTCCCCAAAAGAAAGAAAGAAAAAAAATAAAAGTTGGACCTAAACCATAAAGCTGACCCAAACCAAGATAAAGTGGGAGTTATCAGAACCAAGAACCAAGACCTACGTGCCAGCCCATCATCATGCCACGGTCTTTGGGACTTCCTTTCCTTGACTAACTCCTCAGTAGCTGCACACAGATCGCCCAGTGTGTGTGGGAGGGGTGTTCACCCAGGACACCCCCAGCGGGAAGGCACCACCAACTGGGACTCACCCCTACTGAGACTCACCTCCCTGCTCTGGTAATTTCTCATTGTGTAAGAGTCACACAGCTCTTGTTTAAGTGAAATGTCAAAATCATTAGTCTTACAGCAAAACTGTGTGAGTAAAACTGGATCGAGATGTTGTTCAGATACTAATATTTGGTCTTAATTATTCAGTAGCCAGGCCACAAACAAAGGCAATGCCATTTATAAATGTGCGACTATTAAGTAGCAAGGTTATGTATAAACCCAGTCCAGCTAAACACATATCAATCAGGCAATTTATTAAAACAGCCTTGCATTAAAACAGTTTCCTCCAGGAAACTCCCATTTGGTAGACTTTCAAAAAAAAATTTCATTTGTTAAAGAGCCAAAATGGTGTGTTTGTGTTACAGATGCAGTAGGAATCCTATTCTGTCCTCCAGACATACCTTCTATCCTTTAAATTTGTATGCAAACTTCTTTGTAGTAGTAAAACCAAATATGCTACTTAAAAAAGGCATAAAAATAATTTTCTTTTTATTTTACGACTAAAGAACAGACTTCTGAGGTAGTTAAAACAGTAGAAGAAAAACTTGAACAATGTTTCATCCTAAATATTCTCTCCCTAATGTATCAAATGGGCAGCATCCCAGAAGTATTTAAACAACACATTAGAAACATCTAGCATGGCTGTGAAGCCCTGCATGCCCTGCTGTTACCCCTTGTCTGGCCTAAGCTCAGACCACCTGCTCCCAGGTCTTTGTGCTCACCAAAATATAGGTCTTTTTTTGTTTTTTTAAGTTTCTCCGAAGTGCCTTGTTCTTTCCCATTTGCATTTTTTTGCATATGCTGTTCTATCTGCCAGAATCATTGAGCCCCTTTCCCACTTTCACAGGTGGCTCCTTGACCTTTTGTAGACCTTGTATGAACCTCACTTGAGTCTTCTCTTTGTTCTCCACTTCTCCATCCCTGACTGACTCACACTCCACCTCCAGTCACTCCTTCCCCAACACTTGACCAATTTACACGTTCCCAGGACACCCGGTAATGTTTCTTCTAGCGCTTACCTGATTTTGAGATTATTTTGTTTGCAGAATAATTATTTGTTTAATTAATATCTATTATCTTCTCTCTAATTTGTAAGATTCTTCATGGATCTTAGGGTTTATTTTGTTACCATCATGTCTAAATATTGGATATATGGCAGATGCTCAATGAATATTTTTCCATATTGTCTTTGTTTGGGCTTCTATAATAAATTTCCATAGCCTAGATGGTTTGGAAAACAAACATTTGCTTCTCACAGTTCTGGAAGCTGGAAGTCCAGGGTCAAGGTGCTGGCAGATCCACTGTCTGGTGAGGGCTCTCTCCCTGGCATGCAGACAACCATCTTCTCCTATACCCTCACCTAGTCGGGGTCAGAGAGGGATCATCTCTCTCGTGTCTCTTCTTATAAAGGCACTATTCTTATACATGTGGGCTCTATCCTCAGGTTTTAATTGCCTCTTAAAGGTCCCATCTCCAAATACTACCACATTGGGGATTTAGGCTTCAATAGATAAATTTTGGAGGGACAACATATTTAGTCCACAGCACATATATTTAAACATGACCAAATGGCAAATAATATTAATAATCTTAGATGTTTCTGATGAGGGAGCAGAAGACTAGCTGAGGACAAAGCACAAGCCGATACCCTGCAAACCCCCCCTCCCCACCACTCCTGGGTGGGACATGTGTGACATTCCTCCAGGAAACTCCCAAGTGTCTTAATGTTAATGCCTTACTAGAGGGAAAAACAACCTTAACTTGACAACGGCAAGGGCTCTGGTATCTTGTGAGTCTTCTTTAACACATGAAAATCCTTTTGAAACCTCTCTTTTCCTTACCAGCCCCAACTCCCAAGTATATAATCAACCACCCCTCACAACCCCAGGGCAGCAACTCTTTCTGCCCATGGATCCTGTCCATGTGCTTTAATAAAACCACCATTTTGCACCAAAGGCGTCTCAAGAATTCTTTCTTGGCAGTTGGCTCTGGACCTCACCCCTCCAAACCTTACCTATATTCTAATACTACATCATTTCCATAAATCTCTGAGTTCATTATCATCCCTTGAAAAGGTGAAGGGCAACATAGATGATTATTCTGAAAACACTTTGAACTGTTAAAATCTGCCCAAGTAACTGGTGGAGAGAAGAAAGCATGAGTGGAAATTACAGGGGTTTCCTCCCTTGGGCCTCTTAATCTCTCCACAGCTAAAGATTCTGGAGAGTCAGTGAACCTGAAGCATCTCCCACCACCCAGGGCCAATGAAAGAGACAGTAGGTCTATCCTGCCTTTGGGTATTGGGAATGACAATGACCTTCATTCTTATCACAGGGAAACCCAAGTGCCAAGATAAAGCCTGAGTCCCATATTCAGATGAGGAAGAGAGAAATACCTAACATTCTTGAAATATGATTTAGGTTTTTAAGAAATATGAACTAACTTGCCTTAGATCGTCATAGAAAAGAACTACATTTTTACAATTTAAATCTAGAAATACAGCCTGTCATCTAATTTTTGCCAAATGCTTTTTTTCCCCTCAAAAAATAAGGATCATTTTGTTCTGACTTTCTGAATAGCTTACATTGGTTCATGTGTCAATTCATATTTACATGAGTTTTCCCTTCTTGTAGTCCACACACTCAATTATCCACAATATTGGTCTATCACATTAGGTTTATAGCTGCAGATACATTGCAGGGTTGCTTTCAAAAAACAAAAACAAAAACACTGAAGCAGCAGGTCATGATTTCATATCAAGGAACAATTTGCATTTTACCTTTTACCCATACCTTCTTCCTCTTACAGAAGTTGCAAGTGAGGGAGTGCCCAAGATAGGGAAAAATTAGAAGAAACAACCTTCTGTGTTTAAAATAAACACAAAAGCAATGCATAGGCAATGCAGTTTTCTGTGACTCTATCTTGTGCTCCTTTTGCTTTTCCTTTTTAACGGTTTTAACACTGCTGTCTTTCATTTGGGAATGTTTTCTCTGGCCTTCATGACAATTCTTGCCACCCTGTGCCCCAAGGTCACCTTTTCTGGAACTGTAATCTAATCTTCTTAGTGTCTCATCAGTTTATAAATTCACAAAAATCAGCCCAGCTTTCAGACCACCATTCTTGTAATAAGGCAATAGATCATTTCGTGCAAGGGTATGTTGTCCTATGATTCAACAGAAAGGGCAGCAAGGAAAAGTCAAGTTTGTCTGTGTCCAGATGACCAGCAGACCACTTCCGTGAAATCCTCTCTCCTGAAAGGACACGCATTTCTGTTGAACAAAAGAGCACTTCTTAGGTCATAAGGGTATTTAAAATAAGGCCATTGTCATCTTGTTTGTTGTTTATTTCACTTACAAATCAACTCTCCAGAGGTCTAAGGAGTTACCTCAGAGGGTGGCATGGAGAGTACAATGGTCTGATGCAAGCAAAAAGGATTTGGAAAAAAACCTAAAGGAGCTATAGAAATACAGCATAGTATTCATGTAAAGCCATTTCAGTTTTTCCACAATATCTATAGAGGTAACCAGGGTCAGACTAAGGCCACAGGGCAAGATAAGCCGCACTGCAACAGGCAAGAGTTTCTGCCTGGACAAATAGGAAAGGACAAATCAAATACCCAAGCAGACAGGAGACAACCACAAAAGAGAGAAAGGACCGGGGAAGAGAGATGAGATTAAGTCAATGGGGAAAACTGTTAAGTGTATGTAGCTCAGGGTAAAACCAGCCACACCCTTGTGTGGATGAGGGCCAAGTGTAGAGAGGGTTTTTATACATAAGGGGATGGATAATGGGAGGATCCTTGGACTTAGCTTTGTGTGCCACACTCTGGTTGGCATCAGTCCTTTGGGCCCCGGGGTCCAGAGGAACTCGACCGAGATCCCGCGAGGACTAGCCCAGAAACACGTGGGGCGTGGGGGGAAGAAGAAACTCTCCCACATCTCTCCAAGAAAGAAGAACACAAAATCATTACTACCTTTACCTACCAGAGATCTGGCAGGGGTGGGAAGTGACTTCCTCACACTTGGGCTTAAACTCTTAGTCGGAATACCATCTTTCTTATGCTTCGGGCAACCAAGGATACAATGGAATGTAGCAAATAATAACTGAAAATGAAATGCGAACACTTCTGTTTGTGTTACAAAGTGGTAAATGCCTCATGACAGCAGAGCATTCTTTGTAAACCTTGAATTGACTTTTTTATTTTTTTGTCTCATTCCAAGACAGGGGAAAAGTAAAAACTCTGTGATTAGGGCCTCAGCAGTGGGCGGTGGATAAATAACATCCAGAAGGATGTACTAATGACGGTGTCTTAAAATAAGAAAAGGCAATTTTTTTGTTGGCCAGAAGCCATACCCTATAATTTATTATGTTCTATCAAAACACTGTGTGGCATGATTCATTAAGAACAGGGAGAGCGAGATGTGACGTCGGAAAGTATTCATGCTGAACATTAAAACTGAAGCTGATTATTTGACAGAAAAATCACTCAAGTCATGTCCCAACCTTTTCTATTTGAAGCCACTGACTAAAATCAGAGCAAGGTTTCTGTCACTTCCTTGCTTTTTCGATGGGGATAAAAAGACACATTAAAAAGTTAACTCTAGAAAACATTCTGTCACTGTAAGTGTTATTATAACACACACAGCTTCTGGTCATTAACTGTCAGATGTTATACTTATTTGTAAATTGAAGTTTTTAAAGTTTTTTCTCACGTGTTAGTTGATTCTGTAAAAATTTCTTTATATTACGTTGAAGTTTTATGAAGACTCTAGGAGAACAACATACATATTTGTCTCAGCTGCATGTGGTAGGTGTGGTCCTAATGTCACCACTCAACACAGAAACCCCAGCTTGGTATTTAGATGTGTTCTCTTTCAATTTCAATGTGTTCTCTTTCAGTCAGTTCGTCAAATGCATACACTTATTTTTTTTCATCATATATGTTCTAAATAGGAGATAATCCAAATATAAGTATCTAAGAACATTCCATGAATGTGAATACTACTATTAATGCTAATGGTAAATAAATGATATTAATATTAAGTGACACGGATTTTAAAAATAATTTCAGCATAACTGAAACAAACAGGGGCTTTTCATCTATCCTTCCTGTTGACTTGGTCCCCTAAGAATCCATGTAAGGTGTTCTTGACCTTCCAGCTTACAGAAATCATCTCTTTTTCAGTTCTTTCTGGTAATAGTAATCCCTAGGGCTTTTTATAGATTGGATATTCCTGGAAAACAGTTTTGTTTAGATTTGTCCTCTTAGATATAAACAATAGTTTCTTAGCACTGCTCACTTTGTGACTTCTCTATTCGTACAAAGTTATCTATCTACATATGTGAAATACATAGGGTGGAAGATGTTAAGTTTTGATAATATTGAATTCAGTCTGTAAGTCAACTGAGGTGCAGGTGTGAACAGAGGCTGGGAAACACGGAATCTTTGGAAACGCTGAGTGTTGATCATTCAGATCTAAATTAAATTGTTAACGTCGGTATCCATTCACTCACTCATTTACAAAATATTTATTGTGGGCCCAGGTGGTTCCATGGAACCATGTCATTGTACGATGAATATAGATAGACACAGACAACACCAAACTATTATTTTATCTATTTCTGTCTTTCTTTATTCAAGCTACTGTATCTCAGGTATTTTGTCTGAAACTACATGCTTAGGAATAGGCAAAATGAGGAGGATAGCACAGTTATACAAGTAAAAAATCATCACTAATTTAATGCATGCTTTAATTTAATGCATGCTTTAATTTAATGCATAAGAATCAATATGGCCTATAAATTTTCTCAGGTGTTTAGGGAAAAAAATCTCAATACGAACGAGAAAATACCAGATTTGAAGGCAATTCTCAACACCTTAGTTATAAAATGGCAGTGATTCTTTATTTTACTAAAGTTTGACAGTCTTTTTAAAGAAACATATCTTGAAGTAATACCAATGAGCAAAACAAACAAACAAAAAATCTTGATACTATTTAGTACTTAGTTATACTTGGTTATAATAGTATACTTTAGTTATTTTGAAATAATTGAATTATTTTTCAACAGGTCTTTTTATGTTGATCCTATACTGGGGCATGCCAAAAAAAAAGAAAGAAAAAAAAGAAATCAACCTAAAATTCTCAGCTACCAAAAATATCTTGATTCTTTGTTAACTGCCTACTTAAAATATAACAGACTATTTGCAAATACTTTAAAGAAAGAAATTATATGTTCTGGGTCACATTTCTCCTTTTGTTAAATTTTCTGTTATTTTCTGGGAAGCACCAAACCCTATTTAAAGGAATTAATTACAGCTTGTATTTTTTTTTCTTAAAGGATTAGGGAATGTTTCAACTTACACTTTAAAATTTCAGAGTAATGCTCAAAAAGTGAGATTGGACTGTAAGCTTCATGTATCAAGTAACCTTAAGTCCGATGATGAAAATACAAAATCATTCACTCACGGTTGTTATCATATAAATGGAAAAATATAAAGGGAATGTGAGCTGTGGATGAAACCTGTGCACTGACAGCCATGATTTGAGTCTTGATGTCTACAGGATGTGCTGACAGTGGATGAGAATCCATAATAAGCAAAAGAATTCAGAGTTTCCAAGCCCCTTAGCGTTGGCACATGAACTAGTTTGACTCTTGGCACATGTCACCACGGACAGTGTTATTATGGCGGTATAGTCAGAATGTTTGCGTCCCTTCCCAAATTCCTACGGTGAAAGCCTAATGTCATGGTATCAGGAGGTGGGGTCTTTGAGAGTCAGTTATGCTGTGAAGGTGGAGCCCCCATGATGGGATTATGTCCTTTTAGAAAGAGAACTAGCCCTCTGTCTCCGCCACGTAAGGACAAAGCAAGAAGATGGCCATCTGAAAACCAGGAATCTATTCTCACCACACACAGGAGGAGTCAGCACCTTGACCTTGGACTTCTGAGACTCCAGAACTGCGAAAAATAAATGTTCATTGTTTAAGCTACTGAGTCTGTGGTATCTTGTTTAGGAGTTGGAACTAAGACATGTAGTTTGGTCAAATTGTTCATGTGATCAATTATTTCAATATCTCCATAACATTTAGGCTTCCTGTTCTGCTGAATCTGAGCAGACTTCAAGCATTGCTCTCTTACACCTACTCTGGATTCATTTTGGGCCATAATCAATGATTCCATTTTCTGAAATTTCTTAAGCTCTCTTTATTCAATAAAAACAACATGTGAAATAGAAAATAAAACACTTTAATATATCTGATATCAAGGACAATAATAATAAAGCTATTTTTATAAGTCAGAGAAGTTCTTAAGATGGAAGTGTACCTATAATGGAAGTTTAATGCACTCTTATATAACTGGGATAAATTATGTTTAATACTCACACTTTGATCTGTCCACATGAATTCAACACCATTGATTTATTTTAGCACCTTTGTGAAAATCATTAGCTTTCCAATGAAAAGTCATGGAGTATTTGTTTTATTTAGAATAACAATTATGACAGAGAGCAGAAGATTATATACAATATGGCTCAGTCGTTAAGTGTCTGCCTTTGGCTCAGGTCATGATCCTGGGGTCCTGGGATCCAGTCCCGCATCAGGCTCCCTGCTCTGCGGGAAGCCTGCTTCTCCCTCTCCCACTCTCCCTGCTTGTGTTCCCTCTCTCGCTGTTTTTCTCACTGTTAAAAAATAAATAAAATCTTTAAAAATATATATATGTAATTAGGGGCACCTGGGTGGCTCGGTTGGTTGGGCGTCTGCCTTCAGCTTAGGTCATGATCCCGGGGTCCTGGGTTTGAGCCCCGCATCAGGCTCCTTGCTCAGCGGGGAGTCTTCTTCTCCCTCTGCCTGCCATTCCCCCTGCTTGTACACAATCTCTCTCTGTCAAGTGGATAAATAAAATCTTTAAAAATAGATATATATATAATTAAATATAAATGTTATATATTTATTATGTATAAACTTATATGTTGGTTTTCTTTGTGTTACTTTTACTGAGTTATAATTTATATATAATAAAATTCCCATATTTTAATGTAGTTTGATAAATATAAATAATTCTATATAGTTATGAAGTCATCACAAAATAACAGTGCCAATACCCTAAAAAGTCTCTTCATTTCCCTCTGCATTGGTTAATCCCCTCCTCTGAACTCTGGACCTGCACAATCACTGATCTCTTTCTATCAAAATAGTTTTTCCTTTTTCAGAATTTCATAAACGTGGAGTCATGGAATATGGAGTCTTTCGTGTTTGACTACTTTATTCACTTGTGGTTTCATATATTAATATGTTCCATTTCATTGCTAATTAGTATTCCATGTTAGGCAGATCTGTACCTCTGAAACAAATAATGCAATATATGTTAAGAAGAAAAAAAGAAGAGGGGGCGCCTGGGTGGCTCAGTCATTAATTGTCTGCCTTCAGCTCAGGTCATGATCCCATGGTCCTGGGATCGAGCCCCACATCGGGCCCCATGCTCCGCAGGAAGCCTGCTTCTCCCTCTCTCACTCCCACTGCTTGTGTTCCCTCTCTCACTGTGTCTGTCTCTGTCAAATAAATAAATAAATAAATAAAATCTTAAAAAAAAAAGAAGATAGCAGGAGGGGAAGAATGAAGGGGGGGAAATCGGAGGGGGTGACGAACCATGAGAAATGATGGACTCTGAAAAACAAACTGAGGGTTCTAGAGGGGAGGGGGGTGGGAGAATGGGTTAGCCTGGTGATGGGTATTAAAGAGAGCACGCTCTGCATGGAGCACTGGGTGTTATGCACAAACAATGAATCATGGAACACTACATCAAAAACTAATGATGTAATGTATGGTGATTAACATAACAATAAAGAATTTTTTTGAAAAAGTATTCCGTGTTATGGAATTATAATTATTTGCTTATAAATTCACCAGTTGATGGTCATTTAATTTTTTTCTGTTTTTATCTTATGAATAATGTTGATAGACATTCATATGAAAGCTTTTGTGTGAACATATATTTTGTTTTCTTTTTTCTCTTGGGTAAATACCTAAAAGTGGGATTGCAGGGCCATAGGATGTTTTAGGGTGGTTCTCCAAGAAAGAGATGCCTAAATGGTGTTTAATAGACAGTGTTAGTACTTGGCAAAATACCTGTGTGAAGGAAAAGCGGCAGAAAAGCAATAGGGAGAGAGCTGTGAGAAATGTCTGAATGCAACAGAAGTTTGCACCAACGCGAAGGAGAAGGGTGACAAGATTTGGTGCAGCCTGAACGTTTCACAAAGCCATTGGTGAGCGCTCAGCCAGTGTGTTAGCAGGGGATATGCCAGGCTCGGTCACCGGCTGGGAGCAGCTGTAGCGCAAACATGGTGGTAGAAATGAAAGCACCGCAGGAGGCGTTTGGGCAACTTTGCTCTCGTCATTGGAGGTCTGAAGAAGTGCCTTCTTATGGCTGACCCATGTGTGAAATGGTATTACTATAGGTTTTCATTTGACTAGCAATATAAGAGGGCTCCAATTAGTCGCTCCACATCCTCACTGCCCCTTAGGTATGTTCGCCTTTTTAACTTTCTCCATTCTTATTGGTTTGTAGAGGTACCTGATTGTGGCTTTGATTTTCATTTCTCTGATTATTCCTTATGTTGAACACCTTCGCATATATTTCTTGGACAGTTGTATGTCTTCTTCTATTAAGTGTCTGGCCATTTGTTAATGGCATGCCTGTCATTGTTTTTGTAAGAATTCTTTGTATATTCTAGAAACAATCTATTGTCAGACAAATTTAATTGAATCACTAAATCCATATTTTTAGAATTTCTATCTTACCAATATCAATAAATGTAAAACTTCTTTGAGTTTTAGACTATAAAGGAAAGTAAATCACAACGCAAAAATGTGAGACCCACCAACTTAAGTTGATGTGATCCTTATACATGTGGTGAGAAGTTGTAAGCTTCCGGAAATATTTTTTTAAAAATAGTTAATAGAATTTTTTTTTTTTTTGATACCTTGGATTGGGAATAGGAAAGAAAGAGGGGCTTGAAGGATAACTCCACAAATTTGGTCTGAGCCATGGAAAAGAAGGAGTGCATCTTCCTGGGAAGGGAGACTGCAGAACAGGTGGGGTGATATGTGTGTGAGGAGAAGTGTTGGTTTTTGACATGTTAGATTTAAGACAAATATTTGATATCCAAGTGGGGTGATTTCAGTATACACTTGTATATAATAGTTGGAAATTCAGGAAAATAAGTTATACTGACTTATAAATTTGAAAGTTGTCAACATATTGGTATTTAAATACAGAGCAACTTCATTCATCTTGGGGAAGATGTAGTTGAAATCCATAAGCACAGAAATACAGCCCCCCCTCTTCACACCGTGGATTATTGTTTACATGTGCTTTATCTACAACACTGGAGTGTTGTAGGAAAAACTCTCTCTCTCAGATGCCATTAGTAGGCAATTATGAAAGACTTTCTTAGAAACAGAAAAACAGAAAATCCATTCTTCTACCATGATAACTCTTTGGAAATGTAACTATTGGAAATGAGAGTCAAATTTATTTTCATTTTTCCACAAGCATCAAGTTCTGTTTTTCTGGCTTCTAGGTTCTAGGGCAAATCACAGAGCTGGATCAAACCTGTGGGTAAACTCAGTCTTAGATTTTTATCAAAATAAGGAAATTTAAAAAAAAATGAAATCTTGCCATTTGCAATGACGTGGATGGAACTAGAGGGTATTATGCTAAGCGAAATAAGTCAATTAGGGAAAGATAATTGTCATATGATCTCATTGATATGTGGAATTTAAGAAACAAGCAAAGGATCATAGGGGAAGAGAGGAAAAAATGAAACAAGACGAAACCAGAGAGGAGTCAAACCATAAAAGACTCTTATTCTTAGGAAACAAACTGAGGGTTGCTGGAGGCAGGGGGTGGGGAGATGGGGTAACTGCATGATGGACATTGGGGAGGGTATGTGTTGTAATGAGCACTGGGTATTATATAAGACTGATGAATCACAAACCTGTACCCCTGAGACAAATAATACATTATATGTTAATAAAAAAAATAAAAAATAAGGTAATTATTTATTAATAATGCATATATCTATATCCACACATATACAACATATATAAACATGTATATTTATCATATATGCATGCACACGCTATATATATTTATATAAACATACTTTATATGTAGGTATGATTTTTTTTTTTAATGTAGCTGGTTAGCCACTGAAAGTTCTGATTTATGTGGAAAGGTTTTTATGAAAAGAGGGAAACATTCTCTTTCTCTCTGCTCCAGTCTTTCTGTATAAATAAACTTTTAATTATTCCAGGCATGAAATTAAAGGTTTTTAAAGATGTCTAAAGAAACACTTTTAAAACCCCTTCTAATGTTTAATGAAGCTCATTTTCTGCAGTCTTCAGACTTTGATTTAAGCTAATTTTCTCTTATTCTCTCAAATACTATCAATAATGTTAAAACTGTTATTAACAAATACTAATTATATTTAATAACTTAAAAAATGTATGTTTTTTTCATTTCTTATCTGGGCTGAACAGTTCTATTTTTTTTATTACTCTTCATAAGTGTGATTCTAAGATAAGGCTTTCTTCAGTGTCTCCTCGAAACCTATCCATCTTCCTTAGTCTATCCTTGTCTATAAAGCTTACAATTGTAGTGCTGCTATCTGCTGAGCCCGAAGAAATTGCATTTCTTCTACAGCAATAGGGATTCTTTACAATGCAATTTTCTGCTCATTGTAATTCACAAGGAATTCTGTAAGTTTAAAACATTTAACGATGTCCTTTTGGAAATATGCAAGATTAGCACTATTGTAAGAGCTTCAGAATTTTTAAAAAAACTCATACTTAGCCAGGCTGCCCTTTCATGAAAAGTCATTCTCCCATTTCCGTCCTAGACTCAAACCATGAGGTGTTTTTGTTCTTAAAGCAGAGTGGATGGATTAAAGACTTAAATGTGAGAAAAACCTGAAACTATAAAAATCTTGGAAGAAAATATAGAGAAAACGTTTCTTGACATTTGTCTGATCAATGATTTCTTGGATATGCCATGGAAAGCATAAGCCACAAAAGCAAATATAGACAAGTGGGATGACTTCAAACTAAAAAGCTTCTGCATAGAAAAGAAAACAATTGACAAAGTGAAGAGGCAACCTACAGAATGGGAGAGAATATTTGTAAGCCATATATCAGATAAGGGGTTAATATCAAAACAACTTACTTACTTTTTGCTACTTACAACTCAGTAGCAATTAAAAAATGGGCAAAGTACTTGAATAGACATTTCTCCAAAGAAAAGCCACAAATGGCCAACTGATATATGAAAAGATAATCAACATCACTTATCATCAGAGACATGCAAATCTAAGCCACAATGATCTATCACCTCACAACTGTTACAATGGCTATCATCAGGAAGACAAAAGATAAAAGCATTGGTGAGGATGTGGAGAAATTGGACTCCTACACTGTTGGCAGGAATGTAAAATGATGTAGCCACTATCAAAGTACTATGGAGCTTCCTCAAAACATTAACAGTACAACTACCATATGATCTAGCAATTCCACAGCTGGGTATATACCCCCAAAGAATGGAAATCATGATCTTGGAGAGTTATCTCCACTCCGTTGGTCATTGCAGCATTATTCAAAATGGCCATGTTATAATTAACCCAAATGCTCACTGACAGGAGAGTAGATAAGGGAAATATGGTGTATACACACCATGGAATATTATTCAGCCTTTGAAGATAAGGAAATCTTGCTATTGCAACAACACAGATGAACCTGGGGGATATTTCAGTAAATGAAATAAGCCAGTCACAGAAAGACAAATACTGGGCGCCTGGGTGGCTCAGTCGTTAAGCGTCTGCCTTCGGCTCAGGTCATGGTCCCAGGGTCCTGGGATCGAGTCCCACATCGGGCTCCCTGCTCGGCAAGAAGCCTGCTTCTCCCTCTTCCACTCCCCCTGCTTGTGTTCCTGCTCTCGCTGTCTCTCTCTCTCTGTCAAATAAATAAATAAGATCTTTAAAAAAAAAAAAAAAAAGAAAGACAAATACTGCATGATTCCACTTTTATGAGGTACTTAAAATAGTCAAACTCATGGAAGCCAAGAATAGGTTGGTGGTTATTACGAGGGGGTGAGGAGTAGGGGAAATGAGGAGTTGTTATTCAGTGGGTATAAAGTTTTGGTTATACAAGATGAATTAGTTCTAGAGATTTACTGTATAGCATAGCACCTCCAGTGAAAAATACTGTATTGTGCACTTCAAATTTTGTGAAGAGGGTAGATCTCATGTTAAGTGTTTTTACCACAAAAACAAATAAGCAAACAAACAAAAAAAACCCAAAGCCACACGAGGAAGCTTTTGGCCGTGATGGACGTGATTTCATGTGCATGTGTCCAAACCAGTCAAATTGTACACATGAAATATGGGATTTTTTTTGTATATCAATTAAACTTCAATAAAAAGGTTACTAACTGGGGCACCTGGGTGGCTCAGTCAGTTGAGCGTCTGACTTGTGATTGTGGCTCAGGTCATGATCTCAGAGTTGTGAGATCGCGCCCTGCATTGGCTCTGTGCTGGGCGTGGAGCCTGCTTAAGATTCTCTGTCTCTCTCTCTCCCTCTGCCCCTCCCCACCCTCTAAAAAAAAAGTTTACTAGCAACAACACACACACACACAAAAGCAGACTGTGCACATATACAATTCACATTGCATTCCTACGAAGCCACATCCTCCTTATCAGCTCGAAGACTCTTCAGGCTGACTGGGCTGTATCCATGCTGTATCGGGCCCCCAGAAGACAAGATAGCGCCCTGATACCGTCCCAAGTTGGGGTCTGTATATGTGGTATAAGTCTCTTTGCCTAGACCTTCCTTAAAGAAAATACCTATAGCCCACCTCCAGTCAATGCAATCCAGTTTAGATCTAGATGGTGATTTAAATGCCTGTTAATTTTTTTTTAAAGATTTATTTATTTATTTGAGAGAGCAAGAATGAGAGAGAGAGAGAGTACATGAGAGGGGGGAGGGTTAGAGGGAGAAGCAGGCTCCTCGCCAAGCAGGGAGCCCGATGTGGGACTCGATCCCGGGACTCCAGGATCATGACCTGAGCCGAAGGCAGTCGCTTAACCAACTGAGCCACCCAGGCACCCATAAATGCCTGTTAATTTTTATTTACCATTTAGGTTTTATTTTTCTGCTGAAATATTGTTGAAGAAAATGATTGGCTCCTCAAACTAGCGTAGAAGAGTAGTTACCATGTAACATACCCTTTTCAATCATGATGACAGAATACCAGCTTGCATGACCCACATAGCTGAAGAGTAAAAAGAACTTGCATCAAGGGTTATTAAATCCATAAATGGTCTGAGAATTTGGAGCTCTCTTAAATTTTCCTGCACGCCAAGGCTAATTTTACAATACCATGATGTGATCTCCTAATGTAATGCTTCTAGATGAAGAATGGATTCTTCTCTCAAGCCAGTTAGTCTTGTAATAAGTGCTAAATTGCCCTTATACTGTAAACCCATCCCAAGACCAAAAAAAATTCAAATGTTTAAATGTGATTTAGGCTAAGCTTTCAAACTTCTCCCTTTAATGAGAACATATGCAGATACAAATTTTCTGCAAATCTTTAAAGAAAAGCATACATAAAATGTACGGAAGTGACTGCTGACAGGTGGGGAGGCACCCAGATGCACCTACATATTCATAATATCGTGTCTTGGATTTGTTCCTATTCAATCCCACTGCATTTTATAACTTTTTTGGGGCGGGGGGGAAGGCATCTCAAACTGCTACCAAGGGTTTCATAAGCAGTTTGATGTTGTTAAATGGTTGTTATTCCTAGCAACATCGGGCCCTTTTTTTTCAAGACTCGCATTGTTGTTGTTTTTCTTTCTCATGGGGACCCTAATCCTTCAGTGCCCCAGGCACTGGAAAAATTAAAGCCTGATGCTTGGCTTTGTTTACTTACAATTTCAGTTAATTAAAAAAAAAAAAAAAAAAGCAAGTGGAGGAGTGGAATCCTTTATGTTAATGCTCAGACTAATTATCTGACTCAAGGATTCAATGCGCATTTGCGGGTGAGGCTTCCAGAGATGTGAGCAGCTGTGAAAGGTTCCAAACGGGAAAGGCAAGTGGAGAATTTTCTCCCTTGGGGAGCTTTGGAATTTGCAAACTGGGACAATGGAATCCGAGAGCGTGAACCTACTGAATGCTCTTCTCTGGTCTTCCACGCGGGTGGAAGCCCTGCTCAAGCATTAGCTGACCACGACGGATGCCTTCGATGCTCAGGCTCTCGCATGGGAGGCCACGCGCAAAGGCCCCTCCGTGCACAGACAACACTGCTGGAGTGAAATGTAAAATAGCAAGCCGGCTGTAGCAAAAAAAAAAAAAAAAAAAAAAAAAAAGTCTTAGGTAAATTTTCAATAATAACAAGCAGGTCCTTAAAATATTACAATATACATATATATTTTTAGTGAACTTAAAATACCTTTTTTTTTCTAAAATGTGTTTCATGAATACTGTGTACTCTCTTACCCAGAGCATGTCCGGACTTTTTTCACTTTCTTGGCTTTCTGATATTTTTCCCCTAGAGAGATTTGTACAAACCTTTGTAATAAAAATAATCAACCAATTGTGGCCAAGGCAATTATAGAACACGGAGGAGATCAATCAAAAGCTTAGTGGTGGTGAATACTGACGCGTGTGTGAGCGTGTGTTTTGTGCGTGCACACAAGCACGTTAATTAGCAAAATGTCTCTAAAGCTCAATGAGAAAATGAAATGAATGCCTTCTGAAGTTGGTGTGTTCCAAGGACAGGAAAGTATTTTCCCACGCCCAAACCCAGCATCCTATCTGCCTCTCGGTATCTGTGTCTCGATCCATATCTGCCTTTTTGCTGGTATGGTAGACGGGCTCCTGCTCTCATAGTTAGCAAATTACTGCTTCTGAGATCTGAATTCCATCTTATCCTACTTTCTCAAGAACATTTCCATCTTTCTTTTCCTTCTCGTGGAACTTTACTATCCACATGTAGAACATGCGCTAACATCTACTGTATTAAAACTGCCCGCGACCCCACATCTGTCTCAACACCTAACTCATGTCTCTGCTCCCCTTACAGGAAAGTTTGTCTACACAGGCTGTGCCCGTTTGCTTCTTTCCACTCTCTCTCTGTGCCTCTCAGCTCTGGTTCCTGACCTTTGAGTTTCGCAGACACCCTGTCATCAGACATGTGATTTCCCTTCCCTTCCCCGATGCCCACACCATGGTCCCTTGGGATTGGACACTTCTCCTGTGTCAGACTCAGCATCTTCTACCTGGCCAGTTCCTCCTTCTTGAAATGCTTTTCCTTTGGAGAGAAGCATTACATTTTACTGTGTTTCTTTTCCTTTAGAATTTTCTCCCGTATATTCCTTTGGGTATCTTTGGAGACTTTCATCAATACAGTCTCATCAAACTCTAAATATTAGAGTCTCCCCCACTTTTTCCTGAGGTTTTCCTCTTTTCTACCTTTTTTTTTTTTTTTTTTTTTTAACGCAAATGAGAGCATCAAGCTGCCTGGCTTTAAAGACTATGAGCCTATGTGCTAAATATTCCCAAAATATCTACTTGGCATTTCTACTTCAGGGTAAAAAAGGAGTCTCACATTTAATCTATCCAAAACAGAACTCTTGTTGTCTACTACTCTGAATCCTTGTACCCCCTTCTGCTCCAGGCTTCCCCCATTTTCATGTGTCAGCACCATTCAGCTCATGCCCAAAACATGAATTTCTCCCTTCTTTCCCATATCCCTCTAGCCAACTGAGTCAAAATTTTACCCCATTTTCTCTGCTACCACCATAGTCAAAGCTGCCATGTTCCTCCTCAAGGACTGTCATATTAGTACCTTTGCACATGCTCTCTCTGCCTCCATTCCTGCCCATTATAAACAATTCTCCACATAGCAACCTGTAGACTTTGCTCCTTAAAAATTTCCTGGAGGGATGCCTGGGTGGCTCAGTCGTTAAGCATCTGCCTTCGGCTCAGGTCATGATCCCAGGATCCTGGAATCGAGTCCCGCATCAGGCTGCCTGCTCAGCGTGGAGCCTGCTTCTCCCCCTGCTTGTGCTCTCCCTCTCTCTCTCTCTCTGACAAATAAATAAATAAAATCTTTAAAAAAAAAAAAGTTTCTTGGAAACCTAGACTCCTTTCCAAGCCTCTGTTGTCACAATCTTGTTCTCTCCTTGTTGTTCTTTATACTCCAGCCACCCCTGGGTATCTTCTCATTCCTCAAAGAAACTAACATTTTTTTTTTTTTCTTCCGAGATTTTGCACTTGCTCTCATTGGCTTTCCTTTTCCCCAAATCTTTTCATGATCTAGTATTCTAATAGATCTCGGCTCCGCTTTCATCTCTGGGTCTTGTGCAATCCTTTTCTTCAGGTAGAGATGTGGCTTCTCTTTGTCTGACAACCTAGATTCTAGAGGACAAGTCATTCTGACCTGCAAACACCTGACAGTGGCAGAAAGCCAGGATCACCATAATAAAAATTACCTTTCAGAAGACAGAATATGCAGGTCACACATCAGTCCATAGCATCTGTCAAATCTCATTGGACTGATATCTGGAAGACTCCCTGCCCCATTAGCCCATCTGTGCTCTTCATCAAAACTCCTTTGTTATTGCTGCTTGTGGTTCTGGCTGCGTGTACCAGCTGATTCTTCTTTTCCCATCACTTCACTTAGCCCACAGCATTCGAGGGCACTCCTGAGGGTATCATTTTGGGGACCTGATTGCCTTTGAGTCCTCCTGGTTTGGGTTTATGGATTTGGGGACTTTTTTAGGGATTAAGAGACACAAGCAGTCACAAATCAGACTTGGAGTTGCTTTGGCAAAACTCCTTCAAGAATTTATCAGGCTTTGGTCTGATTGGTTTCAGCCCATTTCAGATGCAGTTAATCATAACAAAAGATCTTTACTAGACCTAATCACTCAGACCTTAAACTTGGCTTCTGAGCTCAGTTTTGTATCTGTCTCTCTCTCTCAAAGCTAAACTCATTACTGATTGGGTAATTAAAACAGTGGATTTGAATGGAAAGACAGCACCCTTAGTCTGAATTTTCCCAGTAGACAGCTTTCAGCTCCTACTACCTGTGACCACTTTATAGCATACTTTAATGTGATGACTAAAACAGATTTTTTTTCTTATAACGTTCCAAGTTATATGAACCTCAATCAACCTATATGATTATAGGTTATAGTCCATTGAAGGTAAATTTCATGTGAGTGGGAAATTTTTCTCTGGTTTGTTTATTGTTTTATGCCAATCACTTAGAATTATGCCTGATATAAAGGAGATATGCAATATACATATGTTGAATAAATGAATGAAAAAATAAACAAAAATGTAATCTGTAATTTATTAAAATACATTACACAGTATATGGATATATTTATCTGTAACAGTGTTACAAAATATATGCTGGAATAATAAGCAGCAGCTTCAGGAGTGGTTACCACTATGCAAGATGGGAGAAGAAAGGATCTAGGGAGATGGAACTTTAGCTGTGTTTTATAATTTCCAATTTATTGAAAATTCCAATTTTCAAAGCTAGTATTTCAATTTACTAAAGATGCATTTAAATGAAACATGGAGAAATGTGAACATAGTAATATCTGTTATGTGTAGGTAGCTGGTTATTGCATGTATCATTTGCTTTTTTTTTTTTTTCTGAGACAGTCCCAATGTAATCGTTTTGAAGCTGTGTTATTGAGAGTTAATGGACAGAACTGTACCTATTTAAAGTATACAACTTGATAAGTTTTGACTTATGATTGTACATGTAAAACTATTACCGCAACCAAGATAATGAACATTTACATCAGCTGCAAAAGTTAGCTCGTGCCCTTTTTTAAATGTCATTTTCTATAATGTTAAAATAATTTGAAGCAGCAAAAAAGGAAGTCATAGGTATATGAAATTAAAGTGCTGGAAACGCACCTTGCTGAACATCTGCACCAACTCAACAGCAATGAGCAGAGCTGTTCCAGCTTGCTGAGGACCTGAGCCTTGATGGAGGCTTTGATGGGCTGTGGGGGATGAGGATGTGGACGGTGAGACCTTAGTGGATTACTTTCTTCACTTCCTTTAAACCTGTCACCATTTTCTTGCTTTTGATCTTCTGCCTTGTCTGCAAATAGGAGGGAGAGCTGTCCATCGATCACCCCATTTGGAGAAAATTACAGACTGGACCCTCCATGCAAAACACTACTCTCCCTATTCAGACCCTACTTTTCTGGATTTCGGCTTCATAAAATGTCATCTCTTTGTTTACCCTCTGAGGTGTTTTAGACATACATAATTTCTCCATTTGACATTTGCTTAGCTTGGTTTCTCCACGAGCAGAAGGTGAGCTGAGACAGGGATATTAGTAGGAAATGAAGCAGAGGGAAACCCGGAAGGAGAGAGCCCAAGCAGGTGCTGTTGAGCCCAGGTAGCAGGCTCCTACTAAGCCCCTACGAGAGCTCGCCCCCCCCACTCCTAGAAGCGTGCAATTGGTGGTGTGGCTGAAACGCTGTCCCGGGCATCTCACCCAAACTAGTGGAAGTAGAGAACTAGGTTAGAGATCTGGACACATGCAGTGCACTTGAGCCATGTCCTGTCTGCCTACTGCAGTTCCCGGGCTATAAACATTGTCTAGCAAAAGTTTTAAGCTCCATGAAGAATATGGTTATATTTCATTTATTCCATAAACAAATACAGGTTGGACATTTCCTAAATGACGCTGTATATATTTATCATCTTCTAGAAACTAGTATGTTATTTTGCTTCAAAGGCACTCAGTAGTTAGATTATTCTAGCCAAAATCATTCCTTCTCACATGAAAATCATGTCTAGCTAATATAATTCTTCCTAATATGTAGTAAAATATCCATTTATTAAAATATTCATTAATTAGATAGTTTGATTAATTGCAATTATATTGTCAACTGAGAAAAGAAGCTGAGCTAAAATAAAAACAAAAGCATTTATTTGGGTGTCAGAATTGCAATTCAGAGAACACAGATTTGAGCAGCAACCCAAATAGTATCCCTTCCCAGGAGCAAAACTCAAGACTTTGTTTTTAAAGACAAAAGGGAGTGCTTTATATGTGGCTTTCAAAGAATTTTGATCCGAGTTGGTGACAGAAAACTAATTTTGGCTGAGTATAATTGGTTCCTAAGGCTGTCACTAAACAGAGCCTCTTGCAGTAGCCAGCTGCAGGTGTTTGGGCTGAGTCCTTGGGTATTTGGGGTTTAGCCCCCGTTCAAAAGTTATGGTTCCTCCCGGGGAGTACATGCATATAGATTACTTCTTCAATGGCCTCTTGGCTCCAAACCCCTTCACGTAAGTGGCCCCGTTTTATTTCCCCTTCCACAATATTGACTAAAATATCCATAAAATATTAGGTGATTAGAGATTCATTAAATAAAACATTTTGTAATAATCACTCACCATCAATAAGGAATCATAGCAAAAAGTAAATAAGTAGATTTTTCAGGAGACAATAGTAATTTACAATAGTAACTCTAATGTTGTTGAACACGAATGCAACATTTAATTTGTACTGTTGTAAGACGTTTACATAGGTGAACTCATTTAATACTAACAATAACATATGAGTTAAGTAGTGTCAATATCACTATTTTCAAGATAACTAAACTGAAGTATAGAATGGTTGGAAACTAACATTTTAGGGAAAAAATAACATGAAATATTTTATAAACCATTACACCATCTTTTTTTTTTTTTTGTGGGACAGCAGATCCTGGCGGATAGACAGTGGACACAAGCACCCATCTGTCTAGTGGCTCAATTAATATCCTAACCCTGGCTCTTACTAGCTCTGCAAGTTTGGGCTAGCTGCTATTAATTTCTTTAAAAGTAGTATTAAAAAATTGTTTGTGAATATAAATAACATTTTAAACATCCTAAAACAAAGAAATTAGCAAGAAAATTGACATTGTTCTATAGGTTTTGCAAATATGGTTAATGTCAGCTTCACCGAAGAAAGCTGTGTCTTCTATTGGCTTGTGTACCCAATGTGTTGTGATATTCCGTGTCACTGGCCCCTAGAAAAGGCCACTGTACACACGTGAGAGAATGAGCAAAAAGGTAACTAAAGTCTCACAGTTACCATAAAAATAACTTTGATTTCATGAACACTTGGGAATGTCTCAGAGACCCCCCCAGGGATCCGAAGGACCCACTCAGAATATTGCTGCTAAAACACCAATACATATATATAGTCAATTTAGACAATTCACTCCAAAGTCAGATACCCTCGAGAAAACTATCAAACCACCATAAAATATTATCTAGAACAAATGCAACAACTGATTGACTACACTTTTCAATTTTCTAGTGATGCTTGCTTATTCATGCTTAGGTCTTGAAATATTTTATGAAGACAATATGGCTCATCTGGTTTTCAAAAATTGATCTAGAAGATTAGTAATATTTCTAAAAGCAAATCATGTTTCCATGGGATATCGAGATACAAAACAAGAAAGTTTCAGATGCTTTCAGAATTCCGAAATACTTAGCTTACCTAAAAAAGAAAAAAAACAAGTTAGCTATTTGTCTTGCTAAGGAGCAGACGGAATGTGGGTGTCAGGATTCCGTGTCTCATACTTGCGCAACGGTTCATTAGGTTGTACATATAAGAACCAATTAAATACTTATTATTAAAGGTCAACAGCCGGGTTCAAGCTGCAGATTCACTTTCCTGCTCTTCAGACAGAACATAAAGAGCCTCATTTATAAGTTCATAGTATTATCCAAGTACCAGATACACTTTGAAAATCGAGTTTATTTTCTTTTAAAATAACAGATAAAATATGAATTCACCTTTTTTGTATATGTTTATTTCTCTTAAAATGTTTAACATGTTAGAGTAAAAATGTTTTCCAAATGATCCTCTGGAGCGGTCACGGTTGTTTGGGGTGTTAGCAGCAGTCCTCCTCTCCACCCCCAGTTTTCACCCTTTGTGAATTCGAAGGAGTTAAACTTCTCTTAACATGTTTAATTCATTGATTATTAAATTGTATTAATTAATTGCTTCCCTTTTTTTATTGCTGAGCTCATGTTGGTTGTGAACCGGTTTAAACACAGAAACTGCTCTCAGTACTCTTTTGCCTGCATTTGAAAAAAGGGAAGTCTTACTAGCCCTGTTTCCACCATAATCAGAACTTATAGAACCAATTGTACATTGAAGTGGCTTATAATTGCATAGTCTCATCTCCACTCATCTCATTTTTGTTATTTTGGGGCTCCTGGGTGGCTCAGTTGGTTAAGCGACTGCCTCGGGCTCAGATCATGATCCTAGAGTCCCAGGATCGAGTCCCACATCAGGCTCCCTGCTCAGCGGAGAGTCTGCTTCTCCCTCTGACCCTCCCCCCCCTCGTGCTCTCTCTCTCATTCTTTCTCTCTCAAATAAATAAATCAATCTATTTGATTTATATGAGAGTGAGAGAGAGCATGGGGCACAGAGGGGCAGAGGGAGAGGGAGAGAGAGAATCCTCAAGCAGATTCCTTGCTCAGCTAGAAGCCCAACTCGGAGCTTGATCCCAGGACCCTGACATCATGACCTGAGCTGAAACCAAGAGTTGGATGCTTAACTGACTAAGCCACTCAGGTGTCCCTCATTTCTGTTATTAATCTAACATCTTGAGGGGAGGGCCCCTGGGTGGCTCAGTCAGTTAAGCATCTGCCTTCAGCTCAGTTCATGATCTCAGGGTCCTGGATGGAGCCCCGCATCGGGATCCCCACTCAGGGGGAAGTCTGCTTGTCCCTCTGCCTCTGCTCTTCTGCTTTCCCCCTTCTTGCGCTCTCTCTTTCAAAGCAAAAAAAATCTTAAAAAAAAAAACAAAACTAACAACCTGGGCACCCTAATTAATAATTAATTAATTTTAATCTTTCTTTAGTTAAGCATCTGCCTTCGGCTCAGGTCATGATCCCAGAGTCCTGGGATCGAGTCCACATTAGGCTCCCTGCTCTGTGGGGAGCCTGCTTCTCCCTCTCCCTCTGCCCCTCCTCCCTGCTTGTGCACAAACTCTTTCTCTCTCTTTCTCAAATTAATAAATAAAATCTTTTTAAAAAAAATCTAACATCCTGCAATTCATAATTTTCCTGTACAGCTGTAGACCACTTCCTTTCTCTCTTCATCTCCCAGCTTCCTCTAAACATTCTTAAGCCATCCACTGGAAAAAGGGATGGAATGAGTGTTCAGATGTGAAGCATCTCATAAGCTGTCAAACAGACTGAACCACACCACATCTACTCCAGTCCTTCCTATCTCCTTATATTCATATTCCTAATTGCCAATAGTTTTCCAAGAAAAAAAAAATCCCATTTTAAAACTATAATTAAAAGATCAAAGTAGGAAAAGATTATAATTGTGATTTTTAAAAAGTATGAAATAGTTTGTTCACCATTGCTTTCTCTAGGAATTATAAATTTAAAATTGAAATAAGAGCCAGAAAACCCAAATAAACAACTCAGGATAAGTTGAAAACAGCCAAGTAATGACCACCAATCAAGAAATAAAACAAAGACAATTCTATAGACAAGTTCTTTTCAACCTTTAGGAAATCGTAATACCATCACATTTCAGCTGTCCTTGAGAATAGAAAATATCCATGTCTTCAAAATTTGTTGTTACCATAATGTCAACAGGAAAATCTTTAAATCTTAGTAAAAATAATAGGTTTTGAATCTATTTTTAAAAGTAGATACAAAGCCATCAAATCTAATACTATCAAATCAAAAACAGGACAGCCTTAGAACTTCTACCTTCAAAGACACCTTGAATACATAAGATTTATTATAGGAATGCAGTGATGATAGAATTTTAAGAAATCTTTAAAGCACGAAAACTCTATTTTGATTCTGAAATGGAATAGTGAAATGCAATATATATTACTTATTGAAATAAGTATTTTAATAAAGTAGGAAGAAACACATTCTTCCTTAAGTCATAGTCCCATCCATCTGAAACAAGCTGCCAGCATCATGCTTCATAGCAAAAAGCCAGCAGCATTCTGCTCACGTTAGAAAAGAGATCTCGTGGGGGGTGCCTGGGTGGCTCAGTCATTAAGCGTCTGCCTTCGGCTCAGGTCATGATCCCAGCGTCCTGGGATCGAGCCCCACATCGGGCTCCCTGCTTAGTGGGGAGCCGGTTTCTCCCTCTCCCTGCCTGCCTGCTTGTGATCTCTCTCTGTGTGTCAAATAAATAAATAAAATTTAAAAAAAAAAAAGAGAGAGATCTTGTGGGGCACCTGAGTGGCTCAGTTGAGTCTGCTTTCAGCTGGGGTCATGATCCAGGGTCCTGGGATTGAGTCCTGCATCAGGCGGGCTCCTTGCTCAGTGGGGAGCCTGCTTCTCTCTCTGCCTGCCACTCTCCCTGCTTGTGCTCTCTCTCTCTCTGACAAATAAATAAATAAATAAATAAAATCTTTAAAAAAAGAGAGAGATATCATTGCTCCTAATATTTCTGCTATTATTCATAAATAATAAAAAGTATTATAGATATTAATATCCATCTTGCAATTTCCATTTTACAGGCATCATGCTAAGCATTTCTGTAGATTCATTCAACGAATATTCATTGAACACCACTGGTGTTGGTGCCACGGATTCATCAGTTAAAAAGAGAGAAAAAAAAATCACAGCCCTGTGGAGTTGACAATAGGCCTATTAGGGAGTTATTATGCAGTGGTCACATTTCACAGATGAAGAGACAGGCTTGAAGAGGCTAATTAATTTTCTTACAGTTACACAGTAAGAAGCAGGATAAACTCAAACCCAAGGCTATTTCACTCCAGAGCCCAGTCTCCTGTTTATCCCCTTTATTCTGTTTCCTCCATTCTTGGTAAATTTCTACTAAATTCTGCAATCAAGAGAAGAACAGCATGCATAAACCTTATAAAGCAGCCCATGAAAACAGGGGTGTGACCTTTAATACTTCATATCCTCCCCCGGGAGAAAAGGAAAACAAAAAGACCCTGAATTTCCCGGAGAGCCTGGCCATGGGACATAGCAACAAGACAGAACAAAACGTTTGCCCGGGGATGTTTCTGAAGGAAAGACCACCACTCTTACCAACTCCATTACTTCCCTCCTAAGAAAGACTTCTAGATGGCCACATTTGACAATATTTTTTAGGTTATAGTAATAGGATTTCTTTCTCAGAAGAGAGAGGAGTAGTTTTTCTCCAGCTCTCTGCTCTTCCTTCTTCGTTTGAATCAGTTTCCTTTGAAGCAGATGTGGATGTGAACTTTATTTACCTTTGGCCAAGTGGGTCCAGGCCAGGCTGATGATGAAAAGACACATTTTTTCTAATTCTACTCGTGCTCCAACGGCCAGCTTTAGGGCTAAGACTACCTCTGGTTCCAGCTAAAGACCTAGGTGACAGAATCTAGCCTGGATCACTGAGTTTCTATGTGATGGCCAGGTCCTAAGAGCAAAGAAGAGTATGGCTGGATCTTCTAATCTGCTTATATGGTTCACTTTCCAAAATTTCAGAGATAAATGGAGAACTAAGGGCAGGATTCTGATCTTGCTTGGATAAATATTATCATTATGTCAACCCATTTGTTTAAAAAAAAATAATGATTACATTCAGAATTTTTAATATTTATTTTTTTAAAAATTTTATTTATTTATTCAAGAGAGAGAGATTGAGAGCAAGCACAAGCAGGGGGGAGGGTCAGAGGGAGAAGCAGACTCCCCGCTGAGTGGTGACATGGGGCTTGATCCCAGGACCTCGGGATCATGACCTGAGCCAAAGGCAGATGCTTAACCGACCGAGCCACACAGGCACCCCCAGAATTTTGAATATTTTAGATAACACAATATCTCATTCAATTTGATTTGGATGTTTCCATTATCTTCTACTAAATCCAAAGTCTGCTACCAAACCAGTTTTCCCCCGTCCAAAAGCTCCCCCAAGCTCCGTATCTTCAATTGATTTATATTGACTGCAGAATTACTTTCCGAATCCTTTTTTTTTTTTTAAGATTTTATTTATTTATTTGAGAGAGAGAGAATGAGAGAGAGCACATGAGAGGGGTTAGGGTCAGAGGGAGAAGCAGACTCTCTGCTGAGCAGGGAGCCCGATGCGGGACTCGATCCAGGGACTCCAGGATCATGACCTGAGCCGAAGGCAGTCGCTTAACCAACTGAGCCACCCAGGCGCCCATACTTTCCGAATCTTTAGTCTGATGTTTGTGGCCATTCCCAATCTGGCCTTGACCTGCCTTTACTTTATTTCTTTCTGTAACTTTAATTCATCAAAAATAATTTTATTTCTGTTTCTTGACCATGTCTAATGTATAGGGAACTTTTTTCCTTTGTTCAAATTGTTATCTTGATTTGGTGTGCTCATTCTTCCTTTCTTTTCATCTCATTCTGCCCATACTCCAAGACTCAGTTTTAACACTGTGATAGACAAACTAGAAAGCCTCGTGCTCTATTTTCCCCAATTTTTAAAAATTCACTTGATATCTAACCATGCATTTTCTAGATCTACTTGTATTCCCTGAATGTGGGGCAGTGCCTTGAGTATATTAGGGACTCATAATTTTTTATTAAAAATTATTATATATATGCATGATGTTATGTGAAATATGACATCGATAAATACAAAGTGTAAAATGAATGTTTCTTATAAATGCCCAGAAGCTACTATCACATTTAGACAAAGAACAATTTAGGTGGTGCTAACAGTGTTTCAGAGAGAGAGATTTCCATTTGCGTGATCCAAATAGTCACAGAAAATTCATCTTTTAAAGACCAAAGTGATGAGATATCAAAAAAATAAATGCCACTCGTCCAGAAGGTGACTGAATTTAAAAGTTTGGGTTGCCAAGCAGAATGTGGTATTTTCACAGAAATTTCACCAAGCATGTCCTTCATGATGCATGCCACTAATTAGGCATCTGTGAGCACCTTATGGTTGATGAATTAAGCAAAAAACAACTTCTCTTTCTTACAGAAAATACACCCACAACTTCCAAAGAAAAATGATCCACCTCTGAAGGTTTCAGACTATCCCAGTAGCGTATTTTATTTCTTATATTTAAACTTCTGAAGGTTATTAATGTTTCTGTGAATGATTAAATCCCATTGTAATAAGTAATGATACCTAACATTTACTAAATGTCTAGTATTGTTCTCAGCATGAGAATGAACTCTTCAAACTATAAGATGGATAAAGGTATTAATTTTATAAAGTCCCAAAGCTAGTACATGACAGAGTTGGGGTTTGAACCTAGCAATCTATTTGCAGATTCTGTGCACTTAACCATCATATTATTCAACATAAAGAGGCTATATTCATTCGATAGAAAATTTACAGCAGAGTGATGAATCACAGGTCTGAACACTAAATTACCATGGACAATTTAAAAAAACATATTATACCTTAAAACCATTAGGGCCCAATGAACTGCAAACACTAGGTAGGTGACTAATAAAATTTCAGTAAGCAAGACAGCTTTTTCCTTTATGTAAGAAGTTTAATATTTTATGAAAGACAGTAGTGAAATATTTGGAGTTCTTATATTTTATATTAGGAAACAATCATACAATAAAGCTTGGAATTTGAGATAACTGGAAGTATAACAAGGATATTTCAATTTATTTGTTACTTATAGTAAATAGAACACCAGGCTAATTATTTTATAGACAATTTTACCTAATCCTTCCCAAACCTTAAGAGGTAGTTATTACACTGAAGGCATAGTTTGTGCAAATTTTATGTTTTTAAAAACTTCTCATTGAGTTAGAACATTTGACATACAACAGCACAAACCATAATGCACACTTCAAAGATTTTGATAAAATGAATGCAACCCATGTAACCAGAAGTGATACAAAGAAATGGAACATAAACCACCTATTGTGAGACCATCTTGTGACCCCACTTACTAAGCACCCGCCTTTAAATGTAACTATCCTGTTTTTCAAGCTTTACCTGTGTTTTAATTTTATATCAATGGAATCATTTTGTATATTTGTATATTATATATTTTGCGAACCATGAAGTTAAGCTTATCCATATTTTTATGGGTAGTAGTGGTTCACTGTTTCTCATCTAAGAACATTCCATTGTATGAATTCACTATACTTCGTTCATTCTAATATTGATCAACCATGTAGCTGTTTTTAGTTTGGAGCTATTACGAATAACGTGGCTGTGAGAACTGTTTTTTGTAGCATATATGCGAGCATTTGTCAGGGAAAACATACACCTAGCAGCAGAACTGCTGACTTACATGGCTTATGTCTGGCTCAGTTCAGTAGATTTTTGACAACCAGTCTAGCAAAGTGACTGCATCGGTCTACGGTCCCAACATCAGTGTATGGGACTTCACATGCTCCCCATCCTTGCCAAATGCTTACTACTTTCCACCTTGTTTTCAAGTATTATGTCCCATATGCACAGCATTCCTTGCTTTCGATTCAGATGTGGAGTGATGGCTTCTTTGAACAGTGGAATTTCCACCGAGATTTTTCTACAGCCTTTACCTTGGGAGTATTTGCTGGGACCCGCAGACCAGGAGGTGCAGTCTTCAGGTCCCTTGTTCCTACAATTCAAATATCCTGCCAACCTGTTGCCAGGCAAATTGCTTAAAAACAATGTGGATTCTGCCTTATTGAATTGAATTTTAGTTTTTGATCTTATTTTATTATCTGAGAATTTGTTAATTATACTCTTTGATTTGAAGGTGCACCATTTAGTAAATACTCTTGGTCAATACTTTATTGAGTCTTCTGTCACTAGCTTTGTTCTTACTGTACATTTGTCTATTTATATTGCCTGGTCTCATGTATTTTGTTTTTTCAAGGAAAATGTGTGTTGAATATATAAAGCAGTGTTTTGTAAGGAACACATGACAGCATAAGCCTCTAACTCTCCTATCCAAGCCCATCCCAAGAACTACTTGAGCCCATTAAGTAGACAATCGGATTATGCAAAGGTGATTGTTCAGAGGTTGGTTTGGAACTCTCATAAAATCTATGATTTTTTTTTCTTTTTTCTCTTTGTCTCTTAGATTTCCTCTTTACATTGGTTTTCAACATTTTGAATATGACATGTGTTATCCAACTTCAGTTTCTCAAAGCTTCTTTTAACTGTGTTTTGCTGTTTTTGTTACATTTGAAAATTACCAGCTGTTATATCTTCAGATGTTTCTTCTTATCCATTCTTTTCCTCTTCTCCTCGGATTTCAATTTTTATATATTTTATATATTTTACTCATTTAATACTGTCCCATAACTCATGAATACTCTGCCTTTTCCCCCTCTTACTCTCTTTTAACTTATTCTTAGCTTTGGGTAATTTATGTAGATTTATCTTTACCTTCACTCATCTTTTTTCTCAGTTGTGTCTAGTCTAATGATGTTAGACACGTGCAGTAAATATTTCGAAAACATTTTTCTTTTCTGTTACTGTATTTCTTTTTACTTCTAGATTATCCATTTGACTCTTCTTTTATAATTTCAATCCTTCTGCTGAAATCTGTTCATGCACAGTCTCATTTTCCACTATAGTGTTTAACATACTATACACAGTTATTTTAAATCTCTCTGGTTCCAAGACCTGAGTCATCATTCAATAAGTTTTGTTGATTGCTTTGTCTTGTTACAGTGGGTTGTTTTTGCTTTGTTTTTCCCTCCAAGCTTGCATGATATAATTGACCTGATTTAAGGCTGAGTGACAGTTCAGGTAATTTTAGCCTAAGCTGAACTTACTTCTGTAGCAAAAGTATATCCCACCAAGGGGTTGAGATGAGTTTTCAACTCAGAGCCAGTTGTGATCAATATGGCCCCTATCTCTGCAGAGTTGTGAGCACTAATCTTTTCCTCCTTGCCACAATTAGACTGATTAATACTTCCCTCTGTATTTTAGGAGTTTTCAGCAGAGTTCTTGAGGCTATCAACCCAGACAGCTTCAGAATTCAGTGAATGTCTTGAAAGGTAAACTGATCATGCTTCTGGTGCCCCTTTTACCATTCCAATACCCAAATATTGCAAATGCTATGTGGATTTCTCTGTCCTCCAGCAGCAGTTTTCTTCTCAAAGTAAGACAAGAATTGCAGCGGGGCACCTGGGTGGCTAAGTCGTCAAGCGTCTGCCTTCAGCTCAGGTCATGATCCCAGGGTCTGGGGATTGAGCCCCGCATCGGGCTCTCTGCTCAGTGGGAAATCTGCTTCTCCCTCTACCACTCCCCAAGCTTGTGTTCCCTCTCTTGCTGTCTCTGTCTCTCTGTCAAATAAATAAATAACATCTTTTAAAAAAAAGAATTGCAGCCACTTGTTCATGCACAGAATTATCAAATACCCACAAGGACAAATCAGTTGCAAGATGTCAGCTTGATCCTACAAATTCTTTCTTGTCTGAATTTTTAGATCCTCTTGACCTTGTTATTTTAGATACTCTCTGATGCCTTTAAACAAATATTTTTGTGTTTTTGCGAAGTTATCAAATTTTTGTCAGTGGAAGCATTTGTCTGCCATGAGCTACTCAATTCTCTCTTGAAGCAGAAAACTATAGCACTAGTTTGAAATAGGGTGATATTAATGGCCTCATTCTTATGAGAAAATTGTTTTAATCATAATTTCATCCCCCAAATTGTAAAGTCTTAATAAATCATAATTTATAAATTGGTATGTCTTCCTTGGAAGTTGTAATTTGTGTTTATATCTTTACAATATAATTGTGCTTCTTTAACTCTTAAACATAAATTATTTGCAGACCAGCTACTATTTGCCTCAAATCTTTTGCCAGGATTTTGGTTTTTATGATAGCTATTAGTATTTAAATTATTTTAATCTAATGAAATGTCATACAAATGTTTTCGTTGTTTATAATTCTAGTATTAAAATTTGTGCCCCAAAGTTGATAACATTGGGACAGAAACTATATGTTATAAAATGCAACAGTATGGCCAGACAACCTCTATTTTATTTTTTACTATTGTTTTTTAAGAGTGAACTCAAAAATCTATTAAAGATAATGTCAAGAAAATAGAAAGCAGCATTAAAGTAAGATATGCAGCATGTTGATAGATTTTTGCACTGTTAATTTTCTTATTTACAACAAACTTATTCCTTCTGAAAGACCAGTAAAGAGTTACATGCAATTTGAATTTCATGATGTTTTTAGAAATGTTTACCTGGGAGAGAACAGTAACTTAGATATTTTCTTTCTTTTATAGGTAAGAAACATAAAGTTCATTGAAATTAAATAACTTGTCAAAAAATACCTACCTATCAAATGACAGATCTATCTGACTTCAACATCCATGTTTTTAATCATCATCATGTACCATGTTTCCAGGCATGTTCATGGTTATGCTCCCATGGCATATGCAGCAGAAATTTACTGAGCAGCTACAAAGTTCCAGAAGCTATCATATATCTGGGGATACATAGATGACTAAGACACATTTTCTGCCTGTATTGAGCCAAGAGGCTATTAGGGAAATTCAAAGTCTAATAAGATGTCAAGATTTGCTACTGTTCAAAGGACCATTAAGTAAAAAGAGGGATAACTGGATTTTTTCCCAGAAATTATTCTTTGGGCCTTGGAAATCAACCAACACTGCTACAAAGGTGAAAGTTGTTAGATTTATGTGATGATTAAAACTATTTAAAAGATTAAACATATCATTGCTCATTTTTAGTATTAAAATGAATTATTTTCCAGAATATAAACAAAAATATTTTCTACTTCAATTTAATTTTTTTTATCATACCAAATCCAGGCCCTTTACATTGAATTTATGTCAAAACATTTGCAGTTCTTTCAGTATACTGAATTAATTCAAACCTCTGTGCATGGGTTCCTTCTTTTTCTTCCAGGAATGCATTTTATGTTTTGTCCATCTGTAAAATAGCTACCCATCTTTCAAGACTCAGTCCAAAGGTCATTTCCAGGAAGACTTTGACTCAAACTCATGTGATTGCCAATGAAACACAGCTGAGTCTTTGCTATTTTAGCATATCTACCACTTTATTGCACTAATTTGTTTTCAAGTTTCCCTGTATGAGTGTGAAAGCTCCATGAGGGAAGGAGCAATAACTCCTTTGTTTGTATATTTCTCAACACATTCTACAGTTACATTTCCCATAGGAGAAAATTAGTTTTTTTTTTTTTTTTTAATAAATTATTTCTGTTCTAGGTATATATTCTGGAATTCCTCTTCTAAGTTTCTCTAAGTTTATCATGTTAATATAGGACCTTCATGGAAATGTTCATAGTAGCATTGTTTATGGCTTGAATGCAACTGGTATAAATTGATAGCAAGAGGAGAATTGATAAATAAATTTTGGTAGAGTCATAAAATAGACTTCTATGCAGCACAAAGTAGAAATGGATTAGGTATAATTGAGTCAACAGGAATAAAAATAATGAACATAAGGTTAAACACCAAAAGCAAGTGACGGAAAATAAAAACCAGACCATATCATATATCTGAAGTATAAATAAGTTTATACATATAAGATAGAAACATACTATGATGTTGGGAATGTTAAATCCCAACAACAGGGTAATAGTTACCTCTGGGTGTTTCAGGGACAAGTGGGTGAAGGTGACTGTGATATAAGAGGGAAAACAGAAGGGTTCACCTGGCAGGTGGGGATTTGTTTTTTTTTTTTTTAAAGATTTTGTTTATTTGTCAGAGAGAGAGAGAGCAAGAGAGAACACAAGCAGGGGAATGACCGAGGCAGAGGGAGAAGCAGGCTTCCCGCCAAGCAGGGAGCCTGATGCGGGGCTCGATCCCAGGACCCTGTGATCATGACCTGAGCCGAAGGCAGACGCTTAACCAACTGAGCCACCCAGGTGCCCCACAGGTGGGGATTTGTTATATTTTATAGCTTTACGATTTTTTTTCATGAGTACTTTATAATATATTTTGTAGAAGATTCACTATTTATTATGAACTTAACTAAGAAATCCAAAACTTAGCAAGAATTTAATTCTCCCTCTCCCTCCCTTTCCCTTTATGATTAGGGAATACCACTAAATGAATATGCTTAGCTACAATTTATCATGTCTCTCTTTATCCTGTATTTCTTTGGCCATCCATATCCAGCCATGAGACCAGAATTAAGAAAAGAGGTACTAAAACATACAGAAAAGCAGAAAGACTGTACCTTCTGGTACATAATTTGGGCTGAAGCCTGTGGAAGTTGTAAGAAGGGAAGAAAGACACAGAAAAGACAGAGGACAGAGCACTCAATTCCAGGTATTCCCTTTCTAGGGTTTAACTAGGAGATAAATATGTCCATTATATACAGTGAGGAGAATGCTCTCAGACTGAACAGCTGCTGCAAATCATGTTTAGGATTCTGGGAGTCTTTTAGACTGTCTACAATATCAATCTTCAGCCATGGGAATAAAAAAAAATTAGAGAATGGGATAATAAACCATAAAGAAAAATAGAAGGAATGAAACAAGTCTTTCTGGCGTGGGGGGACCGGATACAGACTTTGCATATTGATTTTAAGATAATTAACATCTTTGCTATGTTGTCTTCCAATCCATGAACATGGTATGTCTCCACATTTATTTAGGTCTTTTTTGATTCCATTCACCAGTATTGTGGAGTTTTCAGCATATAAATCTGGAATAAAGTTTATTGGTTTATGACTTAAGTATTTCAGTTTTTTGAATGTTTGAAAATGGTATTGTGGTTTTAATCTCAATGTACATGTGTTCATTACTAGTTTAGAGGAATACATTTGATTTTTTGTCTCTGAGTAAAATAAGCTTCATAAAATAATTTGGGATGTGTTCTCTCTTCTATTTGTGGGAGAGATATTGGCAAATTGGTGTTAATCTTTCTTTAAACATTTGGTAGAATTCTACAATGAAACTATCTGAGTCTGAATATTTCTTTCTGAGAGTTTTAGAATTATGAATTGAATTCCCTTAATAGTTTTGGGATTGCTAAGATTATCTATTTCATATTGGGCAAACTGTGGTAGTTTGTGTTTTTTAAGGAACTCGTCCATTTAATATGAGTTGACAAATTTATATGTGTAGATTTGTGCATAGCATTATTTTTTGTACCCTTTTGATGTCTGCAGGATCTGCAGTGATATCTATTGTTTCATTTCTGATATTGGAAATTATTTCTTCTTTCTTTTTTTTTCTTTTGTCAGTGTTGTTAGAGGTTTGCCAATCTGATTCATCTTTTCAAAGAACCAACTCTGTTTCAATGAATTTCTCTACTATTTCTCTGTTTTCAATTTTATTGATTTTATTCATACCTTTATTATTCCTTCCTTTTGCTTGTTTTGTGTTTATTTTGCTCTTCTTATTTTAGGCTCTTGAGGTGAAAGCTTAGATTATTGATTTGAGATTGTGTGTTTTCCTAATTACTCATTTAGTGTTATAAATGTCCTCACCACTACTTCACCACACAAATTTTCATATACTGTATTTTCTTTCTCATTCACTTCAATGTGTTTTTTTTTTTTTTCTTGAGATTTTCTCTTTGACCTATGGTATACTTAGAAGTATGTTATTTAGTTTCCAAGTAATTGAAGCTTTTCTGTTATATTTCTGCTATTCATTTTAAGATTGATTCCATTGTGGTCAGAGAAAATACACTGCATTATTTGTTTAAATTTAAAATTAAATTTATTGAGGTTTGTATATATATCCCAAGACATGGTCTGATTTGGTACATGACTCACAGGCACTTAAACAGAATGTGTTTTCTGCTGATTTTTGATGGAGTTTTCTGTAAATGCTGATTAGATCCTGTTGGTTGATAGTGCTGTTGAGTTCATCTATATCTTTGCTGGTTTTGTGTCTAGTTTTTCTATCAATTGCTGAGAGATGGTTGTTCATGTCATTCACTACAATTGCAGGTTTGTCAATTTTTGCATGTACACATTTAGAATTACTATATCTTCTTGATGGGTCAACTGATTTATTATTATTTATAACTTTTTTCTTTGCTCTGAAATCTACTTTATCTGATATTGATATAGCCACTTCTTTCTTTTTTTAAAATTTTTTAAATTAACATATAATGTATTATTTGTTTCAGGGGTATGGGTCTGTGATTCATCAGTCTTACACAATTCACAGTGCTCACCATAGTACATACCCTCCCCAATGTCTATCACCCAGCTCTTTCTTTTGATTAATACTTGCATGATATATTTTTTCATCTTATACTTTCAACCTACCTATATCACCATACTTCAAGTGATTTCTTGTATATAGTATATTGTTGAGTTGTTTTCTTTATTCTATACTGTCAATCTCTGTCATTTAATCTATGCACTTGGATCATTTACATTTAATGTGATTATTAATACATTAATGCTTAAGTTTGCCATTTTATTTTATTTTTGTTCTGTCTGTTCATTATTTGTTTGTTATTTGCTCTTTTCTTTTTCCTACCTTTCTGTGGGTTCCTTGAGTCATTTTTAGAATCCCATTTTAATTTTTTATAGGGTTTGGAGTATATTTTCCTATAAAGCTCATTTTGCATTTGTCCTAAATACTGAATTATATACAAACAGCTTATTACAGTTTATTGGTATTATTATTGTATAATGTAAGTTCTAGAAGGGAAGTATAAAAACTGTAGTGAGCAGAAATTATTGTAAGAAACTTATGTCTGAGAATTTAATAGTATTAAAGAAAATTGAAAAGCCCATTAAATTTACAGCAGTAAAACTAAAACTACTGTCAGACACACCTTGGTAAAAATGCAGAGTATACAAAATAAACACAAAGTCTGAAAGGCATCTGAGAGAAAGGACCTCCAAGGGAACAATATTTAGCTTGGTGGACATTTCATCAGCAGTGGCATATGCAATAAGAGGATGGAATCCATAGTTAAAATGCTGAGGAAACATAACTGTCAATCTAGAAATCAATATCCAGCCAAATTATAATTAAAGAGTGAGCGTGAGGTAAGGACATTGAAGAACATAGAGGTGAAGAAAGCTCTGTGTGTTTAAGTTACAGTGACTACAGTTTAAATTATGTAGAAGAAATTTCTGAGGGATGAAACTAGTGAAGTATGGATAGTTAAATAGAAGCTTAATTGTTTTAGATTATGTAAGATCTTTCAACTATCTTGTTTATGTACACATAAAAAATTATGAAAAAATTTGAAAAATATATATTCCTTCACCTTTATTTAAGTTGCCACCTAACATTTTTATCTTAAATTTAAATAGTGGCAATACATATTATTCTTGGAGGACTGTATATATTGTCATTTTAAAGTGAAACTGTTACGCTACAAAGTGAAATGCATGCAATGCATCCTTAATACCATGAGAGTTTTAGAACTTTCAAGAACTGTGAAGAGTCTGCAGTTTTACCATACTTCAAAACTGACACATTAGCTCATTACTGTTTCAGGAATGCTGGCAGAAAACATGGTACTTCTGGATCAGAGACAAAGGGCTTTATGACTTACAATAAGCACACAGCAGGATCTTCATGTTTGCATAAGTTTCCCTTGCCTCCTAAGTATGATGTGGGGGCAGGCTCAGTTGGGTACCCTATAATCACACTGTGGGTCTGTGTTACTGCTGATGAGCCCCAAAGTTAGGATATCCTCTATCTTCTAAAGGCTGCTGGGATGCCTGCTTAACCTCTGGCCTGGAGGGAGGCATGACCTTTCCGGGTCAAGAAATCTACCCTCTGCATTGGAGGGTGACCATCTCTATCATCCAAGGCTATTTGCTATATGCATATTGAACAGATGATTTGGGACAAAAGCCGTCCATGTCTTTTCATGAGTTATGGTATTTCCTATCTTCACGATCTGATCCATGCCTAAGTTCTTCAGCTTCATCTCTAGCTGTTATTCAACACGCATGTAATATGTATCTGCTTGAAATTCCTTAAATAAGCCATGCTCATAATAATAGTGAGTATTTACTAAGTTTACAGAATCCAACTAGTGCTTTCCATAGTTTATCTCCGGTATTTTTCATAACAACTCAGTCAGGAGTCACTGCCTTAAAAGATAGTTGAAGCAGTTGAGACTTTAGGAGATCAGACTGCATCCTTAAATGGCTTGAGTATGAGATTCTTTCTGCGCAGAAGTCCCTACCCATTTCCAACTCCCTTTCGGCTCCTTTATTTAATTAATCCCTACTCTCAGTTTAAGCTTCAGCTTATATGTCACTTCCTTAGGGACTCTTTTTGAACCTCTAGGCCAGTGAGGTATACCTCTAATGAGCTCCCATCACATACTCTTCCACTGCTTAGCACACTGTTTACATCTGTCTTAGCACTTACCTGTTTTCTTCATTTTAATCTTCTTGACGGCAGGAGAAATGTTTGGCTCATCTTTGTATACTTGTGTCTCTCATGTTCTATTGGTCATAGTAAGAATTTTATAAAAGTTTGCTGGTTGAAGGTGCCTGTAGCAGCCCACACTTAGCTTCTGATGAATCTTCAGTACCCTATTAGGGCAGAGGACTCTTGGTGTCCCTCTTAAAGGTAAGACATAATATAGCACAGAGGTTGTATAACAAAAACACCTACACAGATAGTCCATGTAACACAAAATGAATTGAATGGCTTTGATTTAAACATATACTCGTGGTACTATTTGATCTCCAGACTGTGGCTTTTTGAATAGAGAACCAGAATATATTTAGCTCTGTATATATTTATATTTAAATATAATCATTATTATCACATGATTTTTTTCATCATTAAAAATGAAATCACTTGATATTCTTGAAGTGTTATATCCCATTTAGTGTTGTTCCTTTTATTTCTTTAAGTCCATATATTATCTCTAGGAAATAGATCCAGGAAATACTAAATATGAAATAAAGCAAACCAAGACACATGAATTTCATTTTATTTCTACTTTTTCACTTCTTATGCCATCGAGCAGAGCATTGATGCTTCTCTTCTCACATTATTATAAAACTATTCCTTCAGCCTTTGTAATTTGTATGATGAAGAGGAGAACTACAGATGCAGTTTCTATTACACCTCGTTTCAATAAAACTTGTAGAAATTTGCAGCAGCACTCTCTTCAAATAGTAAAACATGCCTTTTGATGTTAATTTGGCAAGACCTACAGAAATCCATTAACCACTCTTTATCTTAAAGTTATGCTCTGTATTTTGATTTTTATGTACACTGGTAAGGATAATGGAATTGGTACAGCCCTACACAGACACTGTGGCACGCCTCCTTTCTTGTTTTTTCTTTTTAAGTATCCCTGTGTCATAGGATGTGATATTAAAGTTGGTTAGAAAGTGTCAGCCAACCCTGGTGGTGTACATATGTGTGTGGGTGTAATCAAGAGAAATAATATTCTAAGTACACAGATCCTGGGGCCAGAGTGCTTGGGTCCAAAACTGAGCTATGCCACTTACCTGCCGGTTGACTTTATAAAAATTGCTTTAAACTGTTTTAAGTGATTCAGCTTTTTTCTTTCTTAAATGGAAAAAAAAAATAAAAATATGCACGTGTGCATATACATACACATATAATGTATATACTAAAACCATACTCAGCACATAATCAGTATTAGAAATATTATTCATGATCATTAAAATGTACCATGAATATATATATCAAGAGGAAGAACACATAGAGGAAAACAAAATATTTCTTCTAGCTTTTCAACCAGCTCTCTGTCCCCTTACATAGTAACACAGCAACTGCTCTCCATGTTATTTCCAAAAGCCTTCTCTTGGACCAACGTTCTGTCTCATGACTGAAACTTTTAATGGAGGCATCAGACAGTGGGTTGATTATTGCAAGTTGGCATCCTCCCTTTGGTTTAAGCAGAGTGCATAACCTGCACAGAAGAAGGGTCAGGTGGGGAACTGTAAAGAGAAACCCAAATCAAATAATGTTGTAGAATAAGGATCAAATACAAAATGTATCGCAATCCACTCCACTTTCCACTCTTGACACCACTTCTTCCATGGCCATCTCCCACATGTTTGGAAAGAGTCCCTAATGCTCTCTTTTTTCCATTAGGCGGTCCATCGACACTTAACTGTCATCATATTTACATCAGTTCAGTGATGCATTTTCAAAATGCTCAGTTAATAGATTCAACTCTCAGTGCAGCTGAGACGTGTTAATTTGATTCTGGTGACTGCTGGTTGGCCGTCATCTTTCCTTTGGCGTTCAGGTTGACCTCAGGTCATAGTAGGGATCTCGATCTCAGAAGAGTTCAATTTCTCATCTTACGATCACTGCTGAAATGATTCGGAGCCCTAACAAGTTTCCTCTTTAGTGTGAGGTACCATTAACAGAGGCACTCAGCTTGTTCTTTGCCAGGAACTGAAGGTCGGATTAGTTGTATAGCGTATTCTATATGGCTTATACTTCAGGCTTCCATGAAACAAAGTCACCACTCAACAGAACTTTAAATTAGCATACTCAGGAAATCGAGAGCTCCCGATGCAATTAGCATACAGCTGCTAATTATCAAGTGAAATGCTGCACTGAAGAGGGAAGGGAGTTTGCTGTTGAATTGGGTGATAACATGAAGAGATAATTATTTCAAGCCACTTTACTTCAACATTTTGGTTATTAAACATATGTTTCTGATTTTCTAGTGCAAAATTTTATTGGACAGGTATACAAGGCAACTATTTCTTAAAGTACTTTTTAATATTACTCAGTAAGTTCATTTGAATTGTGTACTGTGGTATATACCTACGTGTGCAAGTAAAAAGTGTTCCCTCATAAAAATTAATGATAACTATTGTTAAGGTGCTTGATAAGTTACAAAATGCTTTACTATGTGTGGTACACACATAAATAAATAACTCTCAATAATAACTTTATAACAGAACCATCTTCTCCAAATAGGTGGCCAAGAGTTGTATCTCTATTTCTTTTTTCCTATTTATCACTGTAACACACATCACCTTTTTGTCTTGAAATTGAGTATTTCCCTTCTGAGTTCCCCTGCCTGGCTCTTCCAAACAGCAAATGTTGTCCGACAATTTCTAGGGCTTATTCTATGAAAAGGATAATAGACTTATTTCCAAAGTATGTTTCTAGAGAAAACCTCAAGTCTGATCAGTTGAGGGCCACCTTTGCTCCATCCTGCCCGGTCTGTTGCTGTTGATGGTCTTCCATCATGTGACCTTCCACGCTGCAGCTCTGCCTTTAATTAAGCAGACTTCGGAGGTACCCCACGCTGGGGTTCCAAGCAACACCTGTCTTTTTCATATTCATGTGGCTCAGCCACTATTCACAAAAGCATGGGTCCCCAGGTGGTGTGATTGGAATATGGAAAATATGGAAAAAAGAAAGAAACGTCCATATCAGGTATGGCGGAAGTACAAAGTCTAGGAAAGTATGTGGCAACTGATGAGTCTAAATAGATGAACCTGTGGAGATGTCACATCGTGACTGAATCTTTTAAGCCACGTATACAATTTTGCATATTCTTTGAGAAATAGGGGAAATTTGAAATGTTTTAATACATAGTGGAGTAGCACTTTCAACTTTTTACTTAATAAAAGCAATGCAAACTGCTGGGTGGAAAATAGATTAGAAAAGGATAGACTACAGTAAAATGTCCAGACGGAGCTATTGCAGTAATCCATGTGAAAGGTAATGGTGGAGAAAGAGATGTGTTTGGGCAGATGGGTAAGTGCTGTTCACTGAAGTGGGGCCTGCAGGAGAAAGAGTAAGTTATTTTTCTCCATAAAATGAACCTATAGAATCCTTTCTTATTGAGTCATGGACAAGAAGGCAACAAATCCCATATTTATGCATAATCGTTGCATTTTGAGTCCAGCATGATGAAGGATCCTCTTTGCAACGGCAGTTTGGAGTACAATTGAATAATTATAGTCAATATTCCAAGGGTTCCAATTACATTTTTGATCTTCAAAACAAGTCGGTAAGGTCAACTGCACATTCTATTCTCATGTTTTACAAATCTCTTCACCGTACCTGGGGCAGCTTACTTTACATGCTCCAAATCATACCTCTAGTAAATACTAACATGCCAAAGCTGGCATTAGAACCCAAATTTTTGGATACGAAGGGTCCTATGCTTTTTGCTCTCTAATATCACATAGCCTCTCAAAAGCAGAAAGCCGGCCCCAAGGTCACACATTTTCTGACTCCATCAAAGACTGAGACGGTCCTATTTAAAGTCTCGCATTGACATTGACATCAATCCGATGTTTTACTATCTTTCATCCCAAACCCTCCATCTGTTTTAATCTTTATATGAAAATGTAGCTTTATTAATATTTCATAGAAAAAAGACTTTTAATTGTACAGTTTCTGTTAGTGATTATTATTCTCAGTGGGAACGAGGAGAAAAAAAATAAATCTCAAGATGTTCCCCCAAAATGGAGAAAAAAATAAGAGGACATAGGCTCAGGAACAGCACAGATGAAATTGATGGAGGAGAGGTCAGAGTAAATATGAGTTCAATATTTCTTTTCTTTTTAATTTTTTATTTAAATTCAGTTTAGTTAACATATAGTGTATTTTTGGTTTCAGGGGTAGAATTCAGTGATTCATCAGTTGTATATAACACCCAGTGTTCACTCCATCAGGTGCCGTTCTTAATGCCCATCACCCAATTACCCCATCCCCCCCCATCAATATTTCTAAAAAACGCAGAAATGGAGTGCCATTGATAAAAACAGGGGAACTGGGAGGAGGGACAGCTTTCATAGGGAGACAGGGTATTTGATTTTATACCTGTGAAAATGTACGGAATCTGAAGTTGCGCAGGAACATTAAGTGGAAAGATGATTAAGATTAATGACATTTGAGTCAACTGCACAGAGAGGAAAGAAAGTTTTATTGAGAGACCCAACACCACGGATTGTACCGAGTGCTCCATTTGGTTTGATTCAAGTTCACTGTCACAGATGGTTATTACTACTACCCCATTTTCAAAGGTAAAAGTAGTAAGGATGATAGCAGCAATGTAGATTATAGGTTACAATATTCTTAGCCTTTTATATTATTAATTCACTTAATACTTAAGAAAGCTTCAGAGACAGGTTCAATTATAATCTCATTTTATAGATGAGGACACTGAGACACACAGATCTTAGTTCTTGCCCAAGATTACCCACCAGCAAATGCTTTTCACAAGATTCAAATTCAGGTTATAAAGCCTCTTCACTTAACCAATGGGCTTAACTACCTTTTTATCATAAAGGTGCTAGAGTGATGATTGTAATGGCTTCGTGACTGGTCAAAAATAATGTATCTATGCACAGGAGAGGCAAGATTAAAAGCCAGTCTTCTTATATGTAAATTTCTTTGTTTTCTTCATTCCTTAACACTTGCTCATAAGAACACTTTTTTTTTTAAGATTTTATTTATTTATTTGACAGAGAGAGAGCGAGAGTGAGCACACAAGCAAGGGGAAGCAGCAGAGGGAGAGAGAGAAGCAGGCCTTCTGCTGAGCAGGGAGCCCGATGCAGGGCTCGATCCCAAGACCCCAGGATCATGACCTGAGCTGAAGGCAGACGCCTAACTGACTGAGGCACCCAGGCACCCCTTGTAAGAACACTTTAAACTCAGAACATCAATATGGTCATACACATGGACATGTATTGAAAGAAAATACTATAGTAATAGTATAAAATAATATAGCCATAAGTAATATAGAAAATACTATAGTAATTGTGGATATTTAAGATAAAGGAATAGGAGGATCACCAAAAGAAAGGAAGAATAGCTAAGAAGTAATGGGAGATACAAGAAAGTGGCGTAGACAAGAATTAATGAAGGAAGTTCCCTGCAGAAAGTAAGTAGACCACAGTGGTCCAAGTCAGAGAGACAGTACCACATCTCAGACTGGGCATCTGCAGCATGCTGTCGTGTCCTGGAGACAGTATCATTTTAGCAGGACCAGGCTTACACAACATTAAACTACAACATAAAATGTAAGCATTTCCCCATTCAAGATCCTTCCAAGCTCCAAAGACTATTTTTAGACAAATAAAGGCATCCTTGACTTCTAAAGTTTTTATAATTATTCAGAAATCCAAAGGACCATAGAATTTAGAAAATTTAATAAAATCGGCAGAAGCTATGTTTTCTGTGCACATTTAATAGTTGCACATTATCTTTACCAACTGCAATAGAACTATTATGTATATTAATGTAACTGCAGCTTTTAAATCATACTTCTGATTACCTTATTTTTAGAATGAAGACATTTAAGAACACTTTTTCCCCCCTTTATTCTAGCTCCTCCAACGTCACTACCAAAAGTAGCAATTACTGTCATCAGTTAATTGGATTGATCCAGAAATGGTGGTTAGAGCACACGCAGGAGAGGGTTATATTGCCTGCCAACAGGAGCCTCGGAGGTGGCACCTCAAGTGCTGGGTTGAGGATTTCTGCGATCCTCTTTCAGTTCAGAAAGAAAAAAACTTTTACTTGGTTAGTGGCATCATCTACAGTGGAGGAAAGAAAGGGGAGAGATATATGGGTCATGAATTTACCATTCTAAGACTAGATACTGCTATGGACTGAATGTTTGTGTCCCCCCCCCCAAATTCATATGTTGAAGCCCTACTCTCCATGATAGTATTTGGAGGTGGGGTCTTTGGGAGGTGATCCCAATTAGATTAGGTCATGAGAGCAGGCCCTCTTGGTGAGATTAATACCTTTATAAAAAAGAAGAGACCCAAGATCTCTCCCTCTCCCTCTGCATGCTCACAACAAGGGAAGGCGAGGTGAGGATATAAGAACAAGAAGGCCACTGTGGACTGCAAACCAGGAAGAGGCTCTCATCAGACGTGAAATCTGCTCGCACCTTGATCTTGGACTCCCCAGTCTCCAGGACTACAAGAAATAAATGTTTGTTATCAAATTGCCTCATCTATGATATTTGTTATAGCAGCCCAAGCTGACTAAAACAAGTACTTAGGGCCTAAAGTTTAACAACAATAATTTCCTCCTATGTCTAATTAAAGACATCTTCAATATAAAATGGGGTGTAACAGGAAGCTCTGTAGAGTTTAGCTGAATGAGAACTGGTTGCAAGAATGACCTACCCCATAATCACAGCAGATTTGAGGTGAAGGGTCTGGACAATGGACTTAGGATAAATCAGAGGATTATGAGAGTTGTAATGTGTAATTAGAATTACTGAGCCATCCTGGAAAGCAAGCTGATTCCTGATGACAAGGTGGAGATCTCCAGTCCATTTAGTCGAGTGCCTGACACACTCGTTCAGAAGAGCGAAGGGACTTTTTACAGATCAGAAAAGAAGCCTGAGTATGTGGCACATTCATAAAAGAGAATTAAATCCAAAGCATGGCGATAACTAATAAAAATAATTGCAATGAAAACTATTATTATAAATACTACGTCTAGCTAAGATACATTGGTATTTACAGCATACCAGGTGTTGGTTAACTTTATGCACACCTGTTCGTTTATTCATTTGACAGTTATTCGACTTTCCTATGTGCCTGGCACCACTGCTGCAGACCTTGGTTATTCAGTGTTGACAGATAAGAACTACAGTTCCTCTCCCTTTCTCTGAGTCTGCTCTGATGTTGTCTAAAGGATCAATATAACTAGAAAGTTCCCTCAGCTTTTAGTGGAGCAATGCAATTGTCTCAGGCCATGGTGGAAATAATCCTACAATTTTCAAGATTTTCAGAAGTTGTAGAGGTGCCAAACCCTATCAATATTTATGCTGAGATCTATACCTTAGGACAGTTAGATCAGAAGGAAGCAAAGAGGGCCTGTCAAGTGCTAAGTCAGTTTATGCTGCACATAGTTTTCTAATTAGATTTGTTTTGGTTTTCCAGGCATCTTAAATGGCAAAGTGCTTTCTGAACAGTAACTTCAAGAGTAGGTTCTAATTACTATACGGTTTGAGTTCAAATAGAGAATCAAGAGACAAACTTTAAATAATTCTTGATAATTTTAATTTTCTTCTTATTTAAAACCGTTTTTTGTTCAATTGCAACATGCTATCTGAGAATCAAAGGCTGAAATGCATATTCAGTTTCACTTAAAGCTGATATTTGTGCTTCTGCAAAATATCTTGCAAGATGAGCTAGAAACCATGGTAGAAATAGGAGGAAGAACATATCTGCTCTAATGAGTGTTATTTTCATCTGAAATAGTTAATTTTGATTTTGATAAGAAGAAGAAAATGAAATGGATCGAGGGTCTAAAAAGTTATTTACATCTCCTTTTAAAAAGGATTTGCCACTCATTCTCATCATTCAATATGTGAAAGTGGGGGAGGGAGAGTGGATAAAGGAGAGAGAACCACGTTAGCAAAGGAGAGGCTGAAACAAAGCAGCCTTAGAGGTGGAAGCCTGGGCTGGTGGGCCAACAAGGACACGCCGCCGAAGGCAGTGGGGAAAATGGTGCCCACCTACCTTTGGAAATAGATGGAGTCTGTGAGACTAGAGACAAAAGGAACTGCGCAAAAACAATGCACTCTAGTCGGGACGGTTGTTTCTGTGGGAATATTGGTTAATAATTCTGAGTCCACTGTACCTGCACACTGAAATTGAACAATTCAATAAGTTAATAGCTGTGGTGGGAGCTGGGTTTCTCACCACTGGAGTCAAAATTACAGATAAGCCGAAGAGGGAGGTTAAAGTGATGCATATGATGATGAACTAGAGTTGGGGACATCAGCATGGATTTGTGCTGAGTTTAACACATACAGATGGTCACATATAGAAATGCATATAGATATGTGCATAGATAGGGCTTACTGCAAACACACATATATGTATTTTTTCTGCCAGAGGACAGAGCCTAGAGCCAATGATATGTTGTGACATAAATTGTTTCTGACACTTTTTACCCTAAGTCTCAGAAGGTGCTGTTTGATTTGCATAAATTTTTTTGTTTAATTTCAATGTAGAATTTATCTAAAAAAAAATCATATCAATGCAGTTGATGTTTTGGATCATGAAAGACTTCTTATAAAGTTACCACTCCTTTTCAGTGCCAAAATGTATGTGAGGATTTAGGGAATTGTTTCTGAGGTATATATACAACTTCAGCACATTGTACACCATGAGTTTAGTGTCCGTGTGTGTGTGTGTGAATGTGTATGTGACTTTAATGAACCTGTTCCCATTTACAGGGTTCGGTCCCATGAATGGCTCAGTCCAGGGACTTGGATTACTCTTGGAGCATTGATCGAATGATGAAACAACGTACAATAAAAGTCAACACCTCTTAGAGTCATTGATCAGGGATGATTAAATCCTGAAAAATGTCAAAATAAGCTATAATCTGTTTAATAAGTAATCATAGCTACAAAACCTAAATAAAGGTGAAGGGGGACTACGATTTCAGGTGTAGCTGAACAGCTCTGGGAACAATGGAATTCTCTCGTGAACGTGTGAATGTATAGGGGAGAACCACTCATGCTGCAACACACATGAAGTCTTTTTAGAAAGATATCCTATCCCGTCTCATGTCTTTGTACAGAAAAAGAGAGAAAAATAGTTTAAGAAAGAGTTCAATATTGCCACGCAATTTGTCTTCTTTCATTTCTCAGTGTGTAAATAATTTTTTTAATAATTTTTCACATTTGTCACCTCCCCTTCATCTGCATATCTCACGGGTATGTTGTCTTGCTTTATTTTTTTTTTTTTTAAGATTTTATTTATTTATTTGACAGAGAGAGAGATAGTGAGAGAGGGAACACAAGCAGGGGGAGTGGGAGAGGGAGAAGCAGGCCTCCCGCGGAGCAGGGAGCATGATGTGGGACTCGATCCCAGAACCCTGGGATCATGATCTGAGCCGAAGGCAGACGCTTAACGACTTAGCCACCCAGGCACCCCTGTTGTCTTGCTTTAAATGAGCATGGTATTCGTATTTCTTCTCTGCGTAGACTTCTCTTCAAGCCTGGAGCCCACTCCTAAGTAACTCTGCAATTACCGTCCTCTTAGGTTTGCCTGATAGTGAGGATATACTCACAGATGTGAGCTGGTTCCAGTGCAAATGTAATTCTAATGTGGAAGACAGTTTGGGGTGTGACTTTTTAAGGGGAACTTATGGTATGAGAGAGGAGAATTTGGCTCCCTAATGAATTGGTCCTGTTTATGAGGCAGTGAGTTCTGAATGCCATGAGACAGACAACCGTCAAGAAACATTTTCCATCAAAGCCACTCCTTTTTTTCTATTCAAGCTAATATTAAACAATATTCAACTGTTAAGTGCGATGGTTTTGCAGTCCTCTGAGGTTCTTTGAAATATTTCAAAAATACAGGCAAAGAGAAACTCCCCTATACTTTCCTCCCTCTCTGTTTCAATAAGTACATTTAAAGAAAAATCTCATTTCTAATCAAACTCTAGGTACCCGGCATAGCCCTCCTTCCCACTGGAGGCTAGATAATCAGTCTTATCTTCAAAACAATTGTATTGATACTGACATCTTCCAATTCCAATGATTCCCGTCTCATTTGGGGTCCTTTAGGGCACAGAATCTCTCTGCTCACAGTCATAATGAAGATATGAATCAGCATGCACAATTTCTCTAGGGATAAAGCATGCTATAAAGATGTTTGCAGAACTACTCTTGTTTTGGTTCCCTTTGCTTCTGTAACTTTAATATTTTTTTTCCTGGCTAATGGAAAAGCCTGCATCTAACACTCCCTTGTAAATGTTTATCAAATCATCTTTTCCCCCAGATAAAGAACTGGTTGCCACAGAGCATATACTAAAGAAAATGTCTTCCAAGGTAAAACTGCCCATAAATCCTCTGGACCAGTATTTTAATTAACCCTGGAATCTATAAAAAGCTGAACTAAGATGTTAAAATGAAAAAAAAAATGCTAAAAATAAGTTTCTCCCTATTTTGATTAGTTGTATTTTAGGATTTTATTTACTTATGCCAATCCCCAAGTCATTTTTCATCATCCTCTCTAGAGCTAGTCACTGGTTTAAACTGCCTACCAAGACATGGTCACAGATGCCCACATAAGGGGCTTCACAATGGTTAGAATCAATATTCCAACACTGCAAGGTCTGTGTTAGATATGTCTTTAACGGAGACCATACACCTATAAGAATGCATGGTTCTCCTTGAAAGATATTAGTGAGTTGCATTCCTAATCAAAAGTAATTACCACACCAGAAGTCACTGTTTAGAAAAATTATTTACACACTGAGAAATGAAAGAAGACAAATGTAAAGGCTTTCGATAAAGACTTAAAAAAAAAAAAAGCAGCATAAAATTGTCAGAATACTAAATTTCTATCTCTCATCATTTTTTTTTTTTGGTTTGCAAATAAAAATGTAAAACTATGACTGTATGATTTTGCAATCACATATAAAAACCCCTTCCATTTCCTGCCCCCACTTTTCCTTAGAACAAAAGCTAAAATTCATATTTACTGCTCTGTAAATGTTCCATCCATGACTATGTCATCCATCAATTAACCTCCTATCTCATAAATTGCCTCTGATGAAGGAACATATTCATGGGTCAAATAATAATAATTCTCTGGGAATTAGCTTTGGAAGAACTCCAGCTCCATGCTACTCTCTCCAGGACCCACAGTGGAGGCTTTTTTCTTTTCTAATTTTAATTCAATTATTTAACACATAATGTATTATTGGTTTCAGACGTACAGGTCTGTGATTCATCAGTCTTACATAATATCCAGTGCTCATTACAACACATACCCTCCCCGATGTCCATCACCCAGTTACCCCATCCCCCCACCCCTCCAGCAACCCTCAGTTTGTTTCCTGTGATTAAGAGTCTCTTATGGTTTGTCTCCATCTCTGATTTCATCTTGTTTTATTTTTTCCTCCCTTCCCCTATGATCTTCTGTCTTGTTTCTTAAATTCCACAAAGCTGTGAGATCACATGACAGTTGTCTTTCTCTGATTGACTTATTTCACTTAGCATAATACCCTTGAGGCTATTACTTTTTAAGACTACTACTGAAGAGCAGGGGCATGGCATTTGGACATGTGAAGATACCACCAAATTTCACTTTCCTTACTGACATGCAGTCATTTTTCTTAAATCAGTGTTCCCTGGGTTGCTGCAAGCCTTTAGTTAATTTCTAGAGTTCTGAAATATTTGATATTGACACCGTATGCCAGTTCTTCTCTGCTTTTATGGACGAGTAAATGTTCAGAGGTCCTTTGGCTGCTGTTGTTCTTGCTGAAGTTTTCAGTACACAAGGAGGCAGCTCGGGCAGGGTAGGGGTAACAGCTTCCCACTTTTGCTAGTTTCTTAATACTTCATTGTTCCGTGATGGTTTTCTCAACCCAACACCGACCTCTGTAAATAATCTCTTTTACAAATTATTTTTGTTTAAATCCTTTTGAATGTGTCAGTTCTTTTCTAACTGAATCATGCACCAATATAGTAGTAAAATTCAAAAGAACACAAACATTTCAAATAACAAGTATGTACAAGACAGAGTACTAAATTCTAGAGTTATTTTAAAGAAAGTCACAATAGGTTTATGATAACAAATCTTGTAACATTGCCTTCTGATCAAATATTTCCTTTAAATCCACTTTGCTTTAGACACAATCCATTCAACAGGCTTTTCCTTTGCTTTAAGTAATTGCTACAGGATGCCTGGGTAGCTCAGTTAAGGGTCTGACTTCTGCTCAGGTCATGATCCCCGGGTCCTGGGATCAAGTCCTGCATTGGGCTCCTTGCTCAGTGAGGACCCTGCTTCTCCCTCTGCCTGCCACTCCCCCTGCTTGTGCTCTCTCTCTGACAAATAAAAATAAATGAATACAATCTTAAAAAAAAAAGAAAGAAAGAAATTGCTACAGATTTAAATAATAAACATACCGAAACAAAGAAAAAGATGACATGTATTTCTGTAGTTATTATTGAGATTAATATTTTTCATTAGTATTTTGAAGGAAATGTCTATAACTACTTGGGGAGTGCCAATTATAAGTGTTACTCTAATTTCCTCAAACTCTTTTACTTTTGTGATACAATATTTAGATAATAAATATTGTTTTATTTTTCTTAATTGAATCCTGTTTATGTATAGAAACATTTTGTTTAAGGATTTAATTTAGATGAAATAAATTGTTTTGAAAGATGCAGAGATTTCCATCTAAACAAACTTGAAAAGATTTTTAATTGCTACATTGTGTCTAAATGCTATTGTATAATGGAAGTCTGGTTCTACAAGAACAGAAGAGATACAGGGTCCTTAATATGCCATTTAAAGAAAATAAATTATTTTCACATTATAATAAATTAAACATAATAGTATAAATATGTGGAATAATAATATGGAATTTTTCATTTGGCAGCCTTCGTTAATTTATTTATTTTATTTCACTGTGCCTCAGTCTTTCAACTGACGTAACGAGAAGTTGTACACTTCATATATGCAATCCTAAATTATGGTATCAATTTTTTGAATGTTTTGAAATGATTATAGATTTACAGAAAGTTGCAAATATAGTGCAAAGAGGTCCTGTGTACCCTTGGTGAAGTTTCCTCAAATGGTTACACCTTATATTGCTATAGTATCATATCAAAACCAGGAATTTTATGTTGTTACAATGCGCGAGTGTAGTTGCATGCCATTTTATCACACGTGTAGATTTGTATAACCACCACACACTTAAGATTTGGAACTCTCCTGTCCCCACAGAGATCTCCCCTGCACTGCATCTTTATGTCTCACCCACCTCTCCCTTCCCCTGCCCCCCACTGTACCTAACACTTGACAATGGCGAAGTCTATTTTCCCATGTTTTTAGTTTTGTCCTTTTGAGAATATTATATAAATGGGATCATACTGTATATGATCTTTTGAGATTTGACATTTTTCACTCAGCATAATGCCCTAGACATCCCTCCAGGTTGTGGGTTTCCATAGTTGATTCTCTTTTATTTCTGAGTACTATTCCACAGTATGGATGTACCACAGTTTGTTTAACAATTTACTTATCAACGGAAATTTTTGTTGTTTCCAGTTTTTGGCTATTGCAAATAAAGCTGCTGATAAGCATTCATGTATAGGTTATTGTGCAAACATAAGTTTTCATTTCTTTGGGATAAATGTCCAAGAATGCAATAGGTTGGATGACAAGTACATGTTTTTGTTTTTGCTTTTTTAAACTTCCAAACAATTTTCCAGGATATTCGTGTCATTTTACATTCCCACCAGCAATGTATGAGAGAGCCACTTTCCCCACATCATTGCCAGTATTTGGTGTTGTCACTATTTTTTATTTTAGATGTTCTCGTATGTCTGCAGTGATGTTTCATTCTGGTCTTAATTTGCATGTTATTAATGGCTCGTGATTTTGAACACTTTTACCTGCTGATTTGCTATCCATATATCCTTTCAACATAAATTCTGAATAATCTTGCCTATATCAACAAAAATCATACTAGGACTTTGACAGAAATTGTGTTAAATCTGCATATCAATTTAAGAACATTAACATTTCGCTGTTTAGTTTTCCAATCTATAAGACACATTCTTTGTATGTGCCATCTTAAATCATTATGAGTGCAACATTTGAAAATACATTCATTTCTTCATTTGCCAGACAGCCACTTGACTTTTCCCGTTTGACTCCCTGTGCCTCCTAAATCGCTGTTATGATGAAAAAATAAATAATAAGCACAAAAGGGAAAAAGTCTGAGGACCAGAAATCTAAGAAAGTTTTGTAGATGAGATTTTAGTTAGAAAAAGACTGGTCAGCCCACTTGGTACATATTAAAAAAAAAAGTCGGGGGCACCTGGGTGGCTCAGTCATTAAGCGTCTGCCTTCGGCTCAGGTCATGATCCCAGGGTCCTGGGATTGAGCCCCACATCGGGCTCCCTGCTCCACTGGAAGCCTGCTTCTCTCTCTCCCACTCCCCCTGCTTGTGTTCCCTCTCTCGCTGTGTCTCTCTCTGTCAAACAAATAAATAAAATCTTTAAAAAAAAAAAAGTCTCCATGTAACTCAAGTGGACACACTATCCAAAGGAATCTCATAGAACTCCACAGATTACAAATGACAGTGATGGAGGTTGAGTCACAGATAAATACAATCTGTCAGGAGGCAAAGGTCTTCAACAACAGCAGTGAGTGCTTCTGGGCAAACCCTGAAGTTTGTAGTTTTTATTTGCAATTAGAGGTGTTGTTTTTTTTCTTAACACCATGTCCTGTATTTGGCTTATCAGTAAAAATATCATGAAAAAAAGAAAATCTGCATAGATCTATAGCTAGTAAGGAGATTAACTCAGTAATCTAAAACCTCTTGACAAAGAACCTGAACCTGGTGACTTCACTGGTGAATACTATCGAATTTTTAAAGAATGAATATCAATTTTTCTCAAGCTTTTCCAAAATCTGAACAGGAAGGAACTCTTCCTAATCCATTTTGTGAGGTCCACATTTCCCTGATACTGAAACCAGAGAAAGACACTACAAGAGAAGAAAACTGCAGATCAATATCTCTTATAACACTGATGCAAAAATCCTCAACAAAATACTAGCAAATGGAATTTAGCAACATATTATAAGGATTATACAATGTGACCAATGGGGATTATTCCTGGAATGAAGGGTGTTTCAACATAAGAAAATAAACCAATATAATACACCACATTATAATAGAATGAAGGACAGAAACCACGCAATCATCTCAATGATGCAGAAAAAGTATTTGACAAATTTAATACACTTTCATGATAAAAGCACTCAAGCTAGAAATGAAAGGAAACTCAACATAATAAAAACCATATATAAAAAACCCATAACTAGCATCATAATCAGTGGTAAAAACTGGAAGCTTTCTTCTAAGGTCAGGAACAAGGCAAGGGTAACTACTTTAGGACTCCTATTGAACATAGTACTGGAAGTCCTAGTCAGAGCAATTAGGCAAGAAAAAGAAATAAAAGACATCCAAATTGGAAAGGAAGAAGTACAATTATTTTTTCATAAAAAACTTTAAAGAACCCACAAAAAGAACTGGTAGAACTCATAAATGCATTCAGTAAACTAGCGAGATGCAAAGTCAACACCCAAAAATCGGTTGCACTTCCATACTCTAACAATGAACAATCTGAAAAGGAAATTACATAAACAATTCCATTTATAATAGCATCAAAAAGCAGAGCCTCGGCGTGCCTGGGTGGCTCAGTCATTAAGCGTCTGCCTTCGGCTCGGGTCATGATCCCGGAGTCCTGGAATCGAGCCCCGCATCGGGCTCCCTGCTCAGCGGGAAGCCTGCTTCTCCCTCTCCCATTCCCCCTTGCTTGTGTTCCCTCTCTCGCTGTGTCTCTCTCTGTCAAATAAATAAAATCTTTTAAAAAAAAAAAAAAACAGAGCCTGGATGGCTCAGTTGGTTAAGCATCTGCCTTCAGCTCAGGTCATGATCTCAGGGTCCTGGGATGGAGCCCCACATCGGGCTCTCTGCTCACCGGGGAGTCTGCTTCTCCCTCTCCCTCTCCTTCTTTGTTCTCCCTCTATCAAATAAATTAAATCTTAAAAAAATAGCATCAAAAAGAATAAAATACTTAGGAATTAACTTAACCAAGAAAGTGAAAACTTCTACAGTGAAAACTATAAAACATTGGTGAAAGAAATTAAGGAAGACACAAATAAATGGAAACACATCTGATGCTCACATATTGAAAGGCTTAATATTGTTAAGATGTCAGTAGTACTCAAAGATATCTATAGATTCAATGGAATCCTTATCAAATCCCACTGATGGTTTTTCAGAATTAAAAAATCTCGTCCTTATTCACATGGAATTTTAAGGAACCCTGAATAGACAAAACAAGTTTAAAAAAGAACAAAGCTAGAAGACTCACATGTCCTGATTTCAAAACTTAACACGAAGTTACAGTGTTCAAAAGAGAATGATATAGGCATAAAGACAGACATATAGACCCATGGAATAGAATGGAGAACCCAGGAATAAACCCTGGCAGATATGGTCAAATGATTTTTGACAAGAGTGCCAAGGCAATTCAATGGAGAAAGGACAGTTCTTACAATAAATGGTGCTGGGAACACTAGATATTCACATGTAAAATAATGAAATTGGACCTATAGCTTATGCCATATACAAAAATCAACTCAAAATCAATGAAAGATCTAAATGTAAAGCCTGAAACAATAAAACTCTTAGAAGAAAACATAAGGCAAAAATTTTATGACAATGCGTTTAGCAATGATTTCTTGAATATGACACCAGAAGTTCAAACAACAACAACAAAAATATAAATTGGACTTCATGAAAATATTTTAAATGTCTGCATCAAAAGACAATATCAAGAGTAAAAAAGTGAGCCACAGAATGGGAGAAAATATTTGCAAATCATAAATCTGATAAGGGATTAATGTCCGGAATACACAGAGAACACTTGACAAGGAAGAAAAAAAAATAACCTGATTTAAAAGTGAGCCAAGAACTTGAATAGAAATTTCTTCAATTTCTTCTTCAAAGAACTTGAATGTAAAACTGGCCAATAAGCACATGAAAGATGCTTAACAGCATTAATCATTAGAGAAATGCAAATCAAAACTACAATGAGATACCACCTCTCACCAATTAGAATTGTTACTCTTAAAGAAAAAAAAGTGTTGGTGAGGATGTGGAGAAATTGGAACCCTTGCGCACTCTTGTTGGGAATGGTAATGGTACCATTTCTATGGAAACCAGTATGGCAGTTTTAAAAAAAATTAAAAAATAGAATTACCATATGACCACACAATACCACCTCTGGGTGTATTTTCAAAAGAACTGGAAGTAGGATCTCAAAGAGATATTTGTACCCTTGTGGTCATAGCAGCACATTCCTGATAGCTAAAATGTGGAAGCAAGTGTCCACTGGCATGAGAATGGACAAACAAAATGTATTTGGAATGGAATATTATTCAGCCTTAAAAAGGAAGGAAATTTCACTACTCCCAGGATAAGCCTCGAGGATACTATGCCAAGTGAAATAAGCCAGTCTCAAAAATACAAATATTGATAATTCCACTTACATGAAGTACTTAAAAGAGTCAAAATCATAGAGACAGGAAGTAGAATAATGGTGTTAGTGGCCAAGCAGTTACTGTTTGCTGGGTATGGAGTTTAGTTTTGCAAAATAAAGAGTTCAGGAGATGTGGTATTGATGGTTGCACAACACACCAGTTGTATTTAAGACCTCTGAACTGTACATTTAAAAAATGGTAGATTTTATGTGTATTTTACAATAATAAAAAAATTAAGGGAAACAATTCATAGAAAAACTGCATGTATGAAAAAGAAACAATAAAATATTCAGAAAGGAAAAAAAATAAAATATTCAGAAAGGGAGCTTTCAAGTAAAAAACAGAATTATCAAAATATAAAATTTGGTAGAGGGATAAACCAATAGCCACTAAACTGAATTGATAATATAAAGATCAGCACAATGAATTTTCTGAGAACTATGTGAAAATAAAGAGAAACAATACAGTAGTCCTTCCTTATCTGCAGGGGACATGTTCCCAGACCCCCAGATAGTGCTGAACCCTATATATACACACAGTTTTATTCTATACATACATACCTATGATAAAGTTTAATTTATATATTAGGCACAATAAGAGACACAACAGCTAGTAATAAAATAGAACAATTATAACAATATACTATAATAAAGTTACATGAATGTGGTCTCTCTCTCTCTCTCTCAAAATATTTTGTACTGTACTCAGCCTTCTTGTGATGATGTGAGATGATAAAATGCCCACATGATGAGATGAGGGAGGTGGGTGACGTAGGTGTTGTTGTGATGGAGTGTTAGGCTATTATGATCTTCTGACAGAATGTCAGAAGGAGGATCATCAGCTTCTGGAGGCAGATGGTCACAGGTACCTGAAATCACAAAAAGCCAAACCACAGAAGAGGGAGCATTACAGTATAAGAGATATATATTATAGATCATCAAGGCTCAATTTGCATATAATAAAAATTCCATAAGGAAAATATGGAAACAAAAATCAAGGAAATGAAAATAGATATAATTTGAAAAATAACTTGACTCTTGAGACGCAAATGATTCACCAAATACCCAAATAACATTTTATAAAATAGACTCACATTTAGACATTTCTTAGTACTTTTTTTTTAATTCAAGATTATATCAGCAAAGGACACACATGTACAGACATACAAAACATACACATAAGAATAGACAAAGGTTGCCTGCACTGGAAAAATAAAACACAGGATGTCATTCTTCCCTTTGGTTTCTGGATATCCCTTTATATCCTTCAAGACATACATACAACTTCTGAATCTTACATATTGGACATTCTTTCAGTACAGTGTGGTGGCAAAATGCATGACCTGTGCATCAGGCATTCCTGCACTTGTTTCTAGTGATTCTACTAATATGGCCCTAGACAAGTTCCATATTCCTCAGGAGCTTCAGTTTGTTCATATCAAACTGTGTGGATAAATGGGTAGATATCATAAGGTTGTTAACAAAATTAAATGAGATGACACATGTCAGGAGTTTAAACCACCTAGGGATGGAGAGAGTTGGGCTGTCATGCATCAGAGTAACCAACCCATTAAAGCAACAAACCAAAAATGAAGAAGTTAAGCCTGTAATCGATTACAGTAATGGTATAAGCAAGCAAGAGGCAAAAACTGGAGAAAGTGCCCAATCCTCCTGCTCCGTTTTCCTTCTTCTAATGATGCACCAGTTGAAGGTCACATCAGGTGGATCAGCACAGACATGGGGGTTGGTCTCACCGTTGAAGGAGCCCTGAACAAAAGTCTCCTGTAGTGTCATGGACCCTGGGATTGGAGGGGAGGAATGTCAGACGGCTAGGAGTGGGCAAATACTGGTACTGGGTCAAAGTGAGGAAAAATGATTCTGGTTATTTTTTCAGAAAGTTAATTCATAGTTTGTCTTAACAGGCAGGCCTCCTGTAGTTGAATCTTATCAATCAGGCTATCTAGAGATTCTGGATATCTTCCAAACCTTGGTGCTTTCCAAGCCACCATCTTTGTTCTTGGTGGTTCCCAGGAGATTGGGATGTGCTTATTCCTGTCAGGTCCCTGGAAGTGAGGCAAATCCCCCCACACTCATCCAGGTTCCAAAAGAGCTACTGATTGCCTGCCCCACTAGCTCCCAGACAAGGCTAATGAGAAGCACACCTCTTAGGTGACAGCTGTGAAAGTATACCCATAAGCCCCTTCCAGGGAGAAACCAGATGCTCAGCATTTTTGCTTGCTCTCTCTGTACTGAGCCCCACGGACAGCAGCAGAAAGTATCTGTTATGTTCTGTTCAAAACTTGCTTCTTTGTTTTCTGTGGTGCTGGGGGACTCAGAAATGCTGAGCCCCATTGGCTTTTAGAGCTGGGTGATTTGGAAGCCAGTTTTTTGTGTGGCAGCCATAAAAGTTGGGGTGATAGATGTGTAGTTCAATCTCTTTGCTCCTCAGCAAGAAGCTGGAAGTATTGTAAGATTGTAAGATGCTCCCAATTGTAAGATGCCATGCCAGGCATGAGGTTTATGGTGCAAATGCTTTTCTTATCCATATCGATGTGGGTATTTTCTTAGTCACCTGATATGTAAATGTTTCTTCACTAGTTTCTGGACTTCTCTGGGGGAATTGATCTGTCTGCAGCTGTGTAGTTAGTGTGTGTGGGAAGAAAGAAAGTCGGGAGTTTCCTATTCGTCCATCTTGTTGAGGTCACTCTCAGTCTTCTTCCTAAAGCCTTCAACTGATTGGATAAGGCCCACCCACATGATGGAGGATTGGATGTTTTACCCAAACTCAGCTGATTTAAATGTTAATCATATCTAAAAAAATACCTTCACAGCACATCTCCTGGTATTTGACCAAATATCTGGGTAGTGTGGCTTAGCCACGTTGACACACAAAATTAAACAGCACAGTGAGCAAGTCCATATTGGAACACTGCTTATTAGTAGAGCTCCAGTAATATTTGTTATTTCTTAAATTTATTACATTTCCATCAACAAAGTAGTCCAATAAACTGTCTGTTAAAGACAGAGATGAATTGATGAGAATATACATATTGATGAAAATTTAAAGAGAAAATGTTTCTTCTAATAATAAGAAGGTACCATTATAGCTATATTGTTACTAAGTCAAGTAACTGTGAGGACACCTGTGAGCACCACTGGTGAGGTAGCATTGGCACAGAGCAAATCATGCAAAATTGAGCACATATTTTGAGGAAAAGAAGTAATTGGAATGTCAATTCTTTTTACCCCAAGTTTCTCAAGAGCTAAAATGTATGATGTTCTTTTGCCTTTGTTAATTTGAGTGATATGCATATATATGAGCCTTAGAAGTTGAGCGACCCATATTAAATAGTATTTTAAGGTATTTCACAGTATTAATGAGTTACAATTATTTTACAATTTCTAGATTGAAATCTACTTTGTAAAATAGCCTGGGACTCCTGCAGTTACCAGACAGAAGCCTTTGCTCAGCTGATTTTAGGAACATCATGGTAAACTCTTGGAAGTAGTAGCCTTTGCTTTTCTCCCCTCTCAACTATAGTGGGTTATGGAGCTACTATTAACTCTGTCTAGCTGTCACTTGGACAGGCTGATGAACACTAGCAGCCCTCCTCTGGCAAGTGGCTTGCAGAATAAGCTATATGGTATGCCGAGCCAAAGCGAGAAGAGAGAAGGTCAGATTTGTCCTGAGTGGACCCCAAACACTTTCAACATCATCACCCTAAGGATACTTCAAACTCCTGTACTTTGTATTGAATGACACTGACCTCCTTTGGAAAGGATGATTCCCATTCTGGTGTCTTTCTGGTGGACTTTCTTGTCAACCTGATCTCATCCTCCTTTTAATTATGCAGGATATCTTTGAAATCTGTAAACTGCTACTGGCTCATTTATTATATTCACATCACCTTGCGGTTCTATTATGTCTTCTATCTCTGTCTTTTTTTTCTCTTTCTTTCTGTATCCCTCGCCACCCCCGCCACACACACACTTCAATGTTAGCTTTGTAAAGGGAAAAGGGACATAGTGTCAAGTGCTCAGCCTGCTACCTTGAACCATGTAATTTCAATTTTGACTTATTCAAATATATAACATAAAGATATACTCATTCCTTATTGACAAAATCAAAGTCAATGTGCCAATCCTGTTTGCATTTATCGACCTAAGAAAATACTTTAGACATTACTAATAAAGTCTAGTCTCATTTATGTTAGAATGAGTCTATGTCACATAATGTGTACTTGACTGGAATTGAACAAGATCACCTAAACAAACGTATTAATCAAAACCACAAGAGAGAGAGCAACAGAGGGAGAGGGTGATTTTTATAGTGGATGTGAGTTGGCCTGTGCTGTGGATCCTAAACATCTGTCCATAGAGAATAATGGTCTTCAAGACCAAAACAGTTAAGGCTTTTTGGCAAAACCTAGGAAGGATGTGTGAATAATTCTAAGAGTTTCTTGTTATTGGCAAGGAGGTGAAGTATGCTGTCAGGAGGGCAGGCAAGTAGACTGTCCAGCTTCAGCAGGAAACTAAAGAGTAGATTAGGGGCCATGGAGAAACCTGGAGTCGAGAGAGTTGGGGGGACTGAGACAATTATCCACAAGACAAGAAACCACAAGAGGATAAACCTTAAATTGTAATCTTTATAAATCTGATGATGGGGCACTTGGGTGGCTCAGTCATTAACTGTCTGCCTTCGGCTCAGGTCATGATCCCAGGGTCCTGGGATTGAGCCCCACATTAGGCTTCCCACCCAGCGGGGAGCCTGCTTCTCCCTCTCCCTCTGCTGCTTCCCCTATTTGTGCTCACTCTCTCTCTGTCAAATAAATAAATAAAATCTTGAAAAAAAAATCTGATGATATATTGTAAGCATCATAAATTTGAAGACTTTAATTGTAGTAGTCCTCTAAGGAATCACAAAATGTCCATTTTGTTGTACATTTAATACTGTATATACACGTTTGCTATATTGTATTTAAGTAGTCCAATGAGTGTGTGCTGTACTTCCAGGACAAAACCACAAGGATAATTTTAAACTCATGCAGATTTCCTGATATGTATAATTCAGCACCGGATCTCATCATGTCTTAACACTGTTATAGCTCACATAGCAGTTGTATTCTTAGGACTGGTTGGTGAGGGGGAGATATTGATATCTTCTGATTCTTATGTTAACAAATAATAAAAATTACTTTTAAGAAAAAGTTGATAATGGATTATAGCAATTCTGTTCAGTACTGAATGATACATAACTACTAATAACCATAAATTAGAAACTTGCCTCTTTGTTAATAATAGTTCAAACCAAGTCTGTATCTCTCCCATGCCATGCTGCAATAGATCAAGTCAAGTAATATATGTTTAATATTTTAATTAGTCAAATCATTCACAGATTGATTCAACTGTAATAGTTGATTTTGTGATTCCAAATGGAGAAAGAAAATTAGGCTCCAAGAAGGTTCTTCAGTTTTTCTTACTGACATATTTAAATTTTGCATGATTTTTTTAAGGGAAGAGAAAAACCATTTTAGAAAATTAAAATACTTAGTATTTTTTGATAGGTCAAACCGTATGTTTTGATATTTGTTCTGTATCAATTATTCATCAACTAATTATGATCATGTTATAAAAGCACCATTAAATCAGTAGCAATTCTAAGTTGGTATTTTACATAAATATTTCTATCAATAGCTAGACACAGTAAGTTATTCTGACATCTATACACACAATATCATTCATTGGTACTTCTAAGCTGATTTATGTTGCTCTTTTGGAGTGGCAGGAGCTTATTTTATTTCACCTTAAATGGTTCTAAACTTTGGGGTCCCTGGATTGCTCAGTCAGCCGAGCCTCTGACTCTTGGTTTCAGTAGGGGTGATGATCATGGGGTCATGATCTCAGGGTCATGGGATCGAATCCCATGTTGGGCTTGTGCTCAGTGTGGAGTCTGCTCTGGTTCTCTTCCTCTCCTTCAGCCCTTCCCCCCACTCATGCAATAAATAAATAAATAAATAAATAAATAAATAAATAAAATCTTTAAAAAAAATGGCTCTAACCTTTTATTTAAATATCCCAAATACAGGGGCGCCTGGGTGGCCCAGGCGTTAAGCATCTGCCTTCAGCTCATGTCATGATCCCAGAGTCCTGGGATTGAGCCCCGCGTCAGGCTCCCTGCTCAGTGGGAAGCCTGCTTCTCCATCTGCCCCTCCCCCTGCTTGTGTTTCCTCTCTCGCTGTCTCGCTCTCTGTCAAAAAATAAATAAAATCTTAAAAAAAAAATCCCGAATACAGTAGAATATGCATACAAATATGGAGTTTTTACCCAGTGCTCATTGGGGTCCATGGAAAAGGTGCATCCTCTAGTACAAGACAAATATCTGTATAATTGAATGTCATCCTAATTGATTTCTCTTTATTAAATTCTTGTGCAAAGAAAGGGGGTTTTATAAATATTTTTCTTTCTTGGAAATAGGTGGCACTCTTATTAAAAAGGATTGACGATTCCCAGCTTTCAGCTATTATTTCTTGTCTACTCATCTACTGTCAATTTCTTTGTAAGAGGAGAAAGAATGTGAATTTTTATTTTCTCCTTGTCAAATAACTAATTTTTCTGGGATGCATCAATCCAAAATGCCTAAATTGAAACTAACTAATGCCTAATAGATTTATAACTTCAGAAGGATCACAAAAAGGGACTGCGAGAAGCAGTGGTAGTCTGCTTTGAGCTCTTTCCCGCTGCTTTTGTCTAAGGATGAAGATCTGTACTGAAATGAGGGGCCAGCCAGAAACCTATAGTAGAAAATCTAAACAGCAGTGCTGATGTGCTAATTGGATCATCAGATCTGGGATCCATGGGGCTAGGGGCTTAGTACTGATGTGTTAAATGTTACCTGGGAAATAAGAATTATTTCACATAATGACTCAAGGTTTATCTGAAAACTGAGTCAGTCACTGTTTTCTCAATTTTATTACTGTATGTGTTTGCTTTTTAATTTGATTTTACACATTATGGTAAAGGGAATTGAAAGGATAATGAAAAATATGCATTTAAGTACATATCAGTCAAGGAATAAGGTAGAAAAGGTCTGTAATGAATCATGTTTATAGGGCTATGAAAATGCCTAACTTTGTTTAAAAAATGAGATCTAACAGATATTCTGAAACCATGCACAGAAGAAAACTTTCATAAAAATAGAAGTGTGTTTGGGGCACCGGAGTGGTGCAATAAGTTGGGCATCCTAGTCTTGGTTTTGGCTCAGGTCGTGTTCTCAGGGTTGTGGGATCAAGCCTGGCAACTGGCTTTGTGCTCAGCTGGGAGTTGGCTTGAAGATTCTCTCCCTCTCCTTCTGCCCCTCCTGCTCATGTGTGCTCTCTCTCTTTCTCAAATAAATAAATAAATTCTTTAAAAAAAAAAAGTGTGTTCAATAATACACATACATTCATGAAAGTTAAGTTTATTCCAGTGAACTTAAATATAGGATTTATATCTAATTTATAGCTTTAAATTGTACAAATTTTAAGAAAAATAATTTAAAATAAAATGTTTAAATTTTGATCTCAAGAAGCTAGAAAAAGAAGGGTAATGTATTGAGACAACAGCCAAATAATAAAGAAAAAAGATAAAGACACAGTTTTTTATTTTTATTAATCCCAAATCACTGTAAGCACTTTGGTGTTCTTACAAGGATACTAATGCTATCATACTGGGACCCTTACCTTTATGACCTCATTTAACCTTTATTACCTTCTTAGAGGCCCCATCTCCAAATACGGACACATGGGGGGTTTGGGATTCAACATACAAATTTGGAGGGGGGAACAAAATTCAATCCATAGCAGAAACCAATGTGAAAATGTGCATAGCAGCTTTACCCATGGTAGACTAAAACTAGAAATAATACAATGTTCATCAGTAGAAGTGATAAATAAATGTTTAATGGTGCAATTAGGGGATGGAGTACTAGACAGCAATAAAAATAATAAATTATTGACACACAGGATGACATGGATAACTCTCAGATATATTGCGATAAGCGAAAGCAACCACAAACCAGGTATTACATACTGTATGTATCTATTTATAGGAAGTTCAAGAACAGACAAGGGATAAGCAAATAACACCAACAATTTTACAAGTTAGAATGTGGTGCCATGGGTTGGGGTAGCATTGAGAAAAAGAAATAAAATACATAGAATTGAAAAGAAAAAAAAAGTTGTCTTTTTCAGATTGTTGTTACAGGATGAATTGTCTCCCCAAATTCGCATGTTGAAGTTCTAATGCCCAATACCTCAGAATATGACTGTATTTGGAAATGGGGCCTTGAAAGAAGTAATTCAGGGAAAATGAGATCACGTGGGTTTAATAATAATACTATTAATATATAATCCAACATGACTAATGTCATTATAAAAGACTAGAACACAGACACAGACCATGTGAAGAAACAGCAAGAAAACAGCCATCTTCTTACCAAGGAGAGGACTTGGAAGGAGTCAACCCTGCCCATACCTTGATCTCAGACTTTCAGCCTCTAGAAGTGTGAGAAAATAAATTTCTGTTGTTTCCTTCTCCCAGTCTATTGTACTTTGTTATGGCAGCATTAGGTAACTAATACAACTACATAAAATGAATAATTGTATTTATTTATTATTTATAATTATTTATATTTTAGTAGAGATAGAATAAATTTAGTAATGAAAGGAAAAATGAACTCATGAAAAGTACCACTCATATTGAAAATGCCATTTAACAGATAGGACAGTGCATATCAAAGTAGGAAAGCATAGATTTTAAATAAAATGATTTATATTAACAGAATATCCATATGGAAAAATAACTGAAGCTTTATGTTAAACCACAGACGAAGCTCATTTCCAGGTTTATTAAAGATCTGGTTGTAAATGTCAAAAATAGAAAATATTTAAAAGATGGTATGGAAGAATATTTGTTAGTGTGGATAGGAAAACATTTCTTTTTTTTTTTAAGATTTTATTTATTTATTCGACAGAGAGAGAGAGAGCGAGAGAGGGAACACAAGCAGGGGAGTGGGAGATGGAGAAGCAAGCTTCCTGCTGAGCAGAGAGCCCAACGTGGGGCTCGATCCCAGGACCCTGGGATCATGACCTGAGCCGAAGACAGACGCTTAACTGACTGAGCCACCCAGGTAACCCCAGGAAAACATTTCTAAACCAAGGTTCAACAAGTATAAACTAAAATGGAAGAGAATGAGAAATTTGAGAATATTAATGTTAAGAAATTCTGCTCATTAAACTAGACACTAAATCAAATGGAAATGAAAGCCACACTCTAATAAAAGATATTTCCAACCCATGTAACTGACAAAAATTTAGTATTCCTAATATATAAATAATGTCAGTGAGTCTATAATAAAAAAAAATCACACAATCCAAAGGGAGAAGGAGCAAAAGACTTGAGTTTTACAAGAAAGGAAATAAGAATGGTCAATAAACTTCTGAAAAGAGCTGTCACCTCATCGGTAATCGAGGATATACAAATGAAAACCATATGAGACAACATTTCACACTTCACCAGAATGGTAAATACTAAAATCTCTGAACTATCAAGTGTATGAAAGAATGTGGAACAATAAGAATTCTTTACATATTGCTGCTGCGACTCTAAGTCATCGAAACAACTGAAAAACAATTTGTCGTTATCTAGTCAAGTTGACTTGCTCAATGACATGTTTGCACCCAGGGTCCCAGGAGACATGCCGGAGAATGCTCAGCACCACACAGCTTGAAACTGACAACGAGGGAAACAGGTAGCAGTGAAAACTGGGGACGACAGAATACACATAATTCATTTTACATGTTCCTAAAACTGTAATACAGCGGTGGAAATGAATGATAGAAGCCACCAGGTATATGTGTGAATAATTTCTCAGTAAAATTTTGAGTGAATGAATGAAGCCACTGAAGAATACTTTCAGTATGACTCAAATTATTTAACAAAGTAAAACAATGAATTTAGGAAGACAAAATATTTAAAAAATAAAAGAAATAATAAGCGAACAAACAAAATGAAATTCACACCACTGGTAAGCTATGAATGTGGGGGAAGGGAGCCATGGAAAGGGAGAAAACAAGGACGGTAAGCTGATGGACATGATCAGCAATTACCATTGCTGGAGTTATTATTAAATTCTTGCACTGTTAACCTTTAGAAATTTCACTCATTGCATAGAAATCTTTTGTTTCTAACCAACATTTTATAAAACAAATTTTTAAATAAGTGTACTTGTGAATTAAAAATTACTATTAATTCAGACAATTAAATTTTGTTCATTTAAATTTCAGTAAAATATCCTTATAATAAAATGGTTCTGTTAATAGGAGTTTATAGAGCATCAAGGTGGTGAGTTTTTATTATATAATCTTTAAGAAATTTTATTAATTTCTTTAATCTTTAAGAAATTTTATTAATGATCTATAAAATACAGATTGTTCAATTCTAAAAAAAGGATATTAGTTTTCAGTTTTTGTGAAATTACCTTGTTGTTGCATGTGAATGTGTTAGAAATACCTGTAACAAACTAAAGTTAATTTTTTGTTATTAAAAAAAATAAACAGGGTGCCTGGGTGGCTCAGTCAGTTAAGTGTCTGACTTCAGCTCAGGTCATGATCTCGGGGTCCTGGGATCAAGTCCCATGTGGGGCTCCACACTCAGCAAGGAAGTCTGCTTGTTCTTCTCCCTCTGCTGCTTCCCCTGCTTCTGCTCTCTCTCTCAAATAAATAAATAAAATCTTTTTAAAAAATTTAAAAAAATAAACATCAAAAGTAAGGAAAAAGGAGTATTTCCAGAATATGAAAATCTTTAAAGAATGAAAATCCTACTTCAGACCCTTTGCTCTGTTCTACTCTTTTCCTTCTTCTGAGAACAGTGAGTAGCCCCCCAGATCCTTTACTGTCCATTTACACTTAGAGATGGTAAGTTCAAAAATATGACTTAGATAAGTTAATTTTTTTCATTTGCATAAATAAGGTCACACCTTCAATGTGTCTCTGAAACCCTTCGTTCTTCACTTAATACATTTGGAGGATTTTTTTTTTTTTTTTTGGTCTGGTATATCAACTCCATTCTATTTAATCTCAGTGAAATGTCTTAGCCATGATTTATGAAACTATTCCTCTACTGATGGATATTTTTTTAAGATATTATTTATTTATTTGAGAGAGAGAGAGTTCATGCTCAAGCAGGGAGGAGGGGCCAGAAGAGGAGAAGCAGGCTTCCCTCAGAGCAGGGAGCCGGGTGTGGACTCGATCCCAGGACCCTGGGATCATGACCTGAGCCAAAGGCAGAGGCTTAACGACTGAACCACCCAGGTGCCCCTACTGATGGATATTTTTGCTATTAATCTTGTACCAGTAGAAAAATGATACAAATATCCCCGTGATTATCTCTGCATATACATAAATTAATATTTCTATTCCCCACACAGATGTGTAATCGCTGAGCAAATTTTTATAAATACAACGGAATTGCTCTTCCAAAAGGCTTTGGCAATGTTCATTCCCAAAATAATTTTTGAATATAGCGTTTCCCCACATGTTTGTCAACATTTTATAACATCAGTGGGATGGGTAAAATACGGCAAATTTTAATTTTTCTATTTCTTGGTTACTAGTGAGTTCTAACATCAGTTTGTACGTTTCTTAGCCAACCATGAATTTAGTGAATTGCTTGAATTTCATTCACTTTATCCAGTTTTCCTTTAGTTGGCTTTTTTTCCCCCCCAGGGTTATATGTGGGAACTATTTACAAGTTAAGGACGTTAAACTTTTGTCTGAAAAAATATTTTTGCGGTCTGATAAATGATTTGAATGCTTATGTCTTTAGATCTTTTTCTACCCCTCTTTTTCATTGCCTGATACTGTTTCTTAGTCTCCCAAGTTGGGCATGAAAAGTTGAGGACGTTACAGAATAGTTTTAGATCACATTTGTGCCTAGGGAAGTGATGCAGACAGCTTGTCTGGATTAGTTTTGGACCACAATCTCCCAGGAAGGCAGCACTGCCCAAACTGGACTTTGACCCACTCCCTTTGTAATCACAACTGGTTTATATTGAAGAATTGGTTTTCTTAATTCTATAAATATAAGAATCGGTATGTTGGTGTGGTACTTCAACTATATCATTAAAATATTTTCATTGATGGGTACCTGGGTGGCTCAGCCATTTAAGTGTCTGCCTTTGGCTCAGGTCATGATCTCAGGGTCCTGTGATCAAGTCCTGCATTGGGCTCCCTGCTCAGTGGGGAGTCTGCTTCTCCCTCTGCCCCTCCCCCTGCTTGTGCACGTTCTCTCTCTTTCTCAAAAATAAATAAATAAATAAAAAATTTAAAAATATATATTTTCATTGACAAGTAAGCTAAGCAGTTTTCTACAACATTATTTCTATAAGAAAATGAATTCTAAGTTCCGAGTAGACTCATAATAAATATACATTTTTGCATGTACCGTAATTTTTAGTTAATACTTGGGAAGGTTAATGTAAATTAAATGCATTTTTTTTTCTGTTGGCTATACAATTTTATTTAGGGTTTTTGTCTTAACAGGGACAATAAGGCTGTTACAACTTTTTATCCCCATCTAGTGGCAGAGCATATACTTTTAGAAGTAGACATACTTGGAAGAGCTTGAAAATTCAAACAGTGGAAGTGGGGATTTCATGACAGTCTGCTGTATCTTATTTGAAAGGAATTTTTCAAATATCAGACATATGTATGTTCAGAAATGGAAACCGGGGGTTGTTATGCTTACTTATGGTTTAGGCTTTTTCTTTTTTTTAGCACTGGGAATATAAAGCAGAGCCCCAAACAAATGCATTCCACTTAATTTATTTTACATTTACCATCTATTATACCTTAAGCTTCAACATTTAAAGGACTTTTTTTAAAGAAATGATAATGTTCAGGGTGCCTGGGTGGCTCAGACTGATTCTTGATTTAGGCTCAGGTCATGATCTCAGTCAGAGAGACCACAGAGAGTCACAGAGATCCAGCCCTCTGTGGTCTCTGCTCAGCGGGGAGTCTGCTTAAGATTCTCTATCTCCCTCCCCCTCTACCTGCACACCCACACCCGGTGTTCTCTCTCTCTTTAAAATAAACAAATAAATCTTAAAAAAAAGAAGAAATGATAATGTTCTATTGAAAGGATAAAAACTATTTGTACTATCTACTTGACTTCGGAATTCTTCAGATGGTGATTTAAAACGTTTTCTTTCTCGAAGCCATGTTTAACCCAGTGTTTCCTTCCCAATATTATTGCTGGAAGCAAATATATATAAAGAAAGAAAATAAACATAGTAAACTGGTCAGTTATACTAATAATTACATTTCCAGTGTATTTTAGGAATGAAGAGAAAAAAATTAAGTTTTAAATAGACTTTTTTCCTCCACAAAATATGACAGAGCTATTTGAAAAGTGATGTTCTTATGTTTGCTTCCAGTTTTGGTGGTTAACATTTGCTCCTCACGTTCACATGCTAACTTCTTGGTTCTCTTCTACTAACCTTGCATTTTCTCACTCTCTGATGACAAATATAGCAGATTTACCCAAAGTTTTTTGTTTGTTTGCTTTAATTTGGGAACTCTATCTGCAACGTAAGTATGATTTTATGGCTCATAGTGGCATCATTTTGTAGTTTTAGAAACATTCTGCTCTAGAGCTCCTTGGATGCCATCTTTATTTCTTTATTATATGAGAAGTATAAGCTGCTAAAATGATGTCACGGCAATACGCAACATGGAGAGCCCCACGTTGGATGCAATGGGAAGTCTTCTCCTTGCACAGTGTCTTGCACTGTCCTGGGAGTCAGGTGGCAGGGCAGTGTATTATAGCATGAAAAAATTGGCAGGTTTGGAAAGGCTTCGAGGAGTGACATCAAACTAACAAAGTAATGTATGCTGTGATTTGCTAATGACTCCTTGCCGAGATAGACACTTTGAGGTGAAGTTCAAACAGCTATTTTAAAAGCGGAATTTTATTAAACAGACATAAGTTGCAATTATGCTAACATTATAATTATTCTACCTGCTAATTCACTTTCAAATATAAATACAATATAATCGTCTTGTCAGAATCATATTCAGAAATCATGGGACCCCGCAGGTTCTATAGACAAATGTGCACTTTAATAAGAAAAACGCTCTGGAAGTAAAGTAACTTTCATGGTGCAGCCAGTAAACAGACCTACTTGAAAAAGAATTGTCACATCCAACTCTATGTAGACAATAGGAAGGCACAATTACTGCCTAATGCACCAGCAGATTAAAATCTATTGGATGTCATTTTCTATATGCCTTCCTGCCTTGATAAAATATATTTAGGTATTATTTAAATAGCTATCTTATTTTAATCTTATCATGGGAATGAGTTGGCAAAAGAGTATATAAATATTGAATAGTTTTTCTCATGTTATTCACATTTGTTTTCCACTTTTTTGATCAATTCTAATCTTTGTAGTCATCATGTTTGGGTTATCTCTTAAAATTAATATCAGTAGTATATGAATAGAATATTACCTGTAATATGGTTCATGGACTATATATAACCTTATAGTTAAACATTTATTTAAATAAATTTTACTTTTAAGCTTTTATCATATATGCATTAGAATTAATATATGTGTTTATAAGCACATGGGTACATCAATTCTTTTTTTTTTTTTTTTTTGAGAGAGAGAGTGCGGGTGAGGGAGTAGGTAGGGTGTGGAGGGGCAGAGGGAGAGACAGAATCTTAATCAGGCTTCATGTTAGGAGTCCAATGCAGGGTTCGATCCCACAACCCTGAGATTATGACCTGAGCCGAAACCAAGAGTTGGACGCTTAACTAACTAAGCCGCCCAGGTGCCCCTGGATACATCAATTCTTCTGACAAAGTTTTGTGTATTTATATATCTAATATATGAAAGCATGTTCTGAGCACTGGAGATCCAGTGGTAAATGAGACAGACTTTCTGTCCTTAAAGAATATGTGTTTTACTGTAAATAAGTAGATAATCCAGTTAGTTTCAGATTGTGATGGTAATAAGGAAAAGTTAAACAAACCGATGAGATAGCTACGATGCTGAACAAAGTCCTCTCTTTGAGCTTACAGATGCAGGTGAGGTAGGGGAGAGTGGGAGAAAGAGGTTTCCACACAGGAAAGATCATGGACCGAGTCTGCTCCGCGAGAACTGGAAGGAGGATGGTGGTGGGCACTATGTCCTGTGAGTGGTGAGGAGGCCTAGGAGCAGGTGTGAAGGAAGGCAGAGACCAGCCTGGATATGCCAGGAGCTCCATGTTTTGGTTTTGTTCCAAATGAAATGGAAAGGTATCATAGAAGGGTCTTAGGAGGATGAGGAGGATATCTCACACTGAATAATGTTTTTTGAAGATAACTCTATGGTTTCCTGGAAAAAGATGGGAGTGAAAACCTGAACCCAAAACTGGCATGAGGGAAATACTGAGATAGTAGCCTTACAGGGATGACAGTTCTTTCTTGACTCAGAGCTGAGAGGAAACACATGTTCTCTGTCAGGAGTGTTTACAGTTAATCCTTTCACTGAAGGCAGAGTTCTTTATTTATTTATTTATCTATTTTAATTTTTTTTTTAAAGATTTTATTTATTTATTTGAGAGAGAGAGAATGAGAGACAGAGAGCACGAGAGGGAAGAGGGTCAGAGGGAGAAGCAGACCCCCCGCTGAGCAGGGAGCCCGACGCGGGACTCGATCCCGGGACTCCAGGATCATGACCTGAGCCGAAGGCAGTCGCTTAACCAACTGAGCCACCCAGGCGCCCCAGAGTTCTTTATTAAGCAGATCAGCTCTGAATACCAACACATGGCCTCAAAACCTCGTCTCATGTCCCTTTAATCCATAAAATCAAGTCCCTCAGTTGTTGTTTTAGTTATATACCTCTGCATAACAAATTACTCCGAAATTGAGCAGCTTAAAACAATCAACATTATCTCACACCGTTTCTGAGGGGAACCTGGGAGCAGCTAGCTGGGGACTCCTGGCTCACTGTCCCCTGTGACATGGCAGTCAAGGAGTCAGAGGGGGTTCAAGGCATCTGAAGGTTTGACTGGAGCTGGAGAATCTGGAGAACTCTTTCCTCGCTGCACAGACCTCCCCACAGGGTTGCTTGAGTGGCCTCACAACATGGTGGCTCCTTCCAGGATGAGCAAGCCAAGAAAGAGATCAAGGAAAGAGGCAATGCCTTTTATGACTTAGGCTGACTTCCACCTTATTATATTGACCAGAAGAGAATCACTAAGTCCAGTCCTGGGGAAGGAATGAGGCCCCACTTCTTGAAAAAAGTGTCAAAGAATTTGTGGACAAATTGTAAATCACCATAGTTAACATGACTGGGAAAAGCCTCCATGGCAGCCCAAGTTTTAAAGAACATTATCCTACTAGTTTTTAGCTTCCTCCTTATTTTTGGTCCCTAGCTAGCTCTTTTTTTTCTTAGGAGCTTGGTCATATACTCACAGAATTAAAAAATAAAATATTCATCAAACATTTCTTAGAATTTTTAAACAGAAGATTTTGTTTTGTTTTAACCCAACAATGTAATATTTCCAGAAATACAATGCAATATTGTAGTATTCTCTTCTACTCTTCACAACAATTTTCAAATGTATTCTTGAAATACAGTATATATAGTAAATTTTACATGAGCCTAAGAATAGAAGAAATTCATGAGTCAAAATTATTTTAAATTAATTAATTAATTATTTTAAATTAATTAATTAGATAGAACTTCTGTTTGAATGCCAATATAATGCCCATCTGTCTCAAACTTGAAATGTTCACAGAAATCTATAACTCTTTTTTTTCTGTTCCATAAACTCAGTAAAGAAATACTCTTTGCTTAGTAGAATTTTTATTGGATTAAATATCACTTAAACTGCCTTTATTCAATAGTAACAATGTACATATAATTTATTCTCTTAACATTTGAGCATAATGGAAAAACATACAGTACTCTTAAGAATTTCATATTGAGAATTTAAGATTTTGCAAATGGTTCAATATGAAATAGCTTCTAAAGGGAGCTACATACTGGTATTCTATAATATTTAAATGCTCAGAATCAAAGACATCAACTTTAGATTAAGAAATACAATCTATGACTCATCATTTCTTAATAATCTATCATATTATTATAAAATAAAAATGTTTTGAAAATGTCATTATTTTCATGTTTGGGTTAGAATATGTTATAAAACTTATGATAGCCATTATTTATGAACTCTATGTTTGCACTCTCCAATCCTAATGGCTACTGACCAATTGAAATGCAGCTAGGACAACTGAAGAATTTATATTTTCACTTTATTTAAACTTAAATTTAAAAAACCCTGACACTTGTTTCAGTGTTTGGAAAATTTTTAAGTATGTTTGGAACAAATTGGGTATATAATCAAAGAATTTGACCATAAGCCTCATGAAATCCAAATGCCTATTAAATCTTCCCCGTGAATATTTAACATGTATGAGGTTAAGTGTAAAATGCACCAGACTTCGCAAACTTACCATGAAAAAAGTTAAATATCTCAACATTAATATATTATATTAAATTTTTAAATGGTAATATTTCGGAATAAAGACATTGTTAAGGGGCACCTGGGTGGCTCAGATGGTTAAGTGCCTGCCTTTGGCTCAGGTCATGATCTCAGGGTCCTGGGATCGAGTCATCCATCAGGCTCCTTGCTTGGTGGGGAGCCTGCTTCTCCCTCTGCCTGCCACAGCCCCTGCTTGTACTCTCCCTCTCCCTCTCTCTGGCAAATAAAAAAATAAAATCTTTAAAAAAAATAGACATTGTTGAAATTAAGTTCATCTGTTTCTTTCTACTGCTTAAAGGGGAAATTAGAAAGTTTCAAATTATATATGTGACTCATATTGTATTTTCACCAGAGAGAGCTACTCTAAGCTATAATTTAGAAATTAAAGACCAGTATTTGACAGATTATTCTATTCTGTGGGTATCTAAGTATAATTCTTCATGTTATTGACTTACAATGCTTTACATTATGCTATTACATTTTGAAGTCCAAAACCTGAAGTATTTTCTTCTTGTTTCTTCATGGGGAGACTTCATTTATATATTTATCTGATGTTTTTCTCGTGATTAGAACAACATTATAGGCTTTTGGAGGGAAAACCACAGAGGCAGTTTTGTATTCATCCTGTCAAGGGTGCATACGGTCACCATGACTTATCACCACTGATGTTGACTGATCACCTGGCTGATTGTTTCCACTGTAAAGTTATCCTTTACATGTTCCTAATTCCTTGAGAATGGAATACCTACATAAATTACCTGGAATTCTTGGGCGCCTGGGTGGCTCAGTCGTTAAGCGTCTGCCTTCGGCTCAGGTCATGATCCCAGGGTCCTGGGATCGAGTCCCACATCGGGCTCCCTGCTCTGCGGGAAGTCTGCTTCTCCCTCTCCCACTCCCCCTGCTTGTGTTCCTGCTCTCGCTATGTCTCTCTCTGTCAAAAAAATAAATAAAATCTTAAAAAAATAAAAAATTACCTGGAATTCCTCAACAAGGGAGATTTAGCTCTTTTTTATTCAGTAATTAATCCAATCACTTATTTATAATCAGTATGGACTCATGGGTATTTATTTTGTACGTTGGGTACAGATGGCAATCCTGCATTTATTTATTTTGTTGCTCAAATTATTCCAGTTTTGGCCATTGGAAGCTCTTTTGGCTGGCTCCCATGAATCTTTGATATATCCCTGTCAGTGCAGGATTTTTTATACTTTCTTTCTGACACTACACTGAGATGTGCCAGGCTCATCTTTTTGTATTTTTTGTCCCAGTCCTAGAATCAGCCATTTCTCCCAGGAGCTCTGGTTCTTTTTGTTGAAAAATTGTTTGAAACTACGATCTGGGCACTAGGTGTGCTTGTTGCTACTACAAATTTCTTGCTGCTACGCCCTCTCAGCTGACAGAACAAGGAGATATATCTGAATTTACTAGCCCATGTATACACACATATGTATAAATATTTTATATGTAACCATTTGTATCTGTTTTATGCCAACTTTGAGTTCATAGTGATGTCTCCACGTACAGTGCATTATCACACGTATCATGCTAGCCTACTCACCATGCTAACTCATCAACTCCTACTCCGACCACAAGAAATCCAGCTCCCACCATCCCATCCTTTAATTAATTGCTTAATTGTACTATACATGTGCTGCAGTGTTAGAATTATGGACCCACGCCCTCATAGGAGATAATGTTTTCAACCAGAATATAGTACTTATGTGCCTTTGGTCTTAAAGACTTCTCATTTCCGAAGTTAATTAGTTAAGCATCTTTCCCTCCCCCATCTTTGGGGAGCTTGATTCACAAATCTGTAATATAGTTATATTATATTTCTAATACCATATACAGAATAGAACCTGAAAGTTTACAAAAACATATATATGTATGTACATACACATATATGTAGTATTTTATTTGTTAAAGTAGAAATAGAAAACAATATTTCCTAAACTATCAAACCCAGGCCAATACAGTTTGTAGCTTCTGAAATTTCTCTAACACATGGACAAAATAAGGTATGCCAGGTAAGGAAACTGAAGCATTTAGATGAATCGATGACAAAACAATTAATGAGCTGCTATAGACCATCACTACAACTCCCCAGTGTCGACTGAGAGTGAAGTGATAATGGAAGGAATTGAAAACCTGTACAACAGAATACTAACCCTCTTATCAACCTTCCGTAATGTGTATTGGTTTGGCTACTACAGAACAATTATGATACAGATTTTAATCAAACTTGATTACAGTTATTTTATTTGAAGCCAGCCTTATAAAATTAATCTGCCAAGTAAATCAAACTAAATTAAAATCTAGAAGGAAGAAGGGATTCAACAATGTGGCATCTCTTTTCATTTTGGACAAATATTTGAGAGAAGAAAAAGAAGCATTTGAGAAAATGATTTAAAATAATAGTGTACACTATTCCTGTGCCCTCTTATCTTGCCTTTTTCCTGTGGGCAGCAATCCATAGTCTTCAAGCAGAGATGCTTGAGAAACTAATTCCAATAATCTAGGAATGATTATTGAGATGTCAGAGGGAACATAGTACTAGAGATAGTAAAACAACAACAAAATTAATTTAATGTGTCAGTAGTAGTTATTTTATTCAGAGGAAGTTCAAAGCAACTTCTTCAAGTTGACAAACCACATTCTTGGTATTATTAGAATGCAAAACAATTCTCCTCTGATTGCATTTGCACCTGGAAATGCTGCTTCTTTCCACTTCAGAGACAGGTGTGAGAGAAAATAGACTTTGTGACCCAAAATCCAAAGCCTGGGATATTGTAATCCCACGCTAAGCACACATTCCATTTTTATGTAAAATGTCTCACAGTCCAATGTGTGTTTTCCTTTTGCATTTCCTGAAATCTATAGAATGGGAATTAACAAGTCAATCTCAAATTGCAATTGAGTTACTTTTCAGAATAGGTATATGATTGTATGTACAATCACATTCACTTCCAAGGTTTTTAGTGAGAAGGTTTTAAAATTTCATGTCTTGAGCATTTTGAAAACTTTCAACCCCAAACATACTTTCATCATACCAGTTCTTATTCGTTGTAGTAAAACTTATTCATCATTTGTTTTGATCACAAGATCATTATCAAGGGCATAACTTATAATCAGTCAAACCTCACCGAGCCAATCTTTTTTTAACTGACATTTGGGGTAGATTCAGGCCTTCTCAAGATTCACAGAATTAAGTCTAGAATATTGCACACCTCTGTTCCTAAAAGATAAATTAACGGCTTACTGATGGTCATTGTATTTGTTCCCCTACCTGTTTATGCCAACTGTACTTATTATTTCAATTTTAATTGTTTTATGAGGTGATATAACACAAGTGCCAAAAATTTCTTTCGTCAAAATTAAGTTGGTCTAGAAAATATTAATGAAATCAAGTTGATAATTTTGTTGTTAAACATAGTGTAAAGAAACAAAAGTATTTAGATTGTTTCGTAGAAGCCCGAAAGTTCTCACTCCTCTTTGAATAAGCTGAAGTTAGAAATCACAGTTGATGTACTTTATGCAAAAAAAACACAAAAAACAAAAAACAAACAAACAAAAAAATCTAGAACTTGTCTTATTAGTAACAGCAAAACCTCTAAAATTTTAACTTGATATATCCTACTTTTTATAACTTTACTTGATGTGCAATATCATATATATATATATATTATATATTTTTTTACTTTCAACAATATTGCTGATACTGATTATGTTCTAGGAACTCTTCTGGGTTTTAGAACAAGTAACGGTAAGTAAAAAATTCCTGATATCCAAGAGTTCAAAGTGGCAAAGAGATACAGACAATTTCATATACTGTCAGTTCTTCAATAGAACATGAGTAAGTGCTTTGTAAAAACAAAGAGGAAGCTATATAAATTCCCTTTGTTCTTTGTCTTGGTTTATAACGACAGGGAGGTAAGTGATCAGTATCTTTTGAACAATTGGTAAATTGTCATACAGCAAATGAATACTTAATAACATTTCATGATTTAGGCATAATTTGAAGAATCACTGATTTCTGGAGACGTATAATTGAGATATGTGTGTATCATTTCTAATTGTTACTAAATTATATACTAAAAGTGTTAGTATATAATTTAAGTAAACATGGCCTTGATATTTATTCCACAGACTGACTAAATGATGATGAGACAAGCATTTAAATTTCTAAAAATAACACATTAGCAAAAAAAGTTTGAGCTTAGTGTGGGGATATTTTTAGGATTAATGAGATACATTCTTAGAAGCAGTTTGTAAAACAATGAGAAAAACTGCATAAACAAAGTTGTCACCATTATTCTAAATCAAGATATTTGATAAATCTGGAAGAGATTTAATTATGTAGTTGGCTCTTGCTTAGACATGGGAATACTTTGTTAGTCAGCACCACATCAAAGGGATGAAATTGACTCCAAATGTTTCCCTTAAGGGTCTGGAGAGTAGGCAAAAATACGTAGTCAGTCCTAAGTGCAAAGCAGAGTTCATTACCAAAGGAATTTTCAAAAGAAGAAATAGTGAGAAGAGAGCATGGGAATGAAAATTATATCCGGGAACCTTTAATGGATGATCCCACAGCTTGTTATCCCATGATACTTGTCATCTTCAGTCAGCCAGGGACACCAGGACCCCCGGGAAGGTTGTGATAACAGTGCAGAGAAGAACACAAGTCACAAATTCTTAGATTTTTTGTTTGTTGGTTCTTGTTTTTGATTTTTTGTTTTGTTTTTAATTTCAAAAGCTAAACTCAGTTATAGGATACAAAGATTTGGGAAAATACATCAAAACCTGCTTTTCTCTCAGGGGGGTAAAGTCAGAGCCTTCCAGCATCCTCACACTAGCCAAATACAGCTCAAGGACCGAAAGAACCCAGTCTGCAGATTGTTTCTGTAAATAAAGTTACGTTGAAAAACATTTATCCTTTATATATTGTCCACACAGCTACTTTGGTTGTGACAGAGACTGTATGGTCCACAAGGCTGAAAATACTTACTAGCTGGCCTTCGACAGAAAAATTTTGCCATCCACCGAGCTAGACAGAGGTGTATGCTTGAGAAATGCCCTGATGCCCTTTCTGCCCTCTGCCTGCCCTCTGCCAAATCCCAAAGTGAAGGCTGTAGGTGGAAGCCTCACATGTGTTTGGAGTAATAAGAGTCAAGGCACCCTATCATTCATCTACCTGGCTGGCTAGGCTGTTGGTCATGAGCCCGACGTTGAGACTTTCGCAATTTGCTGCAAGTACAGGGAGCTGTAGTAGATTACCTGTGCGTGTAACTAGCACCATAAGCATAGGACCTGAGTTTCTCTGACATATAAAGTGTTACAGGAAAGCAGTTAGTCATCCAGGAAAGATGTAAATGTAGTTAAGATAAAATCCCATTGTAGGGAAATAAAAGGAAGGACAAGTAAGTTGAATGTGTTGAAGACCACATCCATTGTGTACAGGTGTCCATATGATGTTAGTTCAAGCAGCTGACATCCAATGACCACTTGTCTTGGTAACTGGACAGCTCTCATCTGTCCTCACCCCCCCTTCAGGGAATTTATATGCAAATGCAGGGGACTGTAGACCCATCAATGACTGAGGATATCCTAAGTTGGCTGAAATAACCAAGAAATGTGCCTATCATTTAGGAGATAATTTAGCTTTAATCAAGGCTCAGTGGTTCTTTCAGGGTTTGGGGGACCTCAAGCCATATTAAAAATTGCCATATGTCTGTTGCAATTCTCAGGTTCCTGCTCTTTTTAAAGTTATATCCTATATTCACATGATACTTGGTAAAGCTGTGATGTGAACTTAAATGGTAGTATGGCAATCCACAGGATCAACTTTTGTGTTTGATTAACTGCCATCCAAACCGTGTTCTAGAATTGATAGTTTGTTTAATACAAACATCGAAACATCGTTGTTGTTTTTGTTACCTCTGTGTGCCTTGAGCAAAACAAGTAATGTGGGCTTGACATTCTTTTTCTTTAAGTTGTCCATTCAAAGTCAGAATCAACGAGGCAAGAGACTTTTAATACTCCAGTGATGAGCACCTAAGTACTGGCCTAAGGCAGTACCATAGAGATGGAAAAGAGGAGAGATGAAAAAAAATGATTTTGGAGAAAAAACCTATTAAACAAGGGGATCATTTTAAGTGTGAACGTGCACTGCAGAAGTTGTCCAGGATGGTCTCAAGGTTTCTCTGGCTTGAGTCACCAGGGGCATGGTCTTCACGCCAAGGGAGACTGCAAAAGTAAATCAAGACTGAATGATAGGACATGGAGATGTTAGGAGAGGGAGCCTGTGAGATACACAGACAGAAATTTGATTTATTCCTATATATGTAGATGTGAACTTTAAGGCAACTCTTAAGCCTAAAGATGGAGATTTGGTAATTAGCATTAAACTAGAAACTAAGTCATTGTGACGAGAGATGGATCGCTCTATAAATTTCTGATGTTACCAATTGAGCACTGATTATGACTTTCACTCTTAGTGGGCAAACTTATGTCATATTTCCTTTTTGGTATTATTATTGCTCCCCTGCTCTAATACCAATGATGCATACTTCATTGAACATAGATTATTTATGCTGTTACACCTCGCAAGAATGGGTAATGGATCTTTTTTTTTTTTTTAAGATTTTTTATTTATTTATTTGAGAGAGAGAGTGAGAGAGAGAGAGCACAAGAAGGGGGAGCGGGAGAGGGAGAAGCAGACTCCCTGCTGAGCAGGGACCCCGATGCGGGACTCGATCCCAGGACTCCAGGATCATGACCTGAGCCGAAGGCAGTCGCTGAACCAACTGAGCCACCCAGGCGCCCCTGGGTAATGGATCTTATATGCGTTTCAATAAAAATTATTTTCAACAAATTTATGTAGTTTTAAATTCTCCTTAATCAGAGAGGCAGTGTGATAAAGTGGAAAAGTCAAATAGATGGGTTCAGAAATGAGGTAGATTTGTGATTTCTATTAATTCAGAGCCTTCTTCAATGTCTTATAAAAGGGCGGCAGGATGAGTATTCTTGCATACCTAAAGGACTTGTTGTGAGAAAGAAAGAAAGAATTGATAAGACTCTTTCCAAGATATAACATTTTATAACAGTGAAAGGCAGTGTAATTATTCATAACATGTCAGATCTCTGACATTTGGTATCTTAGTCTGTTCGGGCTGCTCTCACCAAATACCACAGACTGTGACTTACAAACAGCAGGCCTCATTTCTCATAGCCTGGAGGCTGGAAGTCTGAGATCAGGGGGCCAGTGTGGTCAGGTGAGGGCTCCACCCTCATGACTCCCCAAAAGCCCTACCCCCAACACTATCATCCTAGGGGTTAGGATTTCAACATACGGATTTAAGGGCACACAAACATTCAGGCTCTAGCATTTGGGTAACAAGTTTGATTCTGTATACTATAATTTAATATTTAGCAAAATACGTCATTCTGCAAAGACTTCGGGAAAAAAACAAAGCAGGAGGGCTTTGGACATAGGCCAACATGGTCCCAGGTTTGCACTCTATCAAGTATAAATAAAGAGCTGAAAACATACCATTAATTATAGTTTCATGATTAAAACATTTATATCTGGTTTGCTTTGTGATATTATAATAGCTTAAAACATTTTTACTTCTCACTTCAATTCTGATACAACAATGTGTTTGTTCCTCACAAAGTAGTTATCCATAATAATGTTGGGGTTTTTGTTTGGTTTTATTATCAAAGCAATATGGAGTCGAAATCATTAGTCTTGTTAATATAAGTCAGACATTCGCATGCATAATCCTGAGAGCATAGCTTAATATGACCATTCATTTCAACACAGTGGGAGTGAGAGAAATAAAATGCCAGATGGATAAAAAGGCAGTAACAAATTAAATTTACAATAATTTGACAATGGTTTGAAGCAAGAGGGAAGAAAAATGCGTTTTTAACATAGCATATCTCAAAAAGTTATTCGGTTCTTATGGTATGTTAAACCCGTGTTTACGACCAGTGAAATTTAAATTCATCCTCTGTAACAAAATACATTTGTCAATGTATTTATGATGACAAAACTTCTACCAAAATAAAGCACTGCAAGGAACAAGTAGAATGTTAAAATTAACATCTAAACTCAATTAAATATGCAATTCGTGCCAGGAGTAATACTAAATGATTTACACGCGTTATCTCACTTAATGCTAGGGACAACTTTGAGGTTCAGTGTTAATGCTATTCTCCTTTTATTTTATTTTATTTTATTTATTTTTTTAAAGATTTTATTTATTTATTTGACACAGAGAGAGAGATAGTGAGAGCAGGAACACAAGCAGGGGGAGTTGGTGAGGGAGAAGCAGGCTTCCCGCTGAGCAGGGAGCCTGATGCGGGGCTCAATCCCAGGACCCTGGGATCACGACCTGAGCCGAAGGCAAACGCCTAACCATCTGAGCCACCTAGGCGCCCCATTGGTATTCTCATTTTAAAGATGAGGACCGTACAGCTCAGAAAAGTTGATTAACTTGCCCAAAGCCAAACAGCTATTACACAATGATGTCAGGATTCAAATCCCATCTGCAGGACTACAGTCCCCGTTCTCTAAACAGCACTTTTCAAAATCAATAGAAAATTCTTCCTTCCTTCTTTTTAAAAATTGTTTCTTAAATGTAAAGCACTACAGAAGCTTTACAACAGCAGTAGAAACTTAACACTGGATTGTACTAATACTGAAGGCCACAAATCCTTCATTGGTTAGCACCTACCTTTGTGAGCAGAGACAGGTGATGTGATGACCTCAGTATATATTTTGATTTATCGATGTGCCTTTATTTATTGCATTAAACAGTCTTTCACCATATATTTCTTCAGTGTTTGCTATAAAGCAAACATTGTCCTTAACAAATTTATTGAAACTGCCTTTGAATAACACTTGAAAACTCAGAAGAATCCCCTGATAGGTCTAGACACTGATAATTTGGTTTTAGTATCACAGATGAAATATGTCCTTAATAGACAATTCGGCTTGGTATTTAATTATTGTCTCAAAAACGGCTTCATATGAACTATTTTAAAACTAAAATTATTATCTTTGGCAGAAAAATAACAGAATATAATTGGTTTCTGTCTAATAATTCCATACAACATGCTAATTTGTTTAGGTATCTTTGGGGTATGCTTTGTTCCTAATGCCTTCTGGCAGGTCCACCAGGAAACCATGTTGATCTGTATTAGATGTTTCATGGGGAAATTATTGAGGATTTTGACATCTGCTATGATAATTTTCCAGGCTCAAGACTATTCTACTCTGCTCTATGGAAAACTTCAGACATTCAAGCAAGTAGCTATTTTCATATTAGAACAACTCAGATTTACTCTTAAGCAAAATTCTAGTTTTCCCTGCAAGCAACATTCATGCAAATAGTGAGTTTCTACCTTGTGTGATTCTTGAGGAAAAAAAAAAATGAAGAAAAATAAACTAATGCACCTCCATTCAGTTTTAAATTTCCTTTATAGTTTTCTTTAAAAAATAGACTCAAGCTGGTTATAAGAAATACACCTCCTGCCTATGGTGATATAGAAGAGAAAGGGGCATAAAATGACTATATCATGAATTTTCTCAAACACAGTCCATGCATATTCTACCACGTTGACATGCGATACTGATCTTCATGTGGCAAAACTCTTTATACATCTTTGAAGGCATTTGTATATTTGTGCATTTGAAAATAAAACCACAATTTTGAATCCTGGAAGTGTAGACATTGAAAAAATTTCAACTATACCCTGCATATCCTACTAGAAGTAGATGACCCAATTTTATTTGGGGGATTAAAAAAAAGTTTATTTTATGAGAAAACTGGTTGAAAGTACTCTTTAACTAAATTAATGGGAATCACATACAATCGTTTTTCTTGTGGATATAGGAAAACTGTCACTCTTGACCTAATCGGGGGTGATTTGGCCTGAGCACCTGAGCATTTTATTTAGGACTTTGTTATGCTTTGAAGATTGATTCAGAGTTTGTCTCTGAAGAATCTGTTATTATTTTTCTGGACATGATATGGGAGGATTTTTTTCCTTTGTATCACTAAAGATGCAGGACTATATTTGAATATTGACTATTTTTGTGGCATTGATTGAAGGCTTTTTAAGAGATACTAGAAACCACAAACCACGATGCTCATTGGGTAAAAATGACCATCTTCACCAAGTTGATCTATATATTCAACAAAACCACTATCAAAATTTCAAATGGCAATTTTTGAAGAAACTGACAAACAGATCTTTAAATTTATATAGTAATGCAAGAGATCCAGAATAAACAAAACAATCTTGCAAAACAACAACGACAACAAAGTTGGAGGATTTACATGACCCTGTTTCGAAACTACGCAACCCTACAAGTCATCAAGATTGGATGATACTAACCTAAGGATAGCTATATCAAACAATGGAATAGAATTAAGATTCTAGAAATAAACCCTTACATTTATGGTCAACTGATTTTTCACACAGGTGCCACGAAAACGCAACGGGAAAATCTTAGCAATATGGAATAATTGGGGGGCCTTGATAAGATCTCTTCCAGTTGTGTGAGGGGACAAAAATGTGATTGATGTGGCTTCCATGGGAGGAGAGAAATTGTAGCAGCAAATACAAGGGACTATTGAAGGCATGTGTTAAGGTAAAGAAAAACAAACAACTGGAGCCATACTAGAGAAAAAACAGCGTCCAAATAGATACTTTTCTTTTTTGAGATGAGAGAAACATGTTTGTGGAAGGCTCCTTGAGAAAGAGAAAGAGGAGGGAGACAGTCCTCCCCTGGGCAGGAGCGCATGTCCGGTGCTCTGCACCCGCTGCAGAGAAGCGCGCCTTCAGAGCTTGGCAATGGGTGAATGTGGGGTGGACCCCTGGAGGCACCTCCCCCGTTTCTTCCCTCTCTCAGTGCGGTAGCAAGCCGGATCAGAGGTGACTGAGAGTGAGGATGGAGAGGACTTACTGAACGTTGGAGCTCAGAAAGGAAGCGAGACAGGGATGGGTGCAATAGGACCGGGATTGCTCGGAAGGCATTAAGGACCCACCACAGTTTATAAATGATGAAATTACTAGTCCAAATAAAGAATTTATATAATTTCCTCATTTGTTATAGATGAATGACATGTATAATAAAGCATAAAGCATTGGAATAATTGAAATGAGAATATTTCATGCTACCGAACTGTTCTTTTCCTAAAGTTTCCAGAATGGTAGTCAAGGAATTCATGAAGAGAATATAGGCTGTGTATAATAGCATGTTTCTAGATTTTTCTAAGAGGTAGTCATGTTTTCTCTCTGCAAAATTAAACTATTAAACCTGACTACTCCTGGTTGAGAAATAAAGGAAAAAATCAAAATACAAAAGAGGAATAATAGTACTTATAAAAATTAGATTCTGAAATTAAAGGATTTCATGTTTATGTAACTTCCAGATAACTTCTGGTGACTTAATCATGTCAGTTTGAAGCAGTCTTGTTTAGGGAATGATGAATATTTCTTCGGCCACCTGAAAGTCTTCTTCCCAGGATTCAATCTATTCTACCCAAATTGCATTTGACCAAGCCATTATTTTAAATTAAAACATGTGTAGAGCCTCCTTATGGAATATCAGTAAATATAAGTGCCTAGTCTAGGGTTTAAAAGGATTTCCCCCTAAATTTATCCACCCATGTCATTTGTTTTCCTATACCACACAAATATTTCAATACGGCAAACATTCTCTGACGTCATTATCTCATTCTCATATTTAAGCCTAGCAAGAAAATCTTCCCTTCCTTTGGAAAGTTCTGTTATCTAATTCAGGTTTCTTACCTTCTTTCTACCTTCAAAGTTTATATTTAAGAAAAGAAAGAACTTCTTTAGGAAAGTTTTTTCTTTGCCAACACATGAGACTGCGTTCTGCCTGTTACTCCTTTCATCTATAGTCATCATTACTTATCATGTGGAAATTAAAACATATTTATCAACTATTTTCTCTGTGTGCATTTTTCCATTGTATCTCAAGGTTATAAACCTATAAAAGCAGAGTCTAAATCTTGTGGATTTTCAGCCACTGTTCCATGTCACTGTCACCAATGCACGGGCAGCCTTGAGATACATAGCAGTGTAGTTACGTGATTTCTGAATATCAAAGAGATTGTGAACAAAGAGTTTCCACTACCAGCCCAGGAGCATGACCAACTATTATTTTTGCCAATTTACTTTTCAAAATGGTTCACCAAGATTTTAATGGTGACTTCAGTGCCTTAATGGTCTCCTTGTCAAAGTCTGCAAACATCATCTGCTGTTTTCTCCTCATTGTACACCCCCCCCACTTCCTAAGGGTTTTCTAATAAAAAAGAAAAACAGATAATTTACACAATTAATCAAGCAAGTGAATCATTAGAATGACAAATGTTCAAAGTTTGAATTGTAATTTTCAGTCATTGATTCTATTATTTTAAATAATTATGATCAAAAGCTGTGAATTGAACTTATTAAAGAGACTTTATAATTAGAAAACACTTTTACAGATGCCTCAATATCCCAAACCATATTTCTAATCAAATATTAACATTACTCTTTGACATCCCTGGAAATGTAGCTCAAGTTTTTATTACTTTGTGTGATCTGTTATGTTTTTTCTTTTCTTTCTTTCTTTCTTTCTTTCTTTCTTTCTTTCTTTCTTTCTTTCTTTCTTTCTTTCTTTCTTTTTCTTTTTGTGAGATGGGAGAAAGAGAGCAAGCAGGCACGAGCGGGGGGTGGGAGAGGCAGAGGGAAAAGCAGACTTCCCCACTGAGCAGGGGCTCCCCCCCGCCCCATGCAGGACTGGATCCCAGGGCCCTGGGATCATGACCTGAGCAAAGGCAGATGCTTAACTGACTGAGCCACCCAGGCGCCCCTGTTATGTTCATTCTTGATTCTCTATTGTTCCTTGAATAACTGGAAGACGCTGTTACAAAAAAGGAAAATGATCAATCGTATCTTACAGGAAAAATGTATAAAGGTCAGCTAACAACGTATAGAAGAAATATATGGAACACACGAAAGGAAAGTTTGATGTATGCAGGGTTTGAAAAAAAGTCGAATTTAAGTGTGAAAAAGAACTGACACAGAAAAAGGAATTGCAAATACTCTGAGAGGTAGGGTCTGAATTCTATCACTGTCCCATGATTACAGATGAGAGTAACTTTAGAATCACTGAAAGTTTGCCCATTGTCATAACAAAAACAGGCCGTTGGGCTGGAATTTGAACGCTGGTCAGCGTGACTCCAAAATGAATATGCAGCCATTCTGTCAGTTTGCCTGTGATATGCACCAAGTCGCTTTTCCAGGAAAGACACAGTTTTCTGAACAACTTACCAGTTCTGTGTCTTGCAGGAACAAGGTTTGAACTGCCTAACAAGAACAAATGTCACATAAATAATCTTCATCTATATCACCACGAAAAAATTTAATAAGATATGTCTTAAAAAGCCTCAGGTAACAAAAAGATTTAAAAAGGAGAACTATAAAATGTTAGGGAGGAACATGATCCTGATTAGACATTTTCCCCATCCTAAGGCAACAATCCAAAATGGTTGAGACTCATTGAATGAAAATCTCTAGGAAATATAGAATTAAAAATAATTGGTAGCAGGGAAGGATTCCATAAATTTTAGAAATACGGTTACTCTTCACTCCTTATGTGACTACAGTTTCTTCTCAACCACCTACTCATCTATCGGTATCAGACATGTTTTATATTTATTCTAGGCAAACGTAACTTTAAAAATAATGTAAAATCCTTGAGAGACAAGTGTACAAACCAGCTATACAGAATACCAGTGATAAAGGCAGATGGCTACACTTTATTATCTTCAGGAGCAGAGCTTTCTTTCTAATGGCCTCTAAATTTTTCATTCCTTTAACCAAGAGATTCTCATTCCACCTTGATTTTCCCCACATAGGCTTATTTTTCTATAAGGATACTTAAGTAATGAAGAGTCACCTCACATAAAAATACCGGTCGTAGAGCTGTTGCAGGGCTAGTAACTGAGCTGCTAATGACATCAGCTAGAACAGTCTTTATTCTGCCAGTCTCAGTACATTGTAGCTGTGGCTACAGGTCTTGTTTTCCCAGTCAGAACGTGGCTGCAACACGTCCAAACAATATATTCTCTAACAACTCCCCAAAGCCAGAAAAGAGCATATCACTACTCTCGATCCACTATTTTTTTTAAGTAAAATGCTACAGAATCAACCCTAAAATTCAATGGTCAGACATGTTTTTTTCATGTATCATTCATCCAAATTCTGTCACAAGGTCATTCAAATTATCACTGGCAACATGATTTCAATTGCTGTAGTTAGCTTAGACTAATCAAGGTTTACTCCACTGGGCTGAAGCAGGGTCCTAGCCTCTCTACAGCCGGCCTTCTGAAACCAACACTAAATCAGGACTGTCAGGAAGGAAACAAGAGGGGAGGCTGCTGCCGCTTCTTGGCAGATACAAGAAGCACCACTGTCATCCTCTCTCACAGGTAAAATGGCGCCCATCACTTCTCAGTGCAGAAGACCAGTTATCTTTTCACTTTTACAAAAAAAGTAAATCTTTTCACCTGTTTGCATTAGAAAAATAATTTTATGAGTTAGTTATCTGCATAAATAGACTACTGTGCTTACACTTTTAATAATCTATTTTCTTTTTAAAATTTTTAACACTACAGTCCCATGTTCCTGAAACTTAGACACCCATTCCAGTGTGGCTAATGTGATAAGTACTAATAGAAATAGGAAGAGTAATAGTAATAATACCATTGAGTCATCAAATGATGTCACAGTGATAAATACATAGCAAGAACTGTGCTAAGTCCTGCATATTTATTTTCTTTTTTTTTCATGATAACACTATAATGTATGGAAGATTTTACAGAAGATGGTATGACTGAGGCTTAGAAACATTATCAAGTCAGTCGCTCCAGGCCATAGAATTTCTTATCTTGAACGACTCTGTCCTGGTCAATGTTGAAGCTTCATGTGGAAGGCCTTGGACTCTCTTTGTGCCAGCACCCATTCTGCCTACACACACACACACACAGATAGGAAGAAACTTTCGGAGGGGATAGATATGCTAATTACCTTGATTGAGTGATGGTTTCATGGATATATGCATTATCTCCAAACTCATCAAATTAGATGTGTATTGAATATGTTCAGTTTTTTAAATTTCAATTATACTTCCATAAGCTGTGTTTTAAAAAGCTACAGTAGCCAAGACAACATGGTATTGATAAAGGAAACAACAAATGGATCAATAGAGTAGAATATGGAGTCCAGAAATAGATTCACAAATATAAGACAGATCTTGGGGTACCTGGGTGGCTCAGTGGGTTAAGCGACTGACTCCTGATTTCAGTTCAGGTCCTGATCTCATGGGTTGTGAGAGCAAACCCCATTCCCCTGCCACTTGTGGGTCCATGCTCAGCAGGGAGTCTGCTTGAGATTCTCTCCCTTTTATCCCTCCCCCCACTCATGGCTTGCTCACTCTCTCTTTCTCTCTCTCAAATAAATAAAATCTTAAAAAAAATAGACAGATTAGTTTTTGACAAAGGTAGATATATACAATATTTTTAAGTGGAGAAAGAATATAATTCAACAAATTGTATTGAAACATTTGGACATCCATATGCAAAAAAATTTTTAGAAAGGAACTTGACCTAAACCTCACATCATTACACAAAAATTAACTCTAAACAGAGAATATATCTGAATGTAAAATGTGAAATTGTAATTTTTTAGAAGAAAGCATAGGGAAAGATCTTTGTATTCTGGGTTTGGCAAAAAAGTACTGAGACCAGACACTGAAAGCATAATCCATAAAAGAAAAATGATAAATTAGATTTAAAATATAAACACTTTGTGGGTTTTTTTTGTTTGTTTTCTGTGAAAACCACTGACAGAATTTTTCTGTGAAAAACACTAAAAGAATTAAAAGACTCACTACAGACTGAGAGTAAATATTTGGAAATCACATATCTGACAATGGACTTATACCCAAAATATAGAAATAATTTTCAAAACTCAATAGGAAAAAAACAAATCTATTAACAACAAAAAAAGTAAACAAACAATTCACCAAAGGGTATATATGAAAGGCAAAAGAACACCTGAAAGGATGTTTAACATCATTAGCCATTATGGATATGCAAATTACAACCGGGTTGATACACAACCACACACCTATTAGAATGTCTGAACAAGAACACACAGATGATACAAGCCCTCACGAGAACACAGATCTACTATAACTCTCACACATTGTTGATGGAAGTGCAAATGCTTACAACCTGGAAAATAATTTGTCAGTTCTTTTTTTTTTTTTTTTTTTAAAGATTTTATTTATTTATTTGACAGAGAGAGACACAGCGAGAGAGGGAACACAAGCAGGGGGAGTGGGAGAGGGAGAGGGAGAAGCAGGCTTCCCGCTGAGCAGGGAGCCCGATGCGGGGCTCGATCCCAGGACCCTGGGACCATGACCTGAGCCGAAGGCAGACGCTTAACGACTGAGCCACCCAGGCGCCCCTAATTTGTCAGTTCTTATGAAGTTAAAAATGTACTAAATATATTAACCAAAATTCCCACTCCTGAGTTTTTGGTCCAAAGAAATAAAAATTATGTTCACACCAATACTTATCTTTTATAGAGTTCTGTTCATAACTGTCAAACTGGAAACAACTTGGGATTTTTTTTTTTTTTTTTGAACTAGGCTTCATGCCCAGCATGGAGCCCAACGTGGGGCTTGACCTCACGACCCTAACATCAAGACCTAAGCTGAGATCAACGGACTGCACCACCCAGGTGCCCCGACTTGGATGTATTTCGGTGAGTGAACTGATACATAAACAATGGTACAGCTATACGGTGGATGACTATTCAAAAATGGAAAAGACTGTTGGGATACAGAACTTGGCGGGATCACTAAGATAATATTCTGTGGGAAAGAAGCCACCTTCAAATGTGTATCCATGTATAATTCCATTAGTATGATACACTCAAAGAGACAAAACTATAATTATGAAGTACATCTCTGGTTGGCTGGGCTTGGGGGAGGCTGGAGTGTGTGTAAAATTTAGGGAATGGATGGCAGACTTGTAATCCAACCAAAGCCTGGGTTTAAATAGACATATTCCTATTATCATACATCATTCACTTAATCCTGCTAACACGGGCATAGCAGGAAAGTACCAGACACATTGGAAAATGTTGATATGGGAGTCTTATTAAGATAAAGATAGAGACGTAAGGAACTGCTTTGTGGAATGTACAATTAAAGGACAGGCAGAAACTAGCACAAATTTTGGTGTTCTACATGGAAGAAATTTTACATCCACATAGGCTGCTCAACCTTTAAATGTCGACATCTTAGATGACATGTTGTTGTCTTGCTTATTTAGAGAATCTCAGAGTGCTTGCTAATACATAAAGATAATATTTTGTGAAAATCAACCAGCTTGGCTAAGTTAAATTTTTATGGCCCTAGATATTTGAAAATGAGCTTAAAAGTTAAATAATGTACACAATGTAGTGCTTGGAAAAGTAAACAAGAGGGTATGAGACAGAGAGGACCATGTCTTTGGTAAGAAAATATTCTAAGCATGTTTTGCAAAATGACTTTAATTCACTTTCAAATTATCTTTGAGGTAATTTTTTTTAAGAATATTTCTGTAAGTAAGTTGAATTCTATGCCTTTACCAGATAAGCTATCCTATTGTGAAAAAAGATATCTCAATCATTTACTAAAATGAAAGATAAGTATTTGAATAACAATTTTAAAGAAATAATGTCGTTATTACTGATTTGACTTAGGTCATATCTTCAAGTTTGGAGGGAATATTTTATTTTAGTGGCAGCTTTAGCCATGTTGGGAAAATAGGAGAGACTTTAAATTGTTTAAATTGAAAAATGAAGAGCTTTTTGCAAATGCAGCCATGTTTGTTTCTTTTCATAGAAAGACATAGTTGTTTGTGAGTATAGTAGAAAAGCACAGATACTCGAGAATTGCGGTATGGTGTTTAAAAAAACCCAGCTCTTCTGTGAAAATATAAGTCTATGCAGCACTGAAAAAGCAGAAGAAAATGAAGTTTATGTAAGGGTGGGGCGAGGGTGGGGTGAGAGTAAAACAGAAGGAACCCCGGCTGTTGGGAATCTATTTTATTAAGTGGCTTTTGTTTCTCTCTCTTTCCCGGGAATATTTTATTACCTTTTCACTGCCTAATCATAAAAGCATATTCTTAGAAGAACTGCATTGGCTTTGTTTCAAAAGTAAAAGATACATTTATATTTTTACTGGTAATCACTGCTTTTTAGTACCGTCGGATCCTTAAGATGAACGTACCCACCTAAAGAAATACAGTCCCTGCACATAATGCAAATACTATATATACACATTTACTTAAATGTGATGACCTGGATGCCTTCACATTGATATTTTTAGCACTTTTAAACCATGTATGCACTCTATTCACCCAAAGATTTTCTTGTGGGATAACCGAAGTATATGATGACGTGATATTAAAAGTAATGTTTATTGAGCACTTACTTGGTATCTCATACTTTTATCAGCCCTTCATATGCCTTTAATCCTTATAATAACAGGCTTATTAGTTAACTACCCTCATTAAACATGTTTCTGCAGAGAAGGGCAGTAAGACTCTGAGAAATCAACTCATGGTGAAGTGACTAACGAATGGGAAAGGCAGCACTGCATCCCAGTCGTCTGTCCAGGTTCTGTCTACAGCTGGGTCTCACACAGCCACAGCCAGGAAAACAGAGGCTCAGAGAGTCCAGACCATTCAAAAGAACTAGAGTTACAGTTCTGAAAAGCTAACAGCTTCACAGTAGAGGTAAACCAGTATTAAAGAAGAAAGTGCCAAAATAAAATTTATCACTATTCTTCTTTATTAATCACGATTAATAGTGTAGAGTAGAAGCATAAAAAGCTGATAATGTTGACTTTATCAGTATGTATTACCCTAAGGGAAAGTTTATAATACAATCTTTTTGTGAGTGTGTGTGATATCTTAAACTGTAGTTACGAAAAAGAGGGGAATTAAGTAGAATATCTGATAAGCGTGATAATAAACTGGTAAGTTTGTAATAAACAAACTGATTATTTGCACTCGGGATAAGTCGTAAGTTTTAATTCACTCTTGCTCAAGGAATAGAAATTGTGCATTGTGTGGCGTTCACTTCTTTAGCTTAATTGAGCAATCTCTGAACAATGGGTCACTGTTATGTGACTTGTCCCTGATTTTGACTTCTCTTTTAAGTCCCCATCAGGTAGCTTCACAACCATTAGATGCAAGTTGTGTGAGAAAACACAATTAATATGAAATAATTGGACAGCCATTTGAAGTAGTAGTACTAAGCATTAACACTTATATTACAATTACTATGTTTTAGAAAAAATATTGTATTTACATATTTTAGCTTATTTCATATATGTCTTCTAGACAAGAATTTTAGTATGAATTTGGCCATATAGGATTTTTGAAGGACTCTGTTTAAGGGATCTAAAGACATACCCACTATTAAATTCCTAAAATAATTCTTTTTTATCAAATCCTCCTCACACTCACTATTGGTCTACCTGCCTTCTCATCCCACAACCCCCTTGTTTCTGAGTACCTGGCCCTTTGTTAGGAATGGAGTAGAAGAATTGGTAAGCCAGCAGAACTTCTGAAATTAGAACACTCAGAGTCTAGTTGGGAAGAAAGCCTTGCAAAAATAATCGAAATGCAATTCATTCAACGAATCTGTAGGTACTATTATTTTTCAGGCAGTCTTGCAGGTGTGATACACATAGATTGAAAGTGACTGATGATTTCTCTGCCCTCATGGAACTAACATCTTGGAGAAGGGGCTATAAAGTAAAAGAATAGGCAAATTAAAGATACAAATCATGTCAGGCCGTGATAAATCCTACAAGTAAATTAACACAGAGTCATATAGTGCCTAGGAGAGGGCTCCATTTCTGTTACTTAGAGTGGAACTATCCCTAATCAATATAGACTCCTGCATCCATCACGAAATTAATGTTGCATTATCAAGGTCACCTGAAAATACAAAGGTAATTGAGCACCATCGCCTCTTCCCATAAGAATAGGCACTGCCAATGTTTGGCACTAGGATTCCTTTTATTTATTTATTCATTCAATCATTCATTCATTTAAGGGGGCAGGGTACGTACAGAGGGAGAGAGAATCAAGCAGCCTCCATGCACAGCATGGAGTCCAGTGTGGGGCTGAATCTCACAACCTTGAGATCATGACCTGAGCCAAAATCAAGACTTGGATGCTTAACTGACTGAGCCACCCAGGTACCCTGGGATTCCTCTTATTTTTAAAAAAGATTTCTTTATGTGGATTGTGAATACAAATATATATATATATATATATATATATATATATATATATATATATATTACAATGACTGCTTACAGTTCCCTAATACTCATTTTCCCATTCCATTTCATAACAGAATTCTGATTTTGAGCTGGGTATGTGGTGCCCAAGAGGAAGATAATATTTACCAGTTTTCCTTTTAGTTAAGTGTGGACATGCCTCTAAATTCTGGCCAAGGGGCTTTCAAGAATAATATCCTGTAGTTTCAAGAATAATATCCTGTAAGTCATAAAGTCATTCCACATGTAAAGGCATGTGCATTTCTGTTTCTTTACTCTTTCTTTACTTTCTGTTGGATAACATGCAGATGTAATGGCTGGATCTAGAGCAGCCATCCTGGGCCATGAGGTGACATTGCAAAAGGAGGATTGCACAGAGATGAATAAAGTGGAGAGGTTGAGTCATTGACACCAGGTGGTGCCATCCCAGCATTGGATCACCTAACTCTGAAATTCTTTGTAAGAGAGAAATAAGCTTCTATTCTTATATAAAGTATTTCTGTTTTATTTTTGTTTTCTTTTATTTGCAGCTAATCCTAAACCAAATAATGCATGATTTTATCATCATTTCTTAAAGATAAAGCCTACAGCATATCTTTCCATTTATTTCATATACTGATGTTTTAATCCATTGTATGTAAATGGTATACATTAACTCTCTAAATTATATCATTATTAATTTATATATAGATTCTTCTGGCCAAGGATTAATAAACCTTCTACAGAGTAGGCATTCTTCTAGACTCTACTGATAATTGGTAGATATAAAGAAAGAGGTAGGGGTGCCTGGGTGGCTCAGTTGGTGAAGCCTCTGCCTTCGGCTCAGGTCATGATCCCTGGGTTCTGGGATCCAGCCCGGAGTAGGGCTCCCTGCTCAGCGGGGAGTCTGCTTCTCCCTCTCCCTCTGCCCCGCCCTCTCTCTCTCTCAAATAAATAAAACCTTAAAAAAAAAAAAAAAAAAGAAAGCAGTAGCTTATGCTCTGTACAATAGCGTTTATTGGGTTCTTTCTATATTCCTTATATTCCTTACACTTTACCTACATTATCCTTATAGAAAGAAAAACTCTGTAAGATTTTATTTTCCCCATTTGTTCAATGAAAAAACTGGAGGCCTAAGATTCTAAGTAAATCAGCTAAGAATTTTAACTTATGTCTCTTTGAAATGGATATTGTATGCTATTAATTACAAGTGTTCTTCTAAGAGACAAGACAGAAGAATAAATAACTCTAGTCTCTAGTCGAAGGGGTAGATCAGTATGTGCTACAAAAAAAGCACCAAGTGCTATGGGAATTCAAAAATGTGAAAGATCTACCCCCAAGAAACAACTATTGACTTCTAACCATTCTCTAATTAGTTTTTCTCCTTGAACTAGTTCAACTGATATCTCATACACAAAGCACTTTTAGATATTTTGGTCTTGCTGTATAATCAATTCTTTTACAAAAATTTCTTTTTTGACAGAATGTTTCCTGTTCTTAAAAAAAGACATTTTTAATGTTTGAATTGACTGATACATATTTTCATTCTTAATGCTTCTAATGTATCAGAGGTTGGTATCTAGAAATATGGATACAATATACACGATACATTCCTTAGCTTATTGTCAGTATATTGCTAAATCATACTGCTGCTTTCAAGGCTCTCTAAATTTCATTAAATCACGAAATTCTCTACATAATTAATAATATTAGATTGAATGGTTTGTAGTCAAGCAATTTCCTCTTCTCATTCTAGAGAAAGAACATTTATCATTGTTCCTTAAGAGTGGGACTGCTATTTGGGCAAGAGCATAAGTGTCTTTCCTATTAGCAGTGGTGTGTAATACATTTGCTTGACTATAGAAAACAAGAAACAGCAGTTTTAATTTATATCGTGCTTAACAGGCCTAAACCTAGCAAAAAAAAAAAGTAAATCGTTTACTCTTTTGGAAGTTCATTAACTCTCTCATGACAATAACTTAGGATAGGAAAGATCTCTTCATATGTATGCTGGCCCCAAAACAGTTTCTATTTTTCTGGACACTTTGGAAACATTTCAACATGTGAATTGTGTTTATTCTTCAGTTGTCTCACTTCTTTTAGAAGAGATTCATGTTCTTTGGCTTGACTAGTTTTGGAAAATCAATTTAAATTTGTAGCCTGAACTACCAATTGAAAGAGATTTGGCTTACTCATAGTAGATATAGTAACTCTCTGATGATACTAAAATTAAAATTATTTACTTTGACATCCAGCATCAAAGAAAACTATCAGTAAAGTCCATCTCAGTAGGAGAGGCAATGAGCTCTGAAACAACAGAATTGGTGTAATGACCTTTTAAATTTACAAAGCTGTAGATTATTCGAGAACATGAATTCTACCCAGAAGCAAACACTATTAACATTTTAATGCATGTTCTCACAAGCTGATTTCAATGTGCTTTTATAGTGTTTACATTATATTAATTGTTTAAAACTACTAGCTCAATTTGTGGCCCCTGCAGAGTCCATAATGAAAACATTGATATTCCTTCTTGCCAAATGAGATTGGTAGAGGAAAATTGCCCATGTAATGCAGATATCAACTCTGCATTCACAGAACTGGATTCAATTGGTATGAAACCTAATTAGGTATCTTCGAACATTCCAAAATTTCCTCAAATGGCTATGAATTCCTGCAGAACATTTCCATATGCCTTTCTGCTTCCATATGTCTGGATCCTTAATGTTATCTCTGTTTTGAAATCTTGTTCCCTTCAGGTCTTACTTTCTGTCCCCAAGGACTTACCAAGTTAGGTATCAAACAAATGTAAGCACAACAGAACTTCATCACCTATTAATATTATAACATTTCCCAAATTGCTTCATTTAATCTCTGCATTATATTTCATTAATCAATTAACAGTTAGGTTTTACTGATCATGTGCAGTACATTCTGGGATTACTGGTAAGGGTGTTACTAAGATATTTAAGTAATCATTTTATGTTTTAAGATTTGGGGAGTTACTATTTGGAGGCAAATACCATCTATTGCTACCTAAAGACAAGTTCAAAATGAGAGGAAGCTACCAATACAAACAACACAGTTCCCCCAGTCCAGCTTGTGGTCTGCTTCTGTTCTCCATTCCGTATTATAGCAGTTGCACCAGTACTTGGTTATATCACCCCTTGGGTGATATTCTCAGTGTGGCAGTGCATTCAGTCAGGGATAAAAAAATAACTTGAGATAGAAATTTGGACTTGGATGCTGTATAACAACAAGCTCACTATCCCTCTGACTGTTCCCCATCCTTCCACTTCTGAGGGACCCCAATGTACCTCTGCTTCCTACGACTTTATCCCTCCAATGCAAGGGTTCTCCATTAATGTATGGTCTCCGACAGTGTCTGTGGCCATGATGGAAACTACCACTCAGAAGTCCTTCAAAAGAACCAGCTGCCAGGAGCATGGTTGACGGACAAATGCTGCCCCTTTGGACCCACCCCTGAATTTCCATGAAAGCTGCTCCTAGACTATATGGAAGCATGGAGAAGTTACTAGTGCAAGCTCATCCCTGGGCACTGGGGGCTCTTCAAATGTGCAACCTTGGTTCAGGTCATTCCCACAAGTGTGATCAACACTTCTCAGAACTGCTACATGATCTGCGATTCTATGTACACAACCCCTTCTTTTTCCTCTCTGTTATGCACTGCTGTCTGAAAATACTGCGTGTCCAAACCTGTGCGATCCATCTACTCATGTCTTGGGATCTGCTTCTTAGACATAACCATGTGAATCTCCTCCAGCAGATCCAACTCAGAGCATTTAACTTTGTACATGGCAGCAAGATTCCTCCAAGTGAGCACCTGGAAAAACAAGGTGAAAACTGCATTGTCCTTGATAAATTAGTCTCAGAAGTTTTGTGACATCATTTCTACCCTGACCCATGGGTTGAATCAGTCACAAGCTCACCCAAATTCACCTGAGAAGTCCCAAAGAATTTGTAGTTCCAAAAGATTAACTACTACAATTGTTTTCTTCTTTTTCTGAACAATTTTTAAATGCTCTTTACTTTTGTCTCTAAATCATAATTTATTTTTTAATTACTATGTTCAATTAGCCAACATATAGTACATCATTAGTCTAAACCATAATTTAAATAATAGTCATTTAAAACATTTTACATTTTTATACTTTTGACATGAATTTTTACTTATTTCACATGTAGTCAGAAAACACAAATTATAGAATAAGTTTAGTAAAAATTTAGAAGTAGATCTACAGGTAAATACACCATCAATTTTCAAATGTTTCAGGGGAACTTGAAGTTGTATATTTTGTTTTCTTTAGCTCTTGTTGATTGGTTAATGTAGTCTATAGCATTTTAATAATTTAAGCCTTTTTTGCCAGGCTTGCATTTCTTTTATTTTATGTGATACTCATTGAGACATTCTATGTAAAATGTCCATACTAGAATTACATTTCTAATATTACAATTTAATGCCATGGAATTTGGCCTATGAACATTTGTATTTTAACATGTCTAAATACTTTAACTTTTATCAATATAATAATATGTTTAAATTATTATTTCTTAAATTCTATAGTTTGAAATTAATATTGCGATTTAAATTTTCCTTTGTTCTGAGTTTGCCAATCAGTTAACAAACTTGGGATATATCTGATGAGCAGAGAACAGCTTGACAAAGAAGAGATGGAATTTAGAGGGATGTTCCCAGGCAGCTAACAGTTTTAGCAAATAAGAGAATTCGGGCAGGTGAGTGAGGAACTTAAAAGACTATAGATTTAACAGGGTCCTGCTGGGTGCAGTGGTAAAATAATGTGCAAACCAGCGAGGGCCAGGATGTAGGTGGTCAGACAGAACACAGAAGGTAGAAACACAAGGAGAACGGGGTTGGAAGACGCTGATTATTAGAACTGGAAATGCTAGGACTAGGGAAGGATATTCTGTTCCTGTTGACAACTGAGGATGTGCCTATCCACGAACTTCGATAAGAGCCTACTACCAGTGTTGGCATGACCCGGTTGCTTGTGACAAGAAAGCATTACCTGGGAAAGATAAGACCGGAAACCCATACATAACTTTATTGTTTGCCTCAGGAAATTCCTACCTATCCATTTGTCAAAGACGATGTAGTCCGCTGACTTGGCCAAACAGTTCTCTTTCCAAGACCATTTTCAAGACCCTCCCTTGGCAGTTTCCACAAATCCTCAATTGTATATTATAAATTCTAATTAGTTCCCCGCCTGGATAGAAATGCCTTAAGCCACTCTTTCTTCCCACCTGCTGCACTGCTAAACCTGTCAAGGTGGTATTCTCACTAATAGCAACATGTTCTAAGACATTCAGCTTTGATGTATTAACAGTTTTCCAAGTCATGTCTTGGTGAATTCAACAATCTAGTGATGTCACCAGAGTCTACTAAAGATCCCTGGCTACCAGGATCCAAGATTGGAAACTGGTAAAGTGTGCACTCCACCCAGGTCCCTATAGCTTCTGTGAGGGAGCTCTCTGAAGGCGAGATGAGCTGGTCATCAGATCTGAGCATCAATCTCTCTTCATTGATCTGTGAACTACTAAATTTAGTTTGTCTCCAGGAAAATAAAAGCTCTTTGGGGAATCCTTTCATTATCAGATCAGATTTGAAAGCTTTATCCTCGGTGGAAATCTCTTTGCATCTATTATTTATTTATTTATTTATTTATAGCCGGGGAGGAGCAGACGGAGAGGGAGAGAGAGAGAATCTTAAGCAGTCTCCATGCCCGGCAGAGAGCCTGAGGCAGGGTTCGATCACATGACCCTGAGATCAGGACCTGAGCTGAAATCAAGAGTTGGTTGCTGAACCGAGTGAGCCACCCAGTCCCCTATTTGCATCGACTGATGCTTATTATGATTTGGAAACCTATGAAAGGATTTTCATTTAGAAGAGGATGGGACATAGGAATTGATCATTCTGTGCCTTGATTTTGCCCCAGGAAGCTCAGAAGATTTCTCCTCTGACTGGGCATCCTTTTCCCAAATTGTACTTCAGGCCAATCATCAAATTTCATGCAAGCTTTTTTAATATTGTTGTATTTTGTTCAAAAGAGTCTGGGAGAGCTCTCCTTCTTAACCTTCCTTGTTTTCTGACAAACACAGACATTAGACTAAGGACTTAAGACACAAGGTGGAGAAGGAAAACTCCACTGACTTGCCACACTGAGCTTTTCTGTCTGAACCAAAGTTCACACCTTCTCTGCTGAACCCTTGCTCCTTGCATATATTTTGACAGTCTGTCACTTTGGGTCACTTTCAATACAAACAAAATTGTTCATTTCAGAGGATCCTTAGAATAGAAAGTAAAATTTCAAATACTGAGTGGTTTGCAAAGCCAAAATCCTCTAATTCTAGATTCTCCCTTAAAATTAAATTCCCTTAAGGATCTGACAAGACCTAATGTGGATTATAAACTCGGTCCCATTCTGAGCTGAGAAACATTGTCAAATACCTTATGAATTCTGTACAAGATAGACTAAAACTTATATCATAATTTAAAATAACTCTAGGGATGCCTGGGTGGTTTAGTCAGTTAAGCAGCAGACTCTTGATTTTAGCTCAGGTCATGATCTCAGGGTTGTGAGATTGAACCCCACATTGGCTCCTCGTTGGGAGTGGAGACTGCTTAAGATTCTCTCTCTCCCTCTCCCTCTGTACCCCCACCTCTCCCTCTCTCAAAAAAGATGATAGATAGGTAGATAGATAGATAGATAGATAGATAGATAGATAGATAGATGATAGATAAAATAACTCTAGCAACATATATACTTCAGGGCTTAAAATCCATACCAGTTTATTCGTATGTCGGTAGAAACCTCTAATACAACAAACAGACAAATTGGATGAAACACGCAGAGAAGGAACTTCCATGAGAAGGTGATGATTAGTTTTTAAGAGAAGAGAATTGTTAATGTAATTAATTCATTTGTTTATTTATATGTCTTTTAAACATTATATTTGTTGCCTTAGGAATGTTACTTAAATTTTCTGGAAATCAGTTTCCTCATCTGTAAAATGTGTGTACCTTATTATGGTGTGGTGAGCATTAAATATTGATGAATGTAAATTCCCTACAAGCAGTGTCCCAGGAGTAGTAAAATCCTCAATAAATATTCACCATGCCTTCTACTACTACTATCTCCTCTATGAAATCTTCATTAAAGATGAATTTTTCCATGACAATTATAGGGAGCAGATTATTTTTGCTTAACTCCAAAGAAGGTGCATGTTTTCTTCTTTGTGGATGGAGGGTAAAAATAGTGACCACTTGCATTATTTGCTCCTACACACAGCTGCCATATTTGCCTATTGATAGTAGTTTTCTGATGATAAAAACAGTCCCTGCTCAACCCTTGCAAAAACTCTTCGTTGCCTACAGAATAAAGTTCATGCAACTGAGCCTGGAATTTAAATTAATCCAGGACCTGAGTTCAACTTTCCTTCTTCTATAACACTCGACTTTGTGCATCACGAATCAAGTGATGATGAACTACTCACTTCCTATGGTGTCTGACTTGTCTGTTTGTGTACATGATAATTCAGTAGGTGTTACTGCCTATCTTCTTAAATTTAGAATCTCCACAAAACCTATCAGTGATTTAAATATAAAAGGCAGATAATCAATTTGTATTGGATCTTTAAGTACATCTACCAACAAAGATGCAATATAATCAGAAAGATTAAATTAGGGGTAGATTGACTTGCTCAGAGCAGCCCTAACTAAGGGGGTAGAATAGAACTTGAAAACTAAAAACAACCAGTGACGAAACAACCAAGGAAATCTTTTCAGGCTAAATGTGAATGGATAATGTATATATTTAATCATATCAAAATAAAAACATTCCCCTACCCACAAGGTTAGCTAGAAGTTATAAGTATAGGAAAGTCACCAATATCGTACCCCAGCATCTTCTTATAGAAAAATCATAAAAAGGCAAAGGTGAGAGTCAGAAAGAGTATACGTCAGGATTTATTCCACTTATTTTAGGTAGATTTCTTTCTATCTTTAGACTACATTGTATGTATACCAGGGTTAAGTAAACAGATATGAGTGGGACAATTGAGTAGAATAATTAAAATAAAGGCAAAAACTAAAGAAGAAGAGAATAAGGATAGAAAATTGTTATATGATCAGATTCTAGAAATGAAATCTGCTGGGCATATTGGTCCTTTATTAAGCCCTTAAAGCTACTAGAGATTTATAAATAGTTTCTGTCTGTAAAATTTGCACAGAATTTCCTATTCTTTTTAAACCAACACTTGCACTCAAACCACAGAATGCAATTTCAGTAAGTGCTGAACTTCATTATTTTGAGATCACTTGAGAGCCTTTATGATTTCCTGGACCTGTCCCGTCATGCAATGCCTCACTATCTGCTGTTCTTAGAAAGTATACTTTTCACAAATTCACACCTGATTTTTAGGTTCAATCACTGAACAAGCTACCCACCTACTTTTATACCTTCCGTTTCCCTCTCCTGAAAGAAATCTGTTTACTGCATTAGCAAAATCTGCAGAAAGGGACAAGCCACAGAGCCTGCTTCACGCTAATCTACACCCACCGGGGGTGTGCCTCGGTGAGAAAAAGCTGAAGACAGTGGGGTCGCTAAGTACTTCTAATTTCACATGTGTGCTAATAATGCAGGTTAACCAAGCCCCCCTGAATAAAATATATCTGCCTAACAAGTAAAGTCTCAAAACCGCTTAGGTGCATGTGGCAAAGTGGTCATTAAAACTAAAACATTATTTCCAATAACAATTAAAAAGATTGATTCACATAAAGATTCACATTCGAAAACGTGGAGCAACTTTACAAAGTCTGATAAGGTTTCTTCAATAAAATGGGCATCTCTGCGAGCTGGTGATTTGTATTCATTTCTCCTAATGAACAATAATTACACGGAGAATTACACGGACAATCTCTTTTTATCAGCTTGCTGGTCTCCATCTTAGTTTTTGTTTACTCTCCAATAGTTCTGATATCTTTAAAAATGTGTCTCTGACTGAGTAATCATTTACATACGTTCTTGCTCCAAACAAAAGGCATTTTAGTTAATCTATTCATTCATTAATCAATTCATTAGATATTGAATGCCTACTATGTGCTGACACTCAGCCAGATGCTGATAATCACAGAGAAAAAAATGAAGTCTTGCCTTTTTGTTGCACATATTCTAACGGAAAACCAAGAGTACAATTATGGAGAATCACAATGTAGTACATGGAGTACTATGAGAACTGGAACCAAAGGAGTTTCAATTTATTCTTACCAAGTTCCTCCTGTGTAGGTACATCATAGCGTTCTTTAAAAGTCCAACGTTTTGATAGTGAGTATGGAAATTGTTAACATCCCTTTTAAAATGTGAGAAGGTAATATCATTTTGAGTTTCCTCCAGCATAAAATAATGGGGCGATTAGGACCAAAAAATGTCAAAGTAACTCTAACAAGTAACTCTCACAGTGACTTTTTAAAATGCTTAAATACAAATAGAAGAAATATATTTAGATAGTGTAATTTCTTAATATGCCTAATGAAATGTTTTACCCTTCTTTTTCATTTTTGTAAGCAGTCCTTTATCTTTGAGTAAGTTGACTTGCATTATTCAGTTGTTAACCATAGACTGTTAACCTTTGGTTACCGGAAAAGAAATATGACTTTGATTTTTTAAAGTTAATTTCAAGTCATTCTATTTGACAAGAAACGAGAAATAATGGCAGGTGTCTGTAGGCTACTTACCCACATACAGGAGGTTTGCCTTTCTTGTTCTATAAAATCGTGTTGTTGGTGGTGGTGTTTTGTGGGGAAGGGAGTATAACTCCAAGTTAAAAAGAGAGCATATGTGGTAGCTTTAATTTAATCAGATTGATTTTTATTATCTGTTCAGAAATTCTTGCCACAGAACTTAAAAGAATTTATTAATAGATTATAGTAGTAGCATGAATGACAGAAATTCTATATATTATATAAAGTTTAATCAATATCAGATTTTGATCCACTGAAGCTACAACTAAGAACATTTGCAGACCACCTTATATTTCTCCTAACATACTTCTTGCTTTCTTTTTTTAATATATTTCTTAATAAAGTAATTAGTGATATAGTTGCATTAAGTCACATCCAAGCCTTACCTAAAATTTCTTCTCTCTATAGACGATTGTTCTGAGAAGCTTGAACTTATAATATTTCAAAAGAAAATTGGCATAAATTTAAATGGCATACCTAATAAGGTAAAGCATGAAATCATGTCTAGAATGTCAATAAATGTAAGCCTTTTGAAGGTAGAGGAGTAGGAAGTTCAGGAAAGTTTTTTCATTCTATTTGGGCATTTAATCACTATATGCTATCAAGGTGTGTCATCAAGAACACTTCAAATTTAAGCTAAACACTATCAAAATCCAGCTGATTGTGGTTGCCAAGATAGAATCTGGCTGGCAATCAGAATGTGAGCTTTCGTGGACTAACTTAGCAACTTCATGTCTTGAAATAACTGTAGTGGGAAATGTGATTTATTGTTTGACCTAATAGCAAACAGTGGTCTTCTTATATAACATCACCAGCAGCAATAATGCCTAGCAATGGAGAGCTTAGAAAGATCAGGAGTGTTCTCCACATTATGCATTTAATTTATTTAATCCTCACAGAGAGTCTGGGATAAATATCTTTTTTTTTTTTTTTTTTTCATTTCACAACTGATAAAACAGAATAAAATAGGGGTAATTTGGCCAACAGCACACAGTAAGCTGTGGAGCTGGAATTCAGACCTTAGCAGCCAGGCTTCAAGCCTTGCTCTCCACCACTGTGCAACTTTAAATTAAATTTATTACATATGGGTTCTCTCTCCTTCCTTTCCCCCACCCTCTTTGAAGTATATAGATATTTCCATTTATCATTCTCTCTTAATCCAGACACTATGCAACTATGCAAGTTGGTCACAGGTATTCTAAAACACAGTATATAAAAATGCATTAAAAAATACATGTTGGAAGTAAGCTGGTGGAATATTGTAATTTTCTACTTTAAAACATAAAGTCAGAGTATGGAAATATATTTTGACATTTAAAAATCTATTTTAAAATATCAGAATCAGAAAAATAAACCCTTAAAAAAAAGCATCAGAAGAGATAAAGCGAGTCTCTTTATTATAAAAACATGAGCCAGTTCCAGTCTCAAACCCTAGGCCTATAGTGAGAACAACATAGAATTTGGGGGGAAGATAATGTCATTTCTATTTTCTGGTTCACAGACTGGTTCCTCAGCTAAGTGTAAATAGTTGTTAGGTATTTCTGTGGACTTTTATTTCAGTTATTACATTTAAAAAGTATTTGACAGTTGTATTTGGTTGATTTCTAAACTTCCTGCTTATCTCTTGTTTACATATTTAAATTATGGACACAGCTTTCAAAAGTGTACAAACTGTACAAATTCACAGAAAAGGGAAATTTACTAAGAGTTCAGCCTGGATTTCTATTTAAAATAAAAGTGATCAAAATACATGTGTTAGCTGTCAGGGGCCTCTTTGGCTTATTAGATACTTCTACTTCATCAGCCTTTTACTGTTCTATTATGATATCCATCTTACATATTATTCTATTTCATAAAAATATAGAAATAATCAAAACTATGTAATTATGACCTATCATGATCTTTTCCCAACCTCCCAGTTTTTCATTCCTAGTAATGGACCCTTGGTATTTTTCCTATCTAGCCTGTGTGTTAAATTCCCACTGGGTGGCAAGAGTCATTATTATTGGAATAGTCTCAGGATGTTACTAATCTAGTCTAATGTCCCAGCTTTGAACATAATAGTCTTGAGGTTCAGCATAACTTACCCCTGGAACATTTATGTGTGCATTTAACTGCCTGTAACAGAAGCTTGACCCACTGAGCTTTTCTAAACATCGGTTTTCCAAAACAAACAAGCAAACAAAAACCACTGGTTTTCCAAAATAAAGAACTTAGAAGGTGATTTTTCACGGATGATAAACTGTCACCTCCTCCGCGTCATTACTGACTTAGGCTCCTTCTGTCATTTTATTTTGTTGTTCTCAGCATATGGGTTTCCTCACCATGTTGACCCTGCAAGGTATTTGCAATGTCCCCAGCTCCCTGTGCACGCCACAGGCAAATAGAGATATGGGAGAAAGAGGAGGCAGTAGGAAAAGAAAATATAAAGGAAAATTTGTCTGATATTACTTTCTTCTTTATGCAACAAATCTCTATATAAAGAATGATTCCTTTTGTTTCCATGTTAATCAGCACTAGGACTTAATTTACATATTCATGTTGCAGAAAGAGAAACATGCATTTAACCACCTCTCTAAAAAATTTAGATGGTGAGACTTAATTCCTAAACAAAGTGATGTAAGTGTATTTTATTCCATTTTTTCCTCTTTGTAGAAGTCATATGAAGTGATGTCTAAATTCTGTTGAGTACATTCTTTTGAGTATGTAAAAGGATTTGGTAATGTCTGAAAAAATGATGAAAAAGTAATTTATTGTGTTATTGCAATAGTCATCCTGCTCAGGAAAATACTTATGAATACTTTTATCAAGTCTTTCAAGTACTTCTTATTAATATTAAAACTATTTGCAGTATGCTGAAACCAGTTGTCCAGAATACCACAACTCGCCATTATTAATCTATTCTCATAACTCCAGGTTCTCGATCATTATCTACACGGTCTTGCAAAGGGAATGATGATGGAAGCTTGCTTTTCAAGGATAGATCTAAGCTGCTGAAATGAGCAAATGCAACTGTGAACGATGGACATTGGCAGAGCCGGGGTCGGTCATGAACTGGATGTCAGCGATAGGACAGTCAGCCCAGAGGCTCGTGCAGTCCCTTTAATACCCAAATAAGCACACTTCTGAATGCGAGACCAGTACCTAGTCACTTTGTAGTCATTTCAAGCTCTTTGAAATCAGGGAAAATGAAATTTGATATTTAATGGTCTGCCTTTAATATTGTTTTCCTATTTTAAGCTCACCGAGTATAGCAGCATTGCCTTAAATGATAATACACATGGCAGTTGCTTTGTGCTTTCTTATGTGCCCATCAAAGAATATCTTCATAAGGATGGAACAAGTCCTTTTATCATAACAACCATGACTTTAGCTAACCCAAGGGTCCCCCAGCAGATACTCCAAGCTGAGGGCATTGTTGGTCATGAAGTGATCAATATATCGATCTACACTAGCAATTGACATATTCTGTACTATCTGTGTTTTTTATTTTTTTTTTAAAGATTTTATTTATTTATTTGAGAGAGAGAGAATGAGAGAGAGCACATGAGAGGGGGGAGGGTCAGGGGGAGAAGCAGACTCCCTGCCGAGCAGGGAGCCCGATGTGGGACTCGATCCAGGGACTCCAGGATCATGACCTGAGCCGAAGGCAGTCGCTTAACCAACTGAGCCACCCAGGCGCCCACTATCTGTGTTTTTAAACAGATGGAGTCAAAATGCTTTTGGTTTCTGAAGTTTTAAAAATGTTTCTTTGGCACAACACCTACTATTCATGTTATCTGAAACTAAATACCAATAAGGTTGCTTATTTGAGCCCTGGCTTAAAAATATTTCCAAAATTATTGGTTGGTGAAGCATAAAAAATCCATATACATTAATTTTAAAATTTACAATGTATTTAAATTAAGTTATATTAAAATATAAATGCTGCTGTGTATCCCTCCCGTCTCACATACCACACCAGGGGGAAGTATGCCATGCGTCACCAGCACTGTCTTACAAACTCAAGAATCTCAGCAAAATTATCCTTCCTTCTGTAAACTAGCCAATCCATTTGTGCTTTTCCTTGAAATATGGCTGGTCATCCTAATTTACTCAGAGCTTCTTTCACATAATTAAATCTATTAATTTTAACAATTTTTCGGATTGTGCAAGAAATCTTTGTACACACGGGTGATGTAAAAGTTGTTATGATCGTACATATCTGAATGAGCCTTCAGCTGGCAAAATATTTGTATGACTCATTATTGTAAGTTTCTATTCTGGACGTGTGTGCCTTGAAGGAAACCGTCGAGCAGGTGCAATGAGCAGCGAGTGGTGAAGTCACCAGGCCGAAAGCAAGCGGCAGATTCACGAGCTGTGGTGTCCCCCCTTTACCCTCTGCACATGCAATCTGGAGCCAGGTTAGAAAGCTAATTAAAACTTATCCCAGGGCAATCTCCATCATGAAAGAGAAGGCAGAATTAGACACAAGAGTAAAAATGCAAAAAAATAAAATAACAGTATAAAATCTCCCCATTTACCACAGGCACGGTCAGAAGAAAATAAACGGGATGCACATAACCTAAATACATATAAAATTATAAAATTACCTTGACAATTAAGATGCAGTGAACACCAAACACAATCCCCAGAACAAAACGTGTCTGATTATTTTGCATTAGGCACATGGATATATTTGACTGAAATCTGTTAAGCGGTGGTGTGGAAACAGGTTGTGACCGTCCATACAGAGAAAAGATACAACAGCAAACTGGGCCTCATTTCTCCATTTTGGGATATTTGGGGATATTTCAGCTGATTTTTTTTAGACCTGAATTAATTAGAGATCTGTTCCAACGTTCAGCTTCAACTATGAATGCATGGAAGAAGTCGATGACGTGCAGATTAACTAGGTTATAACTAACTATAAAGTTACATCAACATTAGAAGAAATCATTTTTCAAAGTCAAGATTTGAATATTATGGGATGCTTGCCCAGTTGTATATGATGTTATTCTTTGGAATTTAATCAATCATTTTTTAGGAAAGACATGGAAAACCCTTATATTTGCCCTTATCATTTTCATTCAGAACCAATCCCATATCTTCTGTTGTGAATCATAATCAGCAGAAAGGAGAAACAGGTAGGTAGCGTCTCACTCAAGCACTCAAGCTGAAAGATCCTTCTGCCTAATGCTTGAAACCAACACTAATCTGAAGTGAAGGGGAAAAATAAAATGCATTTGTAATCACACATGCATTTTGATAAGTCTTGGGGAATTATGAAAATATGATTTCATTTTTCAAATATTTTTGTGTGCCAAAAATACAGCACATTTTGCAGGAAAATTAAGACTAGTCATTCCTTTTTGTCCTTCAGTCAGTCAACTTTAAATTTTGTAACCCTTCCTGATCATGGTCTTTAAAGCTGAACACCTATTTTTATAAACTCTTAATCTCTCATAAGTATATTATGGAAGGTTTTGGAAAAATAAACTTTTCTCTTACTTTTATAAAACTGAGATTCAAGTGCTCTGATCTTAGTGTCACATGATTAGCAAACATAGCATCTCCCTCACATCACAGAGGTTTTCTCTAGTGTATTTATTTTTCCACTTTTATTTTTTTCAAATTGTAATTCTAAGAAAAAAGTCATGATAAATATTACATTCCAAGATGCAATTATATCTGTTTAGTAATTATTCAACGTTTCTAGCACATAATTTAAGTTTTGAGATAGAAATTTGATGTATATACTTAGAATAATTCCTGACTATGCAAATATTTCTCTATTTTTAAACCATATTTCTCGAATGATTACATTTATTCCAAATAATCATAAGACTTTCACAGCATTGTCTGGACTACTATTATTGTACTCATTCCTCTTGTATTACTTCCTCATCCCTGGGTTTGCTTGACATAAAACTTAGTGTGTTTGAGTGTTTAGTTGGGGACAGGTGCACCCCATGCAGACAGTGGGGTGTATCAAACATCTCAACAACAGGGAACACTGCATTCTACAGGTGCACAAAGCCTGCCAGGTAAAACTGGGTGACCACTCATGGAGCTCATTTCTCTTCTTGCGGAGCTCACAACTTGACTCAACACTCCCAACCTCTCCTGCATGGAGCACAGCCAAGAAATGGGAGCTATGGCAAGGGGCAAGCCTTCCATGTGCAGCCCATTGAGCCCGCTCACTCTTCTTCCTCGTTGGCTGGGATGAAAATGACTGGCAAGTGATGTCATGAGTCATTATTGTAGGTAGATGGAATCCCTGGCTCACTATGTGGGCTGCCTGCACATAAAAATGTTCATTGCCTTGCAATGTGAATCAAAAAATAAACCTTTTCTGTGTTAAACCACTGAGATTTTCTGGATTTGTCTCTTACAGAAGATAGTATTAACCGAACCAATTAAGCACCTTTAAAAAAAAAAAAAAAACACTCTTTCTAATCTCCAATAATGACCAATAATGACTTGCCTTACTCTCCAGAGCTGCTATTATGATGAATTTAGTAGTATATGTGTTTTCATATAAATGTATATGTTTGAAGACTATTTTAACTTTCTTCTGTGCATTATACATACAAAATTTTGCCTCTAGTTTTCACTCAGCACTTTTTTTTAAAAAGATTTTTTACTTTTTTATCTGACAGAGAGAGACACAGCAAGAGAGGGAACACAAGCAGGGGGAGTGGGAAAGGGAGAAGCAGGCTTCCCGCTGAGCAGGCAGCCCGATGCGGGCCTCGATCCCAGGACCCTGGTATCATGACCTGAGCGGAAGGCAGACACTTAACGACTGAGCCACCCAGGCGCCCCTCACTCAGCACTTTAAAAACTAGAGGATATCATGCTAAGTGAAATAAGTCAGTCTGAGAAAGATAATTATCATATGATTTCACTCATGTGGAATTTAAGAAACAAAACAGAGGATCATAGGGGAAAGGAGGGAAAAATAAAACAAGACGAAATCAGAGAGGGAGACAAACCATAAGAGATTCTTAACTCTAGGAAACAAACTGAGGGTTGCTGGAGGGGTGGTGAGTGGGGGGATGGGGTAACTGGGTAATGGGTATTAAGGAGGGCACGTGATGGAATAAAGCACTGGGTGTTATATACAAATGATGAATCCCTGAACTCTACCTCTGAAACTAATAATACACTATATGCTAATTAATTGAATTTAAATATTGAAAAAAAAATGATGTAGTGGAGGGCAAAGGTTAAGACTGTGTGCTTTAGTGCTGAACTACCTGGGTTCAGATCCTGTTTCTACTCCTCACCAGTTGTATGATCCCACAGTCTCCATTCCCTCATCTGTAAATTGGGAATAATAATAGTACCTACTTCGTAAGATGAAATAAATTCGTGTATGTAAAGCTGAAAAAAAAAAAAAAAAATCCATCCATGTCGCTATTGCCGGGTGAGAGCAGCTCTTCCTTGCGTTGCTTAGCACTCCACAAAACGCACCTTCTGCCTTGCCCATCCACTCCTCAGCCAGACTGCCAGATGGGCTCCAGTCCCCACCCCCGCAAACAATGCTGGAGCAAGTTATCTCCTATTGCTCCCCCCCTGCCCCGCCCTGTGTTAGAGTCCACCGGGGGTATGCACCCAGGAGCAGGATCCTTGATCCTGGGTTCATGAATACTTCATTTAACTGTGTGGGGCCAGACTTCTCTTCAGAAGCTGCAGCTGGAACTTTCTCAACAACAGTGCAAATGGGTCTCTGCGCTCCCCGCATCTCCTAGTTCATAATGTATTTGACAGTGTAATAAGTGTGAACTGATATTACATTGTTCTTTTAATTTGCATTTTTCTAAATACTAATGAGCTTGAGCATTTTTGCATATGCTTGCCATTCTGCTGGGGTTTCCCTTGTGCAGAGTGCCTGTTCCCATCTTTTGACAATTTTCCACAGAAGTTCCTGTCTTTTTATCCTAACACTTTGTGATTCTCTTATACTAGATATTTGTTCCTCTCTAATTTTGGACAATGCAAATATCTTTCCCCGATTTATCCTATGGTGATAAACAGACTCAAAGCATAATTTGAGAATATTACCAACATCAAAAGTTCTCCTGCCTCAGAACAAGCTAATGTGATTATAATTATGAACAGAAGCATTGCTGTTCAAACTCACTCCCTTACACGGTGCTTGTGTTTAATTGAATAGAGATAATTTTTGTTAAGCAAATATTCTTGGTACCTCATGTAGCAAAATAACATCTTATAGTAACAACTTGCCAAAACAAAAGGTACGAAAAACTTATGTCACAAAGATGATTTATATTTAGTGATGTTTTATGCATAAGGTATGTGATATGTGGATAATTCTGCTTATGATGTTTTCTGTCACAGTAGATATTGAAATTAAGAGTAACTTGCTTTATAAAGGTTATTCTAGTAAAACTAGAGTAACTGTATAATTTTAGGAAAGTTGTTTCTGGTAAATCCAGAGTTTTCAAACATTTACATTTGATTTGTGCTTTATAGTTGGTTAACCAGCTTCATTTTACTTTCTAAACTGTCAGGTGGTTTCGGAACAATGATTATTCCATTTCAGGACTGAAATTTACCATCACCAAACTGTTGTTTGAAGTTGTATATTGAGACAAGGCAGGTGGGTCAGTCCAATAGTAACTATTTCTAAGAAATAGTTCAAAGTATAAGCCAATGGTTTATTGGCAGTGGGCTATTGCACACGTATTCATGTCCACACGCACATGCTTTTCTTTTTTGAGACTCCAGCAGCCTGAGGTAAGAGCCCTGGACACAAACACAGAAGGATCTTACCAGCCGTGGGAAACGTGGCCTCTCTGTTCTTCATTTCTTTCATTTGCTTCACATAACGTTTGTAAGAAACCAATTATCGAATGGATGTAGTTTACTTACAACAGTGTCTGGCACTTGTTAACTGTTCACCAAATGGCAATTATTAACATTTTCCAGAAATTTCTCCCATTTCAAGGCCCAAAAATTTCCCAACCCTTCCTAAGGAATTCCTCCTTGATGATTTTAGTTTACAAGAATCTCTCCTTCCTCAAAACTTCTGTGTATGGATGTGATTCACAAAGATTTTGGCATTTGACTCTACTCTACATTGTACTCTTTTAAGAAGTATTTTGGGGGGGCATTAATTCTGTCTTGTGAAATACATAACAAGTTGCTAAAGATAGAGACCATTTATTGGTACTTTTCTTACTTGTATTAGCCACGGTGGAGGTGCAGATAGAAACGATTTTTGACAAACTAATTGTTCTTTACAGAGAGCAGCAATTAAGAAATAATTTAAGGGAGTATGTGGGTGCTCTGCAATGATTATTATTTCATAGAATGTTTTAAGAGATAGTTTGAGTTCTTTTATACGTGTCTATGCTACATCTTGTGCCAGTGATCAAGTAAATATCCCTCAGGTAGCACAGTAATTTTTTACCATGACTTAAAGTTAGTTAAAAGTGAGAAACTGGTAGACTCTGACCCTCTCCTTAGTTTGTATGACAATCTCCTGTGATGAAGGCATATATTTATGTGCAAAGTAAAGGTTCAATAGGGCACTCAAGGCTGATTTTGATTCAGAATGTATTTAAACAAATGTCCTATTGATTTTATTCAGTGTAAGCTCAGGTGTGTATTACTGTCTCAGAACCAGCCGGTGTATTTGGCTAACGTTGCCTACGCTAAAAATCGTCAATGTTCCTTATACAAATCTCTCCCGGGAAGAGACATTTCTTTCCTCAGAATCCTCAGGATCTGAGGGAGAGGGGCACGGAGAGATATGAAAAGGGGAAAGCATTAAATTGGAAAGCAGTGTTTCATCTTGAAATGATGCAGCAATTTCCTATAATTGTGTTTCCTGCCTCATGGCCCATCCCATTCCTACATGGGTTTTCGAATTTTCTCTCTAACAAGTGGAACAGACAATTACTCACTTGTTTAAGATCATTCGAAAGTACCGTGGGCCTGACCTTAATGCGTGGAGTACAAGGCCTTTAGTGAGCCACTCCTGCTCACATGGCCCATGTCACCTTCTGCTTCTGTCCTACCAGAGAATCCGGGACACCAGGCTGCTCAGCCTTCAGTCCTCAGGACGTGACTGTCTCTCTGTTTGCTACACTCTGTGTATTTGCTCCTCTGCCTGGGACATCATTCCCCCTTTCTGGAAAGATTTATTTTCAGGGGCACCTGGGTGGCTCAGTCAGTTCAACATCTGACTCTTGATTTCAGCTCAGGTCCTGATCTTAGGGTCGTGAGATCAAGCCCTGCCTCAGGCAATGGGAGGTCTGCTTGTGAGCCTCTTCCTCTGCCCCTCCCCCTGCTTGCATGCTCTCTCTCTCTCTCTCAAAAAAATAAAATCTTTTTTGAAAAAAGAAGGATTTATTTTCAGTTTGTTTTAAGGATCGGGCCATCAGTTCTAGTTAGAATTTTTCTCTGTAACTATAACCACCTCTTCCCAAAGACAAACCTCTGGCCCCTCCATGCACATTTTGTGGGTACCTTTACCAAGACCCCTGTTCCATCACAGCGTCTTTCTAACCCTCTTGTAGCTGTTTTTACGTCCCTCCTTTACACTGGGACTCTCTCGTTTCATATCTCAATTTACAAATCTGACTTGCCTGACTCATAATGACGTTCAAAAGTAGCTTGTTGAATAAATGACTCAATTAAATAGCTTTGCCTAAAACTGTTGATTTGTATGGAGACTAAGGGGATGAATAATAATGCAGTACTTTTATCCCTTTGCTTTGTCTTAAACTATTTAAACCACGCTGCAGCAGTAAAAATAGCACCTAGACTTTATATTTTGAACAAAAACAAAGAAATATGCACCCAAGATTATATCCGTGTAGGAGAGGAAAAATAATTTAATCTCCACCCTTTTAGATTCTTGGCTGAGATCCGCCCCAATACTCACCCCTCGATAATAAAAGACAGATTGACAGGAGAACCTGGTGAGAAAGACTCATAATAAGCTGGTAAGCAAGCATAGTTAAAATGTGATAAAAGCTATAAAAAAAAGAAGAAAGATATAGACAAAAAGCAAATCTTCTTTTAGATAGAACCTGCAGAAAAGTATTTATGGTCCTTTGCTGATATGGACTCCTCTGTCTGGGATACTCTCACCATCAGCCCCACCCATTTTTCATCTGGCTGTTATTTGCTTCCCATTATAATGAATCTCAAGGTAGGCCTCTTTCATTCTTTTTTTTTAAGATCAATTTATTTATTTTACAGAAGGTTGGCTGGGGAGAGGGACAGAAGGAGAGGCAGTGAGAATCCCAAGCCAACTCTGCAGGGGGCACAGAGCCTGACCTGGGGCTTGATTCCATGACCCAGAAATCACAACTTGAGCTGAAACCAAGAATCAGATGCTCAACCGACTGCACCACCCAGGCGCCCTTCACTCATTTACATAATGAAAAATATTAAGTAGTTACTATGTTTCAGAAATTTTGCTGCAATTAAAAAATAAAAGAGCCATTGACCCGGCTCCCATGGAACTTACCGTAGAGCAAGAAATGTATGTATGGATGCAACACGTGCTATAAGGATGCTGAGCACAAGGAAAGGGGAAGCTAGGAGATGAGGTGGGTTAGGCAAACTCTCCATGAGGAGGTGATATTTAAGCTGAGATTCAAGAATGCACAGAGATTAACCAGGCAGGAGATGTTCCGGTTGGAGGGAGTAGTGGAATTGTAATCTTAGAGCCAGAAAGAAGCACGGTAAAAATGAGAAAGTTCAGAATATTTTGTTTCTATGAGTGGGTGTCTGAGAGGGAGCTTCTTGATATGAGGAGCACTGAGATTCACCTCTTCAGCGAATTCTCATGTCTGTGCTTCCGGGATGCCATTTTTCCAGACCACCTCTTCGAGGATGCTTGTATGCCAAGGGGCCTGGGAAGAGAGAGGTAGTGCCTCCCATTGGAGCAAAACGTAGCCATGCTTCCTCTTCAGTATAAAAGACAAGGGTTCTTGACAAGGAGAGACAGATGGAACCAACTTACAGGGCACTTGAAAAATGTGTTAAAGATGTTGGAATTTATTTTAGGACCATGAGAAACATTAATATGTTACAAAGGAGGCATCATAATAAGATTTGTGTTTTTTAAAGATCATTCCGGCTGATGAGTAAGCTTTGAAAAGGAGTCGGGGAAGAGGGAAACTTTGAGCTACTTGTGAAGTCCACCTGGAAACATTGTGTGGGCAGATAGATAAAGACTCTCAGGCTGAAGGGGGAGATTTAAGAAGGAGATACAGATATACGAATCAATATGAATAAAGCTATGGAAGTAGATGCAGTTACCTAGAGAGAGTGAGGCCAGAGCAGATTTGTGAATAATTCTGATATTCTATTGAAAGGTCTTATAAAGATCATTCGGCTTTGAGATTTCATAGCACCTGTGAGTATTTTTCCCCTGGGTTTAGAACATTACAGTATTTAAAGTATGTGTTAATGTAACTCTTTCTCCATGAATGGACTTCCAACTTTTCCACCATATTTCATTTAACTTTGTATCTTGCACAGTATCTCACACCTAGTAGGTATTCACTAAATTCTTACTGAAATTTGCTGAAATAACATCCATGTTTTTTCTGCAGACAAGGTCTGGAGATAATTCTTTTCCCAAAATGTATGCTAAATTGGTGGAGGATCTTTTAGCATGTGTGCTTTGAATCATGTAATCCTAAATACAGACATAAGTAACCCATTGTACCCACATTCAGGACTACCCTCTTTTAGGTTCCTAAACTACTTTTGTTTTTATGGTTCCCATTCAATTAGCTAAATAATTCCCTGTTATGTATTTAGACACAGCCTGTAGTCCTAGGTGGAGATAAAATGTGTCCCAATGGACCCATTTAAAAGAAAAATTTTGTATATGACAATTAACAAAACATCCTTATTCTTAATTTTATAATTTATTCACAAATTATTTCTTTTTGTATAATTGTACAATTATGATGATGTGAGTGAAATTTAGGTATGGTATATAGCATTTTATTTATTGGCTTTAGTAAGTCTTTAGTTATGTCATTTAAATTGACTTTTAAATTGACTTTATTATATTTTAATATTCAAACTGATTTTCTGAGCTTCATATTTTTATTAAGTCTGAAACGGGGTCTTAGTATACTGTTTTCTATCTAGGTACTAGGTTGGGAATGCCAAGTTTTATATGTCAGGAGAACTATAGAAAGTGACATTTTTTTCTGTGGCAAAATACATGGCAATTTGAAGACTAATAGATGAAGGAAAGGAAGAAGGGATGAGAAAGTGAGAATTATGTCATGAAAGTGGCTTTAATTTATCAATGATAATTTTATCTCTAATAATCTTTATTTTGACCGTGATGATCTATTTGACTTCTTGGTGGTTTAACAAACTATCTTCTCTATAGTTTGACGGGTTTTTTAACTGGTCACATCAAGGACGTTACCAGAACCTCAGAAGCTCTGCCATTCTCCCACTAAATCAGTGACGCTGCCTTCAAAGTGCATAGCATGGTTTTGTCTCCACTTGTTTTTTGTTGTTGTTGTTGTTGTTGTTTAAAGATTTTATTTGACAGAGAGACAGCGAGAGAGGGAACACAAGCAGGGGGAGTGGGAGCGGGAGAAGCAGGCTTCCCACTGAGCAGGGAGTCTGATGCGGGGCTCAATCCCAGGACCCTGGGATCATGACCTGAGCTGAAGGCAGACGCTTAACGACTGAGCCACCCAGGCGCCCGGGTTTTGTCTCCAGTTGTAGGTCACACTTTTAATGTGTAACTATATAATCTTTTATTATAATTTATTATTATTTTTATTTAGAACCTCAAAACAAATGTTCTTGAATAAGTGCGTGTAGATGAGCTGTATTCGCTATGAATTCCATATCAGGATATGCATACTTATTATATCAAGGGGTTGTTGATTCTGATAGAGCTGAGGACCACTGCTCTGGGTCTGGGTTTTAAGCTGATCCAGACTCTTCCTTTACTCATGGTGTCTACTTAATGGCATCCCTTATGATTGGACTTTACAAGATATCAAAGATGGATCTCAAACACTTCTTCCTGGGAAGGTTCTGTGTTCCAATGCAAGTTCAGCAGTCTTTCCCTGGGCGCAGTCTTTGTAACTTGAAGGTTTCAAAGGGTAATATTTGTAAAGCTACACAGAGAGGTTCCTTTAAACTCCTTTCTCCAGGGAATATATTTACATTTAATAATGAAGATGGCCACTCAAGTGACATGTCTTCTTCTATCTTATTCTATTGACAAAAATTTTTATGCCAGACTATAGATATATTTTAGTTATCCAAAACAGACACAGTACCTACCCTTATAGAAAGCATGATTTAAAATAAGAGTCTGACATCAATCAGGTAATTATATATAATTACAAATTGCTTTGTAGTGAGAGCTCAAACGGAAAGATTCAAATAAAAGCAGGGGACATAAACTGTCGTAGGCAGAGTAATGAAAGCTTCCCAGAGAAACTGACATTTGAGTTGATGAATGAAGGATGAGGTGAGGTTAACAGATGTTGAAATGGATGACAGGGGTTGGGATAAGGCAGAAGTACATTCCAGAGAGAGGAAAGCATATGTAAAGATTCTGCGGCCTAATGGAAGCACAAATACTCTTATCCTGAATTATTCTACGTTGACAGTTTACTTCAAATTTATATCCATTTTTGTAGAACAAAATATATTTGTTTTAAATCGTTACATTGATCTTTTATATGATTGCTCCCTTAGGTAAAGTCTTGTCTAAGCAGACATCTGGCTGAAATAATGATCCCCATTTACCACGTTTCTTGAACAGTTAAAAGCTCTCTGTTCCCTGTATCAAAAAATTTTAAAGAAGGAATGCAGCATATTATAGATAATTGTATTTATCAGGTAACTACAATCATTATAATTATGTGTCCCAATGTCAAGGTTTGAATATTCCTAAGCCCCAACTCTGTACCGTATCAGCAGCAGAAATGGCATCAAGAGAAGCTTGTGGGGTAGATACAAACATTGCATCAGAAGTAGTTAGCAGCCATCTGGAATTCTTCAATTGGTGAGTAGCATTTAATCCTTATTAGCAAAATAAGGCAAAAGACTCAATAGATTAGCCTTAATATAAATAACAATTATGAATTAAATTATTGAATTTTATGATGTAGAAGGGCCTTCATCATATTTTTATGTGTGCTCTAACAATTATCTTTTTAATGAGACCAGATGTTCTGAACTTTCTTGGACTATGAAATTATTAAGAGTCAAAAATCAAGAATATTTGTTTTTAGGACAAAATATCATGATCTGTACTAAGGAAAGTAGGATTTTTTTTTTCCTGTCATCTTATCCTCTTGTAACTCTGCATACAGGAGATATATGGTTATGATCACATTACATTTACACTGAATATCAACCCCTCTTTCTCTCCACTGACTTATAATATGTTGACTACAGCATATTTTGAAAGGATATAAGGCTACACAACCACCATCTGGCTATTTGAATTTTTCAGCAAAGATATTTTGGGCAATGAATTATTTTACTGTTGAGATTGTCCCGGTTCATGAATAAATATCATCGAGGATTTTTGTCTGCAGAGAAGAGTGACCTCTATCTATTATATGAACTCAATGAGAGTGTTTGACCTTCCTAAATCCTTGACACAAAATACAATATGGATGCAAATGAGTTCTGGATTTCCAAAATAAGTTCCCTCCATGACACCCTCTATTACATTTTAAAAACCCAGCCAAAGATAGACAATTCAAAGCACTCCATATAGTGAATTGAATTCCATTCTGTTTTCAGCTGCTCACAAATGCAGAGGCTAAATAGAATCTTTTCAAAAGCACAGGTCAAAGAGAAAGAGAGTGAGAGGCTATAATGTAATTGAGGAATGAACATGTAGAATTGGCCAAAACATGAAGTAAGGTAGTTACCGCCATGCACAAAAATGTATTTTTTCTTGTGCATGCAGAAATGCAAATTCCATTAAATGGACTCAGCCCTTGTTTTCTGGGGCACTACGGTCCAGCCAAAATACTGGGTCTAGGATACTTGGAAAAATGAAAATTATGAATAAAGCCTGGGCTCAACAATGATGTGGATAAACATTAGATTAGCAGGATGAATAAATACATGGATTTGTACAAATTATGGGAACAGCAGAGGAAAGTTTAAAACTGTGCCATGCGTAGACAAGAGATCAAGGCAAATATAGCTCCAACTGGGAACTGTGTCAGGGAAGGCATGCCACTGTTAAAATAACTAGCTCAATATCAAGGGAAAATACTGTGTTTAAATGGAATAATCAGATGAACTGACACTCTGATATCAGGCAAAATTTGCAGAGATTTGCAATGATGCTACACTAGAAATCTGGAACAAGGAGAGAAGGGATGATTTGGAAGCAAATTGTGACAGAGCTCAATGGGATAAATGCATATAAAGAAGATAAAGCATGTAAGTGTCTAACAATTCTTCCCTATGTTGTCCTTTTATTCTATTCATTTATTTTTTAAAGATTTATTTATTTCAGAAAGAGCACGCCAGCATGAGTGGGGGGAGGGGCAGAGGGAGAGCATCTTCAAGCAGACTCCCTGCTCAGTGCAGTGGCCCATGTGGGGCTCAATCCTACAACCCACGAGATCATGACCTGAGCCGAAACCAAGAATTGGATGCTTAACTGACTGAGCCATCCAGGTGTCCCCTATGGTGCCCTTTGAAAAAATAACTCCCTGGGGGTGCCTGGGTGACTCAGTCAGTTAAGCATTCAACCCTTGATTTCAGCTCAGGTCATGGTCTCAGGGTCATGAGATAGAGCCCCACATCGGGCTCTGCGCTCAGTGGGGAGTCTGCTTGCGGATACTCTCTCTCCCTCTCCCTCTACCTCTCCCCCCACTCATGCTCTCTCTCTTTCAAATAAATAAATAAATAAATAAACAAATAATTTTTTTTAAAAAAAGCTCCCTGAAAATGTCTTGATTTAAGCAATCAACATAATTTTCCCATCCACAACTACATTGTATCTGTGTAGTATCATGCTACTCAAAACACAACTTCATCACAGCCAAATGGTATTTTTTTTTCTTTTTTTTCTTTTCCAAATGGTATTAACAGTCAACCAGAACACAGAAGCATGGATTTTTTATTAACACATATTTTTTAAAATAAATGTTTTTTTCAACATGAATTTCTACATCATTTTCAAGACCCGGAATTTTATCATTTCATTTTTTTCTATTCCTCTTTACAATTCAGTTTTAATACCTTGAAGACCTTTTACTTTCTACTTTATACATAAAGTACAATCAAACATCTTGGCATTAACACAAAGGCACATAAGGACATGTTTTTCTATTGGAAGCAAAGAGAAAAGGTACCTATTATAGTTGGTTATTTTGTCTGTGAAGTAATCAGAATACAGCAAAGAATATAAGCACATGAGACAGCACATACTCAACACCATCCTTCAAAAATCTGTAGGCTAGTTTTCTTAAATTAACTAAACAGCAGCCCCCAAATAATTTATTTGACCCTGAAAATTTAGAGGTATTGCAGTATGCTTGTATCTCATGATTTATGAAGACCAAGTTGTAAAGCAAAATGGTATATCCATATTATCAAATATAACTCAAGAGGATCTAGAAAATCATTTACTTTCATTACATTACCCTGCACATTTAAATTAATTCATATTAGTTTCATTTCAACAAACATTGACACAATGTCTATCATAATCTTGATTCCTCTGTGCCCTATACTGGAGACACAAAATTTTAAAAGGTATTGTGATAAATGAGACTGTAGTGAGTTACAGGACCCTATACTTGCTCTCCCATCCCTAAGTTTTGGTCTATCCCCCCTCCATTTCAAGATTCTGCAATAAAGTGCAAAAGACAAATCTTGGCTTAGCAGAATATCATCTTATGCTGTCAATTTGCATCTGTCTGTAAGAGAGAGCAGTGTAGGGTTTCTCATTTATCTTAAAGAAGTTAATCTTGATAAAGATGTTGTAGATCCCCAAATATTATCATGTTAGCCAATTTAATTTCTGCTCATTTTGCTCATTAACATTATAACCTATTAAATTATTAACATAAGTGGTGGTCAGAGAAAAAGTCTCTCATCATTGCCTTGTCCAGAGTCTTATTCTTTAATTTAACACATGTTTATTGAGTGTACTCTATATGCTGAGATGCTCTTGGAATTCAGAGATGAACAAAATAGACCAGGCTCCTCCTCATTTGTAGTATACATTCTAGCAGGGACAGAAATAAATAGAAACTAACACATATGGTGAAATAAAATCTTGACAGAGGATGGAAAGTCATATTAGAAAGACGTGATATAAAGTCAGGTCACCAGAGTACACCGCTTTAGTAAGAGAACTGAAATCTTAAGGATGAGAAGAGGGAGGAAGCGCAGGTGGTCAGGCATGTCAGCCAGGTTGCCGCTGAAGAGTATGTGGCCTCCCCACCCCATGTCAATGACATCGTCAGGAGACTGAATTTACCCATGGTGGGAATATTTCTGTAACAGAAATCAGCCAACACCAGGTGTCAGAGATTTTCTTCCTTTCTTTCTTTTTCTTTCTTCCTCCCCCTCCCCCTCCCCCCCTTCTCCTTCTCCTCCTCCTCCTTCTTCTTCTTCTTCTTCTTCTTCTTCTTCTTTTTTGTTCTCCAGAGAATCAATTATTAAATATTTACCACCACACTAATGAATAGAAGCAAAGGGAAGAATACAAAGATGCTAATATAAAAGGTGCATTTTGAGAGAAAATTTCATGTACAAGCCCTTAATTCAAACCTGAAGAGATAAACGTAAATCCATTATTAATAATGCATTTTTACGTTGTGGGGGACTCATTCACTCATTGTAAATTCCTTTAAATTGTTTGTAAGATTCAGCAAAGAGTGTGTCTCTGAGTTTCGCTGGGGGGAAGAACCAAAAATTGAGCAGACTACAAGGGATTACAAACCTAACAACAACAAAGAGCCGTTGCCTACGGGCAGGTAGAGGAGTAAGTAAAAATCTGGTTTTAAGATGGGATGCCTGAGAAAATGAATTGTCCTAAAGGAAGGATTTGTGAAGAAGCAGAGATTGCTTAGAGAGGGAAGAAGAGGTATTCGATAAATCATCTTGGAAGCTTCTGGAAACAATTAGAAGGTGATATATTTATAGGACAGAGACCTATGGCTAAAGATACAGACTTATTTCAGAAAAGAGACTTTAAAAGAAAACTCTTATACAATGAATTTGAAATTAAGTGGGAAGTAAAAAGCTACTAGCTAAAGATGATAGTGAAAATGTGATCAGAGATTTGAGTAAATGGTAAAGTAGGATTCAACTAATGTGAGGATATAAGAAAGATGTAATTAGAGATGCATAAAAACTACTTTAACAACACTGACACTTCTGTGGTGATTATCATATATTTCAAATGTAGCTAGTTTGCATCAATTCTGTCATTTTTAGAATAGATTTCTGAATACAACTGTATTCGTTTTCTGTTACTGCACACCAGATTACTACAAGTTTCCTGGCTTAGAGCTCAAACCCTGCAGACCATGTGAGCACCATCCCCCGTCGGCCCTATGACTCCTGATAAATCACATCCGCCTCAGACATCTGCCCCTTCCCAAGCTCCCCAGAGACTTAGTGCATTATGCACCAGCTTGAAGTCCAGTCTTTCCAGCTAAACCGACTCTAATCATCCCATCAACCTCAAGTCCAACATTTCCTGTAAATCTCATGAGCTAGAAGTCCAAAATCTAAATAAGGCCTAGGTGAGGATGCATATCCGTTAAGTGCATATCCATTAAGTGCAGCTTCTGGAGCACATTTCCTGCTCAGCTGTGCACCTGCAAAGTAAGAAGACCAGGGTCACCTGATATCCACACTCCCAGGTACCACTCAGGGGCAGCCTGGGGAGGACCAGGGCCAGCATGTGGGTCCCAACTGGGCACACTGCAGGCAATGACCTCTCCCCTCTGTCCCCTCCCTTGGAGGAACAGGAATGACTTTGAAAGAGAAAAAAATAAAATAAAAACCTCGTTCTTAATCTATCGTCTATTTCCTGTATCTATTACTTGTGGCAAAAATGTTATGCACTAAACCCTTCAAAGTTCAAACACCATAATCATTTTTAATCAAAATCTAGTTTGTTCCATGAGTTAGATAACCTATATTGAATCCTTTTATTACTGAATTGACTTTTTAATTTTATCCTTATCATTCCTTCCCAGATGGGTGAAGTCCAGAAATTCAGGGCTACTGTTTGAATGCATGTGAAGGGATAAAAAAGAATTAACCAAGAATCAAAAACACTTCAATGCTGATCAAACAATGTTTGATCAAACATTTTATGTTCCTTCATCTCCACTTCTTACTTTTTGTTAGATCAATTTTCCTAATTATCATTTCATTTTTCCCTTCTATTGGGATCCTTCTTATTTTCAATTTGCCTCAGGGTTTTATGAACTTGTCACATTGCTTGGTATGGCAAAATATAAGATTTATTGCAATACAGTTATCAGAGACTAAAATGTTACTCAATGTCTATTACAATTGTATTGCTTTCCAAATTTTCTTGCTTTACCTATCTCTGGTGTTGTACAGGAACACTCTAAATACTTTTTCTTTGCATTTTTGATATGTATACATCAATTTCATTACTTTATTAATTTATTAATGTTCTCTGTTGCATGTTATATATATAAATGTATGCACATATGCATACCTTATTCTGTCGTTCATTAAATTTAAACTATATTTTGTATCTTATTTCCAATCAGCATTGTTGTATTCTTGATTTACTACAAAATGGTTCCCTGAATTAATCAGGTCTAATGTAAATTTTTACTTAATCATTTTTAGTAATTCTAGGACTTTAGAACATTTTATTTTCAATTACTCTCCCTTATTGGTGTTATTATTTTAAACATGTCTATGTTACTATCCCAAAGATATTATTTTTTCTGTGTTTAGATGATTTTAAATTTTAAATGTTTGAAGTAAGACCAAATAATTAGAAAATTCTTACACATGACACTTAATATGTTGAACTATAAATCATTATCTAAAGTCTTAAAAACCTTTTCTGAAGTCATTTTATGTATAAAATTACATTTGACATTAATCATACAAATATCACTGTAATTTTGCAATTTTATAAAGAAAATGCATTTGTTTTCTCATTTTTAGGGAACACATATGCATCTAAACACAGAATATCCATCCTAGAAAATCCAGTCATGATTTATTTTATTTTATTTTTATTCCAGTATACTTAACATACAGTGTTATATTAGTTTCAAGTGTACAATATAGTGATTCAACACTTCCATACATCACCTTGCTCATTGTGGCAAATGCCCCCTCCTTGATCCCCATCACCTATTTCACCCATTCCCCCTTGTCCCTGCCCACCTCCCCTCAGGTAATCATCAGTTTGTTCTTTGTTCTCTATAGTTAAGAGTCTGTTTCTTGGTTTGTCTACAGTCATGATTTTTAACAGCAACAACAAAAACAAAAGTCTAAAAATTAAATTTAATTGGAATAAAATGAGATTTCCCTTTATTTCTTTTAGAGGTCCTACTGATTTTTACTATATTCATTACTTTATTTCACTTAAATCCATAATGATTTCTTTCAGATTTCACAACACAACTCAATCTCAAAACTATATTTCATAAAATTTGAAGTACTCAAAAACATCTACATGAAAGTTTATTTTATTTTCAGCAATACACTATAGATTTTTTTTTTAATTGTCCTTATTTTTAAGTAATCTCTACACCCAACGTGGGGCTCAAACTCACAACCCTGAGACCAAGAGTCATACACTGACCGACCGAGTCAGCCAGGCGCTCCATACAGTCTGGATTTTATTTCCAGAGTTCTTTTCTAATATTCTTGATAGAACAATAGGGTAATTTGATGGTTTGGTGATCATGGGTAAGTATATCCATCCTCCCAATCTTTGACAAACTACTTTAGGTAGTTCAAATAAAGGGGGGGCAGGATATAAACCACTCTCCCGTATATTCTTCTGACCTCTATTTTGACCTGCTTTCTCTGTTCCTGCATGAATAAAGTTGCATTAATGAGGTTTTTTTCTTTTTATAAGTAGCTTTAATATATATCTCAAAATCTACACAACACTTGAAAACAATAATCAAGAACATAGTTTCAATGCTGATACATTATTCTTTAAAAAGGTATTTATTCTTTAGGCTGTCTCCTAAAAGATTGTCTCATTTTTCCAATCATTGTGACTTCCTGTTAATATCTTAGCCTGAATAGATAGATCATAAAAAATAAAATAAAATAAACAGATAGGTCATATGTGTATAGGGGTAGATAACCATAAACCTCTGAGTATGAGTTTTATATAAGAAATTAACTGAAGAACTATAATTCAAGTAAATAATATTTTTAATATTCCTTAGATCCTCCTTTTTACTCTCTGAAACCAGTATACCAAACAACAGAATTCATTCATATATTTTTTCTTTCACTTTGTATTAGGTTTGTAATCAATGCTTATTTGAAATTCTATTTGTTTCTGCAATGTATAGATTTTATTCATAGTGCTGGAGCTGTTTAGACCAATGCTGTAAGTATTGCATACATGCACATATGATATGTTCACACTTACATATATGCACAAAATATTAGTTACGTCATCCACTAAGAAAACTTTTAGAGTACTGTATAGAATTGTTGAGTTACTATATTGTACACCTGAAACTAACATAACACTATACGTTAATTATACTGGAGTTAAATATAAAATATACTGGAGTTAAAAATAAAAGTAAAAATATTTTATTGGTATATTGCTATCAATCAGGCATTTTACTAAACATGGGGATTATAATCGTAGACAAAAAAAAAAAAAAACTGTCTTGAGGTAAAGTCATATTTTTCCAAGTCATGTCTGAAGCTAGGAATATTGATGTTTTCTTATGGACACACTACTTGGTGGAGATGGGGGGAGGCAATGGGAAATGTGCTCTATGAGGGAGAAGTCTCAGGTATATTGATGGTGTTGAGGTAGATGGCCCTGGGGGAAGAGGCTGAGTGCATTAAGTGATGATAATTTCACAGAGGCGCCAAGAAGCTCCTTCAAGGCCACAAAAGGTTACCATGTGGTTCAAGCTCAATAGTTTCTAATTTTTATTTCTTACTAGACCGTGCGCTATATGGAAACACAGTCACAGAAAAGCCTTTCCAAGGAATGTTCTTTCCAGAGATTTAAGAGCACACAGCAACATCAGAAACAGTTTCTCTTACAGCTGCTACTGTGGAATGGAGCTATAGGAAATGGTGACAAATGGTCTGAAAATGTGTTGTTCCTGCAGAGATGAGATTCGACTAAGTGTCAGCTTTTTCAGCAACAGCAATTACTCTGCTCTAGGAGACATAAGGTAGAATTTAAACATTTATTTATATTAAGAGATTTCAAAACTGCTCTTTAAATTGTGTGAGATACTAATATATTCAAATTGCTTGGTGAAGGTTCATTCAGATTCTCTGGTCTATTATGCAGAAATGTGTGTATAAAGTGATTCAGATTCTATTTTCATTTGCCTTAGTATCCTGGTTTTACGTATAACAACAATAAGAGTTAAATGAACAATTTAAGAAACATCAGGGATCAGTTGGAAAAAATCCAATACTTTGAGATGCATAGATATTTGAGATATATAAAGAATAATAATAATTGAAATAGGCAAATCTTACAAGTAAAAAGTAGATAGTATATAAAAAAAATTAAACTAGAAATGTGAGTACAGAGATGATAAAAGTGAGTATCCCTGACCCTGGGGAAACAGATTAAGTTTTCTGCTACATAATTAGAGTAGTTAGAAAGACAGTGATACTCACAATAGTAAAAGACAGTTTGGTATGAAATAAATAAAGAAAAAATAAGGACATACGCCCTAAGTCTGAGCCTAAATAATCTGTTATTTTTTATTATGTTGAATTGACGAAACTGCTGCCCAACGAGCAAGTCATCATTGATTTGTTCCACCACTGTTCAACCCTAAATCAGTCAGGGCACACTAGTTATTTCCAAGTAATCATAAACTGAAAAAAACCCAGACCAAACATTAAAAACAGAATGCTCCAAGGCCCTGGAGGGCTAAGATAGCATGAGAACTAGCGTGCAGGGTCCCACAAGGGGCAGGAGGCTGGCTTGATGTTACTTTAAACTGGGGGATTTCTCAATATGGAAAGGGGATTGGGAAACTGTGACAGGCTTTTCACTTCTTTCAAGGCTAGGAAGTTAAAGAGACTAAGTCCTGCTGTACCACCTCTATGCTCCCTTAAATGTAGATAGGAAGCAAAAGTAGACAAATACCACATTCCCTGCCTGTCTTTATAGCCCAAGATCTTTCCTTTTCCTTTTTTTTTAAGATTTTATTTATTTATTTGAGAGAGAGAGCAAAAGTGAAAGAGAGCATGAGCAGGGTGAAGGGCAGAGGAAGAAGCAGACTCCCCGCTGAGCAGGGAGCCTGATGTGGGACTCGATCCTGGAACTCTGGGATCATGACCTGAGCTGAAGGCAGACGCTTAAGCTACTGAGCTACCCAGGCACCCAGCCCAAGATCTTTTCATCCACCTGCAAATTTTCTCAGGATGGTCCTGCTTCCATTCATTTTAGTTCTTTGTCTATGAATTACCTCTTGGATGCAATCACTGATGCCCCCAGAGACCTCAGATGTTTGAACCAGGAAATGTTCCTTCACTAGGGATGGATACCCCAGCAGTACCTCTTTGGATTGAGCTTCTCTTTGGAGGGTGTATTGACAGGTATCTTGCCTCAGCCCACACTCTGGCAGCCTCGGTCTTCCATCCCCAGTTTTAGCACTGCCTGCACTGGGCCAGGTTGGGTCACATCTGCCTTGTCTATGGATCTTGAGGTCCTTGAGGAAATGGCTTGTGAACATTCCTCAGGAGGAGTGAACCTTGCTGAATTCTGATCTAAGTAACCTCCACAGAGATGTGATACTCAAAAATCCCAGGAGGCTGGCCCCAATAAATTGTGAGATTCAATTTAAAACCACTGAGTCTGTTGCTCAGCAGAATATTCATGGAGAATAAATTCCAATAAACAGAAAGTAGGAAAAACCACAAGGAATGTTTCCTAGCCCTCCACTTAAGAGAAACTTGGAATGTTATGGCATTGAAATTCCTCACAAGAACAAGGAGAGGCATTTGAGAAGTCACTTGATGGATAGTCTTAAATGAAAGTAAAAAGGCTAATCAGTGTAAGGCAACCTTTGGCCAGATTTCAAATCCGTGATGCTGAAAAGAAGTCCCACTGGGATGAAACCTTATGAGGATAGTATGAAATGCCCTTAGGGATCCTTCATCCCACAGAGTCATGCAGATCCACTTGGGCACAACTCCTATTAGTATGAAGAATGTGGACAAGCCTACAAGTGTCCCTCCCAGGACTCCTGGGAGAACCCTGGATGGAGAGTAACAGTAAGTGTAAGCATTGCAGGAATACCTTTGGTTGTCCTTTATCCTTTTGGGCACAAGACAGAGGTCACATGGAAAAGTTCAATATATATGTGAAGAAGGTGGGGAAACCTTTGTTTGTTCCTCATTTCTCACAAAACATATGACAACTCACAGTGGAGAGAAGCCCTGGGATTGTAGGAAGTGTGGGAAATCTCTCATTGAGTTTCTAAAACTTGCTTTCTATGTAAGACACACAAGAGAGGGGCACCTTAGGAATGTAAGGGATGTGAAGAAGTCTTTCTGGGTTTTTTTTTTTTTTTTTTGAAGACTTTGTTTATTTATTTGAGAGGGAGAGAGAGAAGGACAGAGCGTCTCCCCACTGAGCCGGGAGCCCAATGTGGGGCTCAATCCCAGGATCCTGAGATCATGACCTAATCTGAAGGCAGATGCTAACTGACTGAGCCACCCAGGCGCCCCCTGGGGAAGTCTATGCTTTGCCCACATACCTTTTGAAGATAGGTGAAAAATTCATCACTAGAGCAAACATAAAAATAAGTCATATGGAAAAACCTTTGCTAATTACTCAAGTCTCATTGTGTATGCATCTCACATTGAAAAAAATATGTGAGTATCAATGTGAGGAGGTCCACATGCCTAATTGTCCTTTAAAATTCAACTAAGGTGGTGTGAGCTCCTACCCAATATAATATGGGAATCGAAGGATCATCTTTCCATGTATTATCACACAGATTCCCAAGGATTTTATGTTTTCCTTGGATTCCACTGGTTCTTATTTCTTGCTTCCAGTGAACCACTGCTTCCTTCTTATTTTTTAATTCTATGGACACCATTTTCTTTCTGTATTGCTTTGAGTCATGCAAATCACTGCCTCTCTTCTGGCATTCTGCAATACCACTACTAACACAAGCCATAATAAAGAGTGGATGTTTACTGATGGTTAAATTAATAGGGATGTTTTACAGTACAAGCCAGTAGAGGAAAGAAAGTTAAAATTGAAGCTACATTGTGGTGGTATGCAAAATAGAACCACTTCAGAAGCTACTTTGGAAGATAGTTTAGCAGTTCCTTGCAAAACTAAACATATTCTTACCATATGATCCTAAAATTATGTTCCTTTGAATTTAATGTAAAGGAGTGGGAAACATGTCCCTACGAAAAAACTGTGCATGAATGTTTATAGCAGCTTTATTCATAATTGTCAAACTTGGAAGCAACCAAGATGTCCTTCGGTAGGCGAATGGATAAACTGCGGTCCATCCAGACGAGGGAATATTATTCAGTACTAAAAGGAAATGAGCTATCCAACCAAGAAAAGACGTGGAGGAAACTTAAATGCATATCACAAGTGAAAGAAGCCAGTCTGAAAAGGCTACATAGCCAGTCTGAAAATGAACTGTGGTACCTGCAGACATGAAAAGACATGGAGGAACCTTCATTACATAGTACTAAGTGAAGGAAGCCAATCTGGAAAGGCTGTATACTATGGGATTCCAACTACATGACATTCTGGAAAAGGCAAAACTATGGAGACAGTAAAAAGACCAGTGGTTTCCAAGAACTGGAGGGAGGGAGGATGAATGTGTGGAGGACAGGGAAATTTTAGGACAGTGAAACTTCAGGATTGTATGATACTATAATGATGGATACATGTCATTTATCTGCCTAAGCCCCTAGAATGCACAACACCAAGGGTGAAACAATGTAAACTGTGTATTCTAAGTGATAATGATGTGTCAATGTAGGATCATCAATTATAACAAACGTACCACTGGGGGAAGGGGTGTTGATAGTGGGGGAGGCTGTGCATGTGGAGTGAGGGCAGAGTGTCTATAGGAATTCTCTGTACTTTCCTCTTAATTTTGCCATAAACCTAAAACTGCTCTAAAAAAGAAAAGTCATGCAGTAAGTTGAATGCTACATACAGTTGCTTGGTTATCCCTGCTACGTGAAATTCTTTTTGCCTAGATTGTCTTCAGAACATCCTGCTGCCACAACTTAATGAGGTTGCTCTTTCTCCACCACATCTTCTTTGATTTCAGTCTCTCATCTTCCCCTTGTAGAATAATGCCTTAAAATCCAGGCATATGGATATACAACATATGGCCCTATGTTGTATAGCAGTAAATAGAACGTTAAAAAGAAAAAACTAAACCATACCCAAGAAGGGCTTCATCTTCTCAAATTCTCAAATAAAAAGACTTAGTAAGGCATTTTCTTTAGGGAAATTACCCAACCCTATAACGAATATGCTCTCCCCTAGAAGTAATCTTTTCTCTTTTTCTTCAAAATAGCATTCTTCTTTCCAGTTATCTCAGCATTTGTATAGAACCACAATAAACCTCACTAGCAACTTTTTTTCACATGTTTTTTATACCTACTATGTACTCGGTACACTAAGAACAAGAACTCAAAACCCAATTTTGTTAAGACTCTAAATTTCACATGCTTTGTACCATAAAAAATGTCAGTCCCTCCAAAGCAGTACCTATAGGATCTGTGGGCATTTTCTTATGAATCTTAAGGAGCCATAACTTTATCCCTCTGTGATAATCAGGTGGACTTGAATTTTGGATTATCATTACATGAAGTTTAAAAGAATTAAAAAGAATATCACTTAAAATGGGTTAATCTATAAGCATATCCATGTTAGCAAACCATGTAAATACTATGATACTCAGTTTTTGTGAAAAGCATTATAGAAATGTTTACGACTATGGGATATAAACAAGGGTAGGTTTCCAACTGTCCCAGTTGATGTGACTATTTCTGAAATATCTTCTCCTCTATGCTAAAAACTAGGACAATAAAGTTAAGGGCAAGAAACACTACTGAAGCAGCTCAATCTCTTCAAATTTTAAGTCAAGTAGAACTGGTTTAACAAAACACCGTTGTGCATAATAGTTACAGTCACTTAAAATATCCATTGGGAATGTACTTATTTTAACACGAAGCATTTTAGGTAATAGAAGGCTGCTGCCTTCTTCCTACTTCATATGTTTTTAACCTTTTACCAAAGTGCCATGTGGCTTAGGCTCTATGATGCTGAGAAACCATTCCTGCTGTCCCACATGACGAGTTATCATTACCATCGTTTGGCATGGAAAATTCCTTCCCACACCCTGGACCACACGCCCTCCATGACTCACAGAGATAAATGATCCCTACAGAGTAAATTACCAGTTGGCCCCTTCCTTCTCCCCCAAGTACCTGTCAGTTTGAAAATGCACACCTACCTCACACACAATATATATATTTAAGACAGTGATATTTTTCATTTTACAGGGACCAGTGCCAAATTTCGGTCTTAATTGTGAATCATTCATACCCAACAATGTATTAGATCAAACCAATAGAAGGACATAAAGATATGAAAGCCACATGCTTATATGATAATTTTCTTTGATTTAAAGAAGCTTTACTTTTGCTTAAAGTCTCTTTTTTTTTTTGCTTCAAGTCCTAAATTAAGATTATTTGAAGCTGAACTTGAGAAAAACAAAAGGAAGGTCTCCATATTCTTAATAAAATTCTAAATTGCATACAACTATTTCAACATAAAAAAGTAGATATTTATTTAAATAAATATACCATATATGTGAAAAAATACACTGTACTCATCTTGAGAAATTATCAACATATTTTGAGGATATATATACATATATATACACACACAGACACATACATACACACACACATGCATATCCATATGTACATGTATTTTTCTCATACACCTGCATAATGATGTAGTTATATACATATATATATATATATAAATTTTTTTTTTCAAATACTTTTCAATTTCTGCACCCAGTAAGAACAATGGCCACAATACTTTAAAGCCACTGAATTGTTTAACTTGAAAACCAGCTGTATTTGTCAGATATCCTTGGGGAAATGTCTGTAGGCAATTTTCAGAAGTTTTTGTTTTGATTCTTTTTCCACTCTAAAGCACACAAAACTTATTTGTATATGTAAGTTCTAAAAGAAAAGAAGTACATAAAAAACCTTTACCTTGAATTACCCTGCAGATTTGGTTACAATGCCAACTTCTAAGCATGTCCTCTGACCACTCACCCTCCACATATTCACTCAGCCGCTGGCTAAGCACAGCCCTTATTTCCACGTAACATCTAACACTATAGGGGATCTTTCTTGTTTATTATCAAGTTTTTATAGAATGTAAGCTTTCTGACGTGGGGATTATTTCTACTCTGATCTCTGCTGTATCTCCAATACCCATAATAAACAAACATATAAAGTAAGTCTACCTCATTCCCTTCTTCCTATTTTACATAAAGCCTAGAATAAAAGAGAGAAGAGCCTTACGTCTTCTCCTCAGTTATTTTTGTTATAATTAGCATAATATAGGTTATTCAGAATTAAGTTATGTCTTCGTGTACTGGCTTTGAAGAATACATCATTTTACTCTGAACTGATTCACCGAAAAGGTTAAAAAAAAGTATGTGTATTTAAAAATACACAACTATAGAGCAAAGTTACTTGCAGTAGGTGATGTGGGGCCAAGAAAGAGTTCTTGAGATGGTTTTGGAGCAAAAAGTGTTTTTATTAAATGACAGGAACAGGACCCAGGGGCAGAAAAAGCTGCACTGGGGTTGTGAGGAGCAGTTCATTATATACCTTTAGGTTAGGGGTAGGGGTAGAGATAAAGGAAATCTCTAAAGCGATTTCCGTATGTTAAAGAAGATTTACAGGATCCTGGAGATCTGGCTCTGGTCAAACTTAGGTTGCTTTTAGTCTCTAAGAAAGCATCCACATTATGGCAGCTATGAGTTCTTTGAGGAACATCCCACTCTGCATATCTCAGGTGTTTATCAGTGGGCTGCAAGTTGTAAGGAAATTTCATTTTATCTACATTTCTCTTGCCTTTGTTCTCAACAGCAGGTGCTCAATAAAATGCCATTATGGTTTTCTATGTTTTCACAGTTATATTATTAAAATATTCTTATCCATGAACATGAATGTATTTGAGTAAACCAATGTGCAAATCTGATTCATTTCATTTTCTCCTTATTTGAGATTATTTTATTTTCTGCTGCATATAAACTGGCAGATGACTTCTTAATTGGATTATTGTCACTTATTCTATGCTAGTGATTCACAAACCTAGAGGCTGCTAGAATATCTATATTTCTATATAATCTGTGACTATCTTTCTCAGGGCTTTCAGTGTGGAGGTCAAGGGACTATACCTTTTCTTAGGCCCTTAAGGTGATTCTGATGTTTTAGAACTAAGGCTCGCACATGCATGTTAAAACTCTATGCTATAATACTCCATCCTGATGCTTTCTCCTTCCACATGGAAAAAAAAAAAAGGCATCTAATTAATCAAAATGTTACTGATGCGGGAGAGCTAGGTTCTTGTCTCATGGAGTTGAAGAATGAATCTCGTGGACAAAGGAGAGTGAGTAAAGCAATAGAAGTTTATTAAGTGAAGATACAGAAAAAGCTCTCAAGAGTGAGGGGGTCCCGACAGGGTTGCCAATGAGGGCCTTTAGGGTTGGTCTTTTATAGAAAGCTAACCAGGGAACTGAAATCCTTTTAACATTTCTATTGATCCCACCATTGAGCTAGGACTAGTGATAACACCTTCAATGGCTTATTTCCTTCTTAGGGTCTGGTTATTCCTTTTTGGTCACAGGTAATTATCATGAAAAAAGACACCCACCCCACACACCTAGGGCAGGGTGGTCCAGTTTGTTCCCTTATCTCTGGTTTCCCCACACCTCCACATTTTGGGGATTTCTGTGAGCCTGATCACAGAGCCCCCGGTATCTCTCCCTACCTAGCCCCGCCTGCCCCTTACTCATTACAAATGAGGTTGATTTGGGTTTGCATCTTCAAAGATTTCAAAGAGAATATCTGTTTCTTGTGATTAAATCCACAAGCATCCTTTGAGAAGAAAATGAATGTTTTGGCATTTTCCTTCCTTCATTGTATAAACTCACAATTGTTAGAAACACATGAGAGGGTAATCTCCTGAAAGAATAAGTTATGAATATAACACAACTGAAAACAAAGAGCATCTAGGCCATTATAAAAACACTTAAAACTTGACAAAATAGCGCCTTGATGAATGAGTTATTTTAGTATTCAGCATCCAAATTATTTTTGTCACCAGCTCAATGAGAAATATCTAAAGTCTAAATGTCAAACTTGGGGGCATTTTAAAACCATATTTATTTTCTCTTTTATTGTTAGGTGTATCAAGATATACAAAAATTCAAAATTCAGGAGTCTTTCCTAAGTTATTTTCTGCAAGTCTGATTGATTGGATCTGAGCACAGAAAATGATCCAAATGGAGACACTGTGTCTGTGTCTTGGCTCATTTCCTCACGCTGACAGTCATGTCCTTGCCTGATGGTGCTTCAGGGACACTCTGTAAGCGTGAGTCTCTCCGAGGCAGGGCAGCCGCGAAGCAGCAGGTGGTTGCCCCGGGGTTCTGTCTGAGGAAGGTGGCAGCTTGTGAGAAGGGCACAAGTGCAGGGGAAGGGGCATTCTGGAAGGTTCCCAACAGCTTATTTGAAAGGTTTAAGCATCTCTCGCATGTCACCCCTGGAATATCTGGGTGCTTTAATAAAACTCAGGTACTGTCCATTCACATGGGAATGAAAGTGGCCTGAGGTCCATGTCCAACACGGCTTGGGCTGTTCAGAGCGTGGCTGCTAGAAGATCCTCAGTTACACGAGTGCCCCATCATATGCCCCATCATACCCACCAAACCCCTGGCTCCCGCTGAAATCCCCTCCGCAGCTGTCGCCTCCCCTGGGCCCATTGTGTAAATTGAGGAGATGGAGGATAATCTACAATGGAGAAACTTCATCTGTATGGAGTTTATTCCAGAGGGAAGTGCTGTATTGTTGATTTAATCGATATCTCACTCATAATATATAAAGGAATATTACATTTTCCCCAAAGGTGAGGGGACTTTTCATACACCGTGGCATTTTCTCCTATCCCAAAACTTTATCCATTCTAGCCCCACCCCCCACCCCATATGACACATCCTCAAATAAACAGACCAGACCACTGAGTAGAGAGCAAAGGGGAGAAAGAGACAAAAGGGTCATTGCTTATGTTTGGAAGTGCTGTCTTCCAGACCATCTACCAACAGGGCCCTGTTACACACTGTTGTAATATTATTCAATACAGGAAAACCCAGACAAACTTCAATTTGATATCTGTTAGCCCTGTTATTTTTCCTGATTCTCTTGGTTTTTTTAAAGCAAATATTTTCCATACATTGTGGGGAGAAGCCCCCTGATTTATTAAGGTGCCTGATTTATAAACACTTCCTTAGCCTTTTACATTTTAAAAGGAGAAACAAATCTCTTAACCACTGTTGGCTGATTGGTCTCCTTTCTTATGCTATACAAATATGTAATTAGGGTGCATGTCATATGTTACGTTCATAATATAAATGTTTTGGAAAGATCCCTGTTAGTGATTGGGGTATGGTTTAGCCAGTGTATTATATGGGAGAATGGCCCTCGTCCTACTCTGACAAACACCATCTTCAAGTACTGCTCCCAAGGTAAGGACAGGAGCTACTAATGATCACACTCTGGAAAAGCTGATCTGAACTTGTGGCTTAGGTTGGAGCTCTTAGTAGGGCTTCCATCTTCCCCTACATCTACATGTTGAGGCTGTTTCTGTACGGTATTCAAGAAGGGCACAGGGAATGACTTTAGTGGCCCTCTGTTTAGTTCCACATACAAAGGGAAAGATCAGTGGGCAGGACTATTACGGTGTTAAGGTTTGGGGCCCTCTGAGTAGTAAATATCCTCTGTTTGATGATCTGAATGCTGACTTGTCAGATAAGTAACTGGCCCTCAGTGTGTCAGGGGAGGGTAGGTATTGGGGAAGGTCATCAAGAGCATGTGATCACTGCTTGACCCATGAGCTTGACTTAGGCAATCGGAGGCTCTTCACCTGCTTCCCTGACCTTGGAATATGGGTTCCACTTGTCTTCCCTGTTTCCAGAAGCTTCGCTAAAAATACAGCCTTGAGATAGTGATGTAGTATCGAGACCATACGGACAGTGTAGATGACTGAATCCAGCTAAGGCCTTATAAACTTTCAAGATGTGATGGGCAATGAGAGGTCCCCTCATCTTGCAGCCACCAGAGACATATCTTGTATGTAAGTTCCCATGCTCATTAAACCTGTCATCTACTGACCTGGGATGGCCTGCCTCTTTCTTTGGTCTCTCCCTGTCCTCCAAGTATGGGGGTCAATTTCAGATTAAACCTGGGAAGCTCCTGAGGAGCTTGCAAACGGACAGTAGGTTGGGTAGACGTGGAATTAGCAATGATGGGCTTAGCATGGAGAGAGGAAGAACAGAATTCCCTCCTAACAAATCCCTTTTGCTTTATACACTAAAGCAAAGACCAAGGGAGAATTAAATAGTGGGAAGTCATAGAGCTACTATGCTTAAATAAAGAGCATATACATTTTTAACTCTTCCTCCAACATTTAGAGATGCCTGGGTGGCTCAGTCAGTTAAGCACCTGCCTTTGGCTCAGGTCCTGGGATCGAGTCCTACATCGGGCTCCTCGCTTAAAGGGGAGTCTGCTGCTCCTTCTGCCTGCCTCTCTCCCTGCTTGTGTGCTCGCTCTCTCTCTCTGGTATATAAATAAATAAATAAATAAATAAATAAATAAATAAATAAAATCTTTAAAACAAACAAACAAAAATAACCCAACAATTAATTGACTCATTCATTCTTTCTTTCTTTAATTCTTTCCACAAATATTTATTGAGTACCTATTAAATGCCAGGGACTGTACTAGGTGTTAGAGATATAGTAGTGAGCAAAATAGATAAAAATCCCTGTTTCTTAGAATGTATAGTTAACTAGGGAGGAAGTCTATTAATGCAGTATATAATGATGAAAAGTGCTAAGCCCGAAATTAGGGCAGGGGAAAGGGCAGAGAGTGTCAGAGAGGGGAAAACAGCATGTCTTTGGGAGATCCTGAGAAGTAGACCTTGCCAAGCCATAAACCAAGATAATAATTGAATGTTGTTTTAAGCAACTAAGTTTGTGGATATTTGTTAAGCAGCAATAGAAAACTAATACATGTGTTCATATGTAAATTCCTATTGAAAATTTGTATTTTCGGGGCACCTGAGTGGCTCAGTCGTTAAGCGTCTGCCTTCGGCTCAGGTCATGGTTCCAGGGTCCTGGGATCGAGCCCCGCATCAGGCTCCCTGCTCAGTGGGAAGCCTGCTTCTCCCTCTCCCACTCCCCCTGCTTGTGTTCCCTCTCTCACTGTGTCTCTCTCTGTCAAATAAATAAAATCTTTAAAAAAAAAAAAAAAAAAGAAAATTTGTATTTTCCAATTCTATTTTCCCACTTGAAATGCAATGTGGCTTCCATTTTTAATTCACCTGTTTCTCCAAATACTGTGTTTTAGTAATATGAAAGTGCAAGGAACAATAGATTCTTCTAAATGCATAGTTTCATCTATGTAAGTATACTCTTTTATAAGGATATACTCAGATTTTTTCTTCTAAATTAAAAATATATGAATCGAATTTGGGATCCTTTCAATAGCCTTGTTTATTTCTCCCCAAAGTTGATTCATTTGAATTTTACAGCCTCATCTCTCCTCTGTGCACAATTCCAAATGCAGTGGCGTACTCTGTGCATCAGGCACAAAATACACTCTTTCCTTGTAGTGGCAGATAGCCCTTACCTCACTGAAATTCAAATCTGCTGACATGTTTTCATTTCTTTGGGGATGGTCTGAACATCATTTCATTTGCTACTTTTTAATATTACATCTTATCTTCATTGTCCTTATTTCTTTTACCTTCTTAAATTTTACACATTTTTAAATGTCATTGCTTTGGTGACTGCCATCATTAATGGACACTTCACTTTTTTTTGGTGATGATATAATACATGCCAGTTGTCTTCCATTTCCCAGACAGTTAGCTCTGCAATCCTTGATCATGAACCCTGAAATACCCTGTTTCCTTTTCTAATGTTGCAAGTAACACAAAATTTCATGAATGCCTGAGGCCAAAAGGCAGGTGTCTCTTCCTAGTTTTTCTTTACTCTTCCCCTCTGGGACAGTGCAAATTTTAAATCTCTCCTGTTTTGTGTAGAATAGATTGCACAGAGGGAGATCTCTATAAATCTCTCTAATAAGTGCATATTGAGGCTCACCATCAATGATACCAGTCACCTGCAGTGACCGCAGACCCTTCATCATCATTAACAGTAGTCTGCAACAGTGAGTTTCTTTTTCATTTGCGGTCGATGCTTCTAGATCAATGCTCCTGAACGCTTTCTATTTTATTCTCCTAAAAAGTGTTTTAAAAAGAAATCGAGATGATATTAATAACATAGATATCAAAAATAATTTCCAGAATATGTGTGTGTGTGTGTGTGTGTGTGTGTGTATGTGTGTATTTTGCAGATCACTGAGTGACAAACACAAAAAAAACTCTCTTTGGAGTAGATGTACCTTTTGGTCTTCTACAGCTTTCAATATGTCTTTCCTCCCTGAGTGCCTCTCTGAAAGCTAGAGCTTCTAGCACATGTCTTTAGCCTACAAAGGTGGTCTAAGGAATACACATTTAAGGTAGAGAAAGCCTCCAAAACCCAACTGATATAGCAAACAAGTTTAGGCAATGACAGAGGCAGTAGGGAGATATTGAAAGCAGAGTGCTTAGGGATGGCTGAGTGGCTCGGTCGGTTAAGCCTCTGCCTTTGGCTCAGGTCATGATCCCAGAGTCCTGGGATTGAGTCCTGGGATTGAGCCCCACATTGGGCTCCTTGCTCAGCGGGGAGCCTGCTTCCCCCTCTGCCTGCCACTCCCCCTGCTTGTGCCCACACAGACTCTCTCTCTCTCTGACAAACAAATAAATAAAATCTTAAAAAAAAAAAAAAGATCAGGGTGCTTGATTTGCTTCTTTCTCTAAGGGTAAGTGTGGCATAAGACAAAGAATGCTAGATCTGCTCAGAGACATCAAAACTCTCCCAGCCCTTTGAGTGTGGGCAAGTTAATTAATGTCTTCGATGCTCAGCTTCTTCATCCACAAGTAAATCTGTAATGTGTATGTGACACTGTTAGAGATTCAAAATGAGCCTCTGAAAATTTATTGATTACTGGGAAACTTCCAAAATATTTACATTTGTTCACAGTCCACATACATCAAGCTGAGCAAATAAAAGTAAAAACAATAAAAGAGTATTAGGGAAAATGGTATTAGGAGCCAAAGAGGAAAAGCAATTCGGTTGAATTTGGCTTTTCCAAGAAGATAAGGTAAAACCAAAATATGTCTTTGTGTGGTTTTCATTAAAAAAAACAACCATGAAAACCAGACTGTTTGTGCCCGTGTGTATACAAGTTAAGTAGATATACATGGCATTAAATGTTACAAAATTTATTGTGCAAAATCTTAGAAGAGACATTAGTATAATGGGTAATGTCTGAATCTGCAATTTTGCTGAAGATGGGGAAATTTTCTTCATGTGGCTGTTTTGTATAATAACCTTTGAGAAAAGACAAAGGCACAGCCTTCCACGGCAACTTAATTAAGGCACTTTTATGGAGGCACTAAAGCCCGAGTAGCCCAGACATGAGGGTTTTGTGGTTTTGTTTTTTTTTTAAAGATTTTATTTATTTGACAGAGAGAGACAGTGAGAGCGGGAACACAAGCAGGGTCAGAGGGAGAAGCAGGCTTCCCGCTGAGCAGGGAGCCCGATGCGGGGCTCGATCCCAGGACCCTGAGATCATGACCTGAGCCGAAGGCAGACGCTTAACGACTGAGCCCCCCGGGCGCCCCCAGACATGAGGTTTTAACTGTCTGTAGGGCTAGAGTTTAGTGGCCCTGTAGCTGTGGTGTCATAAGTTCCAAGATCTTTTTGGGTCTCTGTTTCTACCTATGCTGCTTTACCTCTTATTCAATTTCTGTCTGAGCAAGTTGGGCAGGAAGTGTAGTATGCACCATATGTGCTTCCCTATCAGTAAATGATTTATCACTCACTCCCTCAGTTGCTATAAAAACTGTATTTCGGGGCGCCTGGGTGGCTCAGGTGGTTGAGCATCTACCTTTGGCTCAGGTCATGATCTCCAGGTCCCGGGATCAAGTCCCACACTGGACTTCTGGCTCAGCGGGGAATCTCCTTCTGCCTCTCCCTCTCCCTCTTCCCCTTTGTTCGTGCTCTCTCTGTCTCTCTCTCTCTCAAATGAATAAATAAAATCTTAAAAAAAAACTGTATTTCTATCTTCATTTTTTTGTAAACATTTAAACAATCAACTCTAAGATTATTGAATTCCGTTTTTAAGACAAATATTAAAATTTTGTGACCATAAGTCTTGCAAATTTTGGAAATCAACAGTTCATGTTAACTTGCTTCTTAACACCAAAATGTGGACAGAGGTACGAAACTGACCTACAAGCCAGCAGGTGGCTGACAGGTCTGTCAATGGGGGGAGGCTGTCTGGATAAGAACTTCCAGGATTAAGTGGTCTCAGGGTTACCACTGAAGAGATCTAGCAAGTTAACACCATACCAGAGGCCCTTTACCCCTAAAGCCCTATGCCAAATTATGAACCCGCTGGAAATCATAATACCATAGGCAATTTCTTGATCCACATCCCAGAAGTCTGGAGGAGCAGGAAAAAATTATAAACCCTTTCTTCCCAGAGGAGATGGAGAAAGATGTCTTTCTTCAATCCTGATAGGCTTAATGCAGGTAAGTAACTTATTTAACATTATATACTCTCATTTAACTTATATACTTATATACTCTCACTTAAGTAACTTATTTTATGTATGTAGAAGTCATCTAGACATGTTTCCTTGGAGGTTACTTGACAACTTGTTCCAATGGTGACATTTTTCTGACCTTGGCTTTTATTTTTTTCCATTTCAGAATCACTTGGGAGACTACCATGAGACATTTTAATTTGGGCTATAACTGTTCTCATTCTGTCACACACCCCCCCCCCCCCCCCCCCCCCCCCCGGCATATGGCAGATGCGCTGCTGAATGACCTCGCTTTCGGTTCAATCTTTTTAAGAAGAAAAAGTAAAAAATTTTACATTCACAGCTAATCTGTCCATCAGTAACAAAGAAGTCACATTATATTTTTAGAAGTATATCTTCAAGCAGAACTCTACCCTTTATTTTTTCTCATATTATTGAAGTATTGTCTCAATGAGAGATAGTTCTCTAAACTATTTTAATGTATGGCATATTAGACATATCTTAAAGATATTATTGAGGTTAAAATTTAGTGAAGCTCAAATTTCAAAATACTATCATCTTTTGGAGAATTCTCGTTACTATTTCCCATAAAGTTATCATCCATTTGTAGGTATCGTTTAAATTGTCTTTGCTTTGATTATTATCAATACTACTACCTTTTGAATTCACAAAAGAATACCAGATGAAATTGTTCAGCAAATAAAACTGTTTATTAGACTTACTATAATATGGGAGAGTGCCACCTGAATAATCTTAGCAGTTTCTCAATGCAAGAAAATTTGGAGAAAGTATTTGTGTGGTTGGGAGGCTAGGCTGGGTGGTGTTGAGGTGGAGCTTGCTGGGTGGGGCGTTGTGTGGAATCAGGCAGAGTTCAGTGCATGAAACCAGGACACAGAACAGCATCTTGAGTGGAATTTTGGTCCCACATTCTTAGCTTACTTGACAGTTGTTTTAATTGATTCACCATCTTATCTTCCAGAAACAGTAAATATTTCTTGAGGTGAACACTCAGTTCTTTTAATTTGATTTTAATATACTTTATATGTATGTGCTTAGACATACACAAGTATAATATAAATCAGATAGATGAGAATTTAACTTTGAACTTCAGCTTAAAACACTAACTTTCTTAGCATATTAAATAAATATAAATGAGTCTCATTGAATTTACTACTTTAATAAACTGTAACAATTTCCTTAAGAAACCAACCATATTATTTTGTATACATATTCATAATTCTTTAAACATCTTATCTAATATTGTTTTAACTATTTATATTTTTACCAACTTTAACCAAAGTAAACAATACAAAAGAAAACTAGAAGATAGGAAACAGGAATTATCTAACTGTCTTTCCATAAGCACACATTTTATATCACTAACAAATTTAAGGTTACAAATGAACAACTGGACATGTGGGGGGGTAGTGTTATTATTTAAAGACATTTCACATCATGTTAACTTGTAAACATTCTATGTCTAAAAATAAGCAGCAAAGGGTTAAAAATTGTTCAATCACCAGTGTTTATGTATTTTCCCTTGTTAGAGTTTGTCTAGGTATACAAAGCTTTGTTTTATTAATTAGTATAATTTAATGTTATTTTACAGTCTTGAAGTTGAATAGAGATCTAGAAATTATAATTTAATCTAATACATCTGTCCTTTATACAGGAAGGGTTATAAACATTTATAAGATCAACTCCTTTGAGATACTTAGTTCTACAGTTTGATTCAGAGAAGCACATTTTTTTAAGTCTTGTAATCCTGAACAATTTGTGAAAATAATGATAACTTACTAGACCCATAGAAATAAAGTCTGAATTATAAAAGCTTAACTCATGAGAAATTAAACCAAGTTCTTTTATATTAGACTGACATTATTTTTATATGGGGATAAAATGAGAGAATGAAAAATCAAGTTTCTGTACCAAAATCAAGTCACTTTTATCTGCCCAAATATTTTCTTATTTTTGCAGATCCATATAAACTGTTTAAAAATGAATAAACGTATGTGTCCACATATCAAAATATTTTCAAGGGCTCTTGAATTAAAGCTCTAAGTTATAGAGGCCAAAGCCATTACCCCAAATTACAATGCATCTCTATCCTGTTCCCTAAGATTAAAAAAATAAATAAATAAATAAAGGAAAAGGGGGTAAGAATTGAAGGGAGAGATCTCTTATGTTGAGTATGTGACTTCTCTTTTATGTGCTTCTCAAATGAACTGTGCTGTTTATGTTAAGGTTCCCCCAAGTGGCCAGTGCGATTTCTTATTGTCCTGGCTGGCATGATCCCTGTTGGGTCATACACACATGGGTTAAAACATGAAGAGACTGGTGTTTGGACTACGGGGCCCAAGAGTGAACACCCATGGAAACAGCCATCACTCATAACAAAAACCCTTGTGCAAAGGATATATCTCCAGGACATGAACAAAGACTAGCCCTGTCTGCTGAAGACACATTCTTGTATCAAGATGGTAGATAAAATTAAATGAAGCTGTTTGTGGGGACACCTCAGGCTGGAGAAGGCTATTTTGTTATATTGAAAAGGTGACTCAAGCTAAGTTTGTCCTCAAAAGAGGCCGACTGAATGGGACCTGAAGTCACCAGCTCTTTGGACGTGCTGGAGACAAGGATCTACTCCTTCTGCTGAACTTTCTTTTAGAAGCTCATCGAAGGAAGCACCAAAGACAGTGATGCATAAGAAGGAACAAAACCCACAAATAAAACTTGGACAGATGTCTGTAGAGAGGTAGGTTACAAAACAAGTTTTCCCCAAAGAAAAGAGTTTTCACACCACTTCAGATAATTAAAAGAAATCTTCATTTGAGAGCCTGAAGAAAGGAAATTTGAGGTCAGAGAAAATGCAAGGCACACCTGACCACGTGGTCACAGGGACGCCATGGCAGTTCCACGCACCTCAGGGAATGGAGTGAAGTCTGAGGAAAGGGTCTGAACTGCACACTAAGGGTGTCTGTCTCTGATCATAGTGTCTGTCTCTGATCTCTGTAATAATCAACCATCAATTTCCCAAAAGATCACCAGAGAAACGTGTTGATCCAGATAATGTTGTTAGATACATTGTAGTAAGGAAGAACACCGCTTTGCTGAAGTCTTTGTATGATCTCAGAACAGGAGAATTCAGGGAGGGTATTCACAGGGTTTTAGGCCTCATCTTGGATGATTTTAAAGCAGTTTGGGATGTGACAGAGTTTGGGATATAATAGATTTGGATTGGTGGGCCCAGGAAGGCAAACTTCTTGAAGGGCCCTCGAGAGCAAGCCGTGTTGTTTCCTTCACATCTTATCTTCTAGCATTTCCCAGAGCAGGTGGCTAGTGTTTCACCCAGGCTGGTACTGTTTGGCAGAAGGGCAGGAAAATATGCCTGGCCCCACAATCCTTTACTCATACCTCTAAGTATCCACTGTGCACCTACTACATATTAAGCACTGTGGTATACAAGGCTAAGCATAATGCAATTTAGTGACCAAGTGACCATCTAGGGAATGTGATATGTGAATAAAAATAATGATAGTTCTGGAAAATGTATGGTAGATACCAAACATAGTATATAAACTAAATACTAAAGTGTTTTATTTCCTCTTATAAATTTTCTGTTACTTTAAAGCAACCGCTATTTGTAAATTTATTTGGGGAGAGTAACAAAACATTGATGAGATTTGATGATGTTTAATTCAAGAATAATGTCTGTAATACTTAGGGAAAAAGTATTGAGAAAAATTTCTTAGAGATCACAGTTTTTTCATAAATATATTTGTGTGAGGTGGGGCTTTACAATACCTTTGTATCAAAGGTATATCACTTTTGCTTCTAATCTTATAGAAATGTAATACATAAAATTTTAATTTATTAAATGTTTTATTAATTTAGCTTAGGTGAACCAATATAAAAGTAATAATTTTATGTGACTGAAAACAAATTATCACTGGGGCACCTGGGTGGCTCAGTCAGTTAAGCAGCTGCCTTTAGCTCAGGTCATGATCCCAGGGTCCTGGGATCAAGTCCCGTGTTGGGCTCCCTGCTCAGTGGGGAGTCTGCTTCTCCCTCTGCCCTGCACCCCACTCATGCTTGCTTGCTCTCACTCTCTCTCTCAAATAAATAAATAAGATCTTAAAAAAAAAATTATCACCTACAAAAAAAAGAGTGCCTTATCATTTTTTTTTTTTTTTTTTAAATCACATTTTATGGTTCAGGAGATCCTAACAGCTTTTGAAGAATGGTAATGAGGCACTATCCTCTTGGGAAATATTACCTTTGAGAACATTTTACTTCCTCATGGACCCATGAGGGGAAAAACTGGCACTCTGAAGCAATCTCAATAATTTCCATTTTATGCAAATGAATAACAGAAAATCTTACAAGAAAGATTGCTCTACCAGTTGCAATGCCAGACTATGCTATAATTTAAGTTGAAAATTAAGATACAAAGTGTGTGTGCACGGAGGACACATTAGAAGAACACCAGAAATAGTGTATTTCTAGAATATTAAAATGCAAAGAGATCTCAGACATTATCTCTACTAATCCTTATCTCACAAACTGTATTCAATAGCCTACTGGTGGCTCAGTTTAACTGACTCATCAAAAGTCTAGCATCAGCTCTTTCCAAGCCTGAAGGGGCACCTAGACCCCCTAACCAGCCAGTTGCCTGTTCTTTTTCAAAACAAAGTGGGTTTTGGGGTGCCTGGGTGACATAGTTAAGCGCATGACTCTTAGTTTCGGCTCAGGTCATGATCTCAGGGTCATGAGATCAAGCCCCTCCACATGGTCCATGCTGAGCACACAGTCTGCTAAAGTTTCTCTCTCCCTCACCCTCTGCCCTTCCCCCCGTGCTCTCTCTCTCTTTCTCTAAAATAAATAAATAAATATTTAAGAAAAAGCTAGTTTTTGCTTTTGTTCCTAAACAGACATTTATGCTTCTAATTCTGCTCTGTACTTCTCCAATCTCTATGCCATGGGATAAGTCTAACCGAAAAACATTCTCCTATGCATCTCCGTGTGCATTGTTCCCATATTTGCACAAGCAACCCAAGAACACAGACCTCTAGAGAGAGGAAGATCATGACCAAGTACACGTGGATAGAATGGCTCTCCTTCTACAAACTCCACTGGCATTTAAAATAAACAGACCTATAAACTCATGCATATGAGATATGTCTACTTTACAAACAACCTAGGAATGGCCTTCGAGTTCCAAACTCACATGTCTAAGCTCCTGCTTAAAGTCACTCCCCCTGGAATGCCCCCAACAGTGATCTTCACGCCCTCCAGCCAAAGCCCGTTCTCCTCCCATCCTCTGTACTGGTCATGGGTGCCAAACACCTTTCATTCCATAAGACCGAATATAGGGCCATCCCTCATCATTTCTAATGCACCAAAGCAGTGCCCATTTCATCAAAAATAAATAAATGAATAAAAAAGATCCTCAGGTGTCCTTCACAACATTTCCTTCATCAAGACTCTATGGCAAGCTGTCCCCTCTCTCCGGACAAAGGCAGTAATGACCAAACTATCCTCTCCTCACCCAACCTTTTCCTTGGTTCTTTACAAAGGAGCCAAAATGATTATTTCAATATTTAAATATGTGGTTGTAGCTGACTCTCTTCACCTGAACTCATCGCATATAACAACTTCCTTTTTTTGAAGAAAGACTGCAACGAGGCACACGCAGATCTGCCCGGTCTGGCTGCTGTCACCTTATCACGCATCTCAGGCCACACTCTCTGGGCCTTCTGGCCTCCTTTGTCTTCCTAGTTCCATTTGCCTTCACGCTGACAAGTGCTCTCTCCCTTGTTTCTGGCCCCCATTTTATCTCCTACTCCTCCGCCACCTCTTAGTTCAAAGGTCACGTCCTCTTGAAAGTCACAGTTTTATCCTTATTTGATCAATATAGACCTCACTTTCTAGAAAGGAGACTTCCTGAGTTTCCTTTTCTACTTTTATGCATCATTTGTGGTCCACGCATAGTGTTTACTGTGGCATCTGGCACCAACTAGGTGCACACACATGCACACGCATAGTAGGGATGCATGTACATGAGAACAAACGTACAACCCAAGCTTCCTTTACCAAGACGAGGACATGCTGAAATCAATACCAGCTCATGTAGTTAGAGTTTTTCCTCATAATCAGGTTATATGGCAGTAGAAGTTAACTACTCTCATTCACTATTAAGAAAAACTAGTGAATGAACCATAATTACTAATTTTCATAATTAACGACTATTATGTGTTCTTAGAGATCTAATCTACAAGTTGATTACATCTTAGTTTCTGTTTGTCATCCTGATCCTATAATCAAAATTATTTTACTCTATTTTTAAGCGAGTATAAATTTTACCCTTCCAAAATGAAAGATATGTCTCAAGATCAATAAGAAGTCAGATCTCAAAAGGTGATTTATACGTTCAATGAGATTCCAGAAAAAATACCAGTAATTTGATTGAGCAACACAAGTTGATACTAAAGTTCATATGGAAAAATAAATACATAAGGATATCAAGGAAAGCCCTGAAAAGGAAGAGCTTGAAAACTGATTAACCCAGCAGGTATTAAAATATGCTTCAAAGTCCTTTTCAAAAAGAGCTTGGCACAAGTGCACAGACACCAAGGCAACGGAGTAGATTAAAAATGATGCAAATAGACACAGAAATAAAGTATATTATGTAGGTGATATCTCAAAATACTGAGGTAAATATGAGCTTCTTACCAATGATCCTGGATGAACCAGATAGCCATTTGGGAAAAGATATAATAAAATTCACTCCTCACCCAATACACACAAATGAACTTGAAATTCATTGATAATATAAATGTGAAACATGACACAAGAACTAACAGAAAAAGATAAATTCTTTGTAGAAAGGTCAAAATGGAAAAAGATATTCTAAACATGATATAAAACCATAACAAAAATTGATACATCTTACATTAAAAGCAATTGCTGAGGGAAAAATATCATAAAGAGTCAAAAGACAAATGACAAACTCAGAGAAAAAAAATATGTGTAAAGAGAGCAAATGATAAAACACTAGGACAAAATGCTAACAATTAATGAATTTGGGCAAAAAGAATGTTCAGATGTTCTTGGTACTATTATTATACTTTCTGTAAGCTACAGATTATTTCCAAGATATGACTTAAACATTTAAGATAAACAAAAATTTCTGGTTATGAAAATGTTGAGTTCATATCAAAACAACTGCCCATATGGGGTAAGCCCACATGAAAACCCTATTGACGTATGTAGTGACAAGTCTCAAAGAAAGTCGATACATCTTTAAAATTAACATGCTTCTAAAGAAAGTTAGACTTATTTTCTCATTTCTGAAAAGACTGTGAAAACACTCATAAAAAATCTAGGCAGATTCTATTTGGACATGTAATAAATGGCTTGTGTGGATGGCAACAGAGACAGGAAAAAAGAGGAAAAGAGACAGGGAATATGGTCAAAGCAAAAGTTGTACCAAGCAAATTTAAAGAGAGGCAAGGAAGACTTTACTCAAGGCCATTGCAATAGGGGAGACTAGAGCTCAGTCTGGCTCAAAGTCCCGGAAAAAAAAAAAAAAAAGCCTAGGTATTTTCTAGGAGCTAGGATGGGGGGATCTTAGGCCATCTGAGTTTTCTACTCGAAGGAAAAATAAACTTTCTCATACTCCATCACAGAAGGTGGTTTTACAAGTTGGAGCGTGGGGTGTTCATCAAACTGGCACCTACCTTACCACACAGAATAAAATGAGTGTGCCATCTTCCTTCTGGATGATGACATTTCAAAGGGCATCCCCCTGGTCACTGAGAAAGACATTCTTTGGGTCTTAAGGCTGGCAAAAGATTTTTTTAAAAAAGATTGATTTATTTATTTTAGAGACAGAGAGTGCATGAGCAGGGGGAGGGGCAGAGGGAGAGAGAGGGGAAGCAGACTCCCAGCTGAGGCGAGAGCCCAACATGGGGCTTGATCTCAAGACCCTGAGATCACGACCTGAGCCAGAACCAGGAGTCAGAGGCTTAAACGACTGAGCCAGCCAGGCACACCTGGCAAAAGGTTTTTTAAAAGATTTTCATTGCAATGGCACAGAGGAAGAATTTACAAGTTCTCTAAAGTAAATGCTCCCAGAAAAGGGGGGTCAGGGCCTGGAGTCAGGGAGAAACTGGTCTAAAGTTTAGTCAAGCCGAAGGGAAACAGAGAGGGTTTGGTGTTGCTGGAAAGTCGGGAAGTTAAATATTCATTTATTTATTTATACTTGTTCCAAGGAACACTGAGGATCACACAGATCTATTTCTCCAGTTCTGTCCGTGGTGCAGATGGCAGTGGGAATACTCCAGGGTATTATGAGAATAACTGTGTTGTGACATTCATGACAGGGTTTCCCCTCTTTTCATATTTTATCTTAATTGGTAGTCATGCTCCTTGAATTTGCCTTCTTCAAGGACTATTCTGTAACACTGTGTCCAGAGGTAATGTAGTTAAAGATTTTATTTCTTGGCATTAATGGACAAAGTTGCATAAAATTTATGAGGTAGTGTGTTAGAAACATCTTCAAAAAGCATTTGTAGGAAAAAAACCATTATAAATTATGTAACAAATATATACAAAACAAATCATTTAAGTGGATAATAAGATACTATTTTGGTTTTAGATATGATCTCACTGGTTCTAACAACCTGAATGGTATGAGGCTTATCCAATATTTCTATAGTAAATTTCCAAAGAAAACCCTGGAAGTCAAGATTCGGATGGGTCATTAGTTTATAGATCAAATACATATAAAAAAATTTTTTTACTGGATTCCATTACGTGAAAATATAAGACCTTATACAATTACTCATAGTCCAATTATAATCCCTATCAAACAAGTATGTGAAAATACACAATGTAATTGCTATATGTACTACTAAAAATTGTAAAAATAACATCTAAACATATAGAGTATGTGCATGCACCATGCATTTTCCTTGGGGTACTGATATATAATTTCATTTAATCTCATGCAAAAAATATGATAGGTGTCTTTATTAATCCCATTTCATAGGTGATAAATATTAGTCAGTGAGAGGTTATAAAACCTATACAAAATCATACCTAATAAGTGATGAAACAAGTAGGGTAATAACGATCACTTATCTTTTAAGAAAATGAGTAATTTATACACATTTCTACAAATTACATTTGTCTTATGAGCACATATCCTATATACTTTCTTTATGCTGTTTTCAAAGAGAAAACTTTGATTAATTAACAGAACAGTTAAGGTACTAAGAAACTAATGATGTACTATATGTTGTCTAATTGAATTTAAATAAATTTTAAAAAAAGATACTAAGGTCCTCCATACAGAACAAGAATACCCATCCCTTATATAATAAGTAATTTGATATGTTTTTTATTGATTTGTTTCTTTTATATGAAATTGATACAAACCAAGTTGTTTAATTCAAAAATTATGAAATTAAAAGCATTAAGTGATTATAAGTTACTGAATTTTTTAAGGATCTACAGAGCATTTCTAACAGTAAATTGATCAGTGAAACGACTGTATAGATTTTATGGCAATATCTTTAAATAGGTTATAAAAACAAGCGATTTCTAATTCTCCTGTAAGTTTTTAAGTGATACATTAGTTTGCAAAATCCCACTTGACTATAGAAAAACTATAAGAAATTCTCTTTGAAATATGATACTACTACTTTTGCAAAATAATTAAAAGCATGAAACAGAATGAAAATAAAACCAAAAAATTAGCAATTTACTATTTGTCCAAAGTCAGGAAATGAAAGATAATTTTTCAAAATCAAGGTTTAAAGAGCAATCTATTTTTGTCCTTTTTTGGGGGGGGATTTCTGTATGATAGCTAAAATATGGACTTGTTTCATAAAATAGATATGAAAAAGTATTTTAATTATTAAAATTATACAATAAAAGAAAAATTCTAAAAAAAGAAAAATTCTAGCAATAGCATATTAGAATCAATAATCTCATGAAAACATTATTATCAATTTTTACATCTTTACTTAATAACTTTCTTATTGATGAAATAATTCAATGAATTAGTATAAACAAATGGCTGAAAATAACGTCTCTCATAGTAAACATTCAGTATTAGCCATTATTAGCTATTAGCTATTAACACCACCAACGTCTTTACTAACAGTTATAACCAAAACTGACTATAGATCATAGAGTTGAATACATTTTAAAATATTATGTTTATTTAATTCTGTATTGGTCCAAAATATAGGTAATAGTTTATTTAACTGCTTCTGTGTTTTTGCTCTTAAACCTGGGTCATCAGATCTGCTTTGTATGATTTGCAAAAACAACATGATCAGATCAGCTAAGCAAAACGTAAAGTCAAGCAGACTATTTCTCATTATCATCAAGGTAAATTTCTCTGTGGCAAGAAATTTTCCATTTTGATAAAAATGAGCAAAATTATAAACATTTTTCTGCTGCTTCCCACTATCTTCAAAGTGCAAGCAAAATTGTAGAAATTTTCCTCCTGCTTCCCACTAACTTCTACATTATGTTCCAGTAAGATTCTACTTCATGTGGACACCCCAGAAAACACTCTTTCATGATGATCTAAATTCCTGTAAATTCCATGGTCTACATCTCCCTGATCACATGCCCAGTTGGATGTGAAGCATTGTTTGTTGACAATGTTATTTGACTATCCCCTCAGTTAAATCACATGTGCCTAAGAGACAAAGATGACTAGGTATTTCTTTATATCCCCCATCGCAATTGTTTTCATATTATGTTTGAGTTTTTAATACATCTATAAATTAATTAACAAAAGTAAATCAATGATTAATGAAACGCAATAATTATTAATACATTACAATTTGTTCCAAGCTATGCTCTACATTTAGAAGGGGTAGAAAAATACGGCATTTGGATTTTATTTTATTTTATTTTTAAAGATTTTATTTATTTATTTGAGAGAGAGAGAAAGAGAGCGCAGAGAGGGAGAGGGAGAAGCAGGCTTCCCGCTGAGCAGAGAGCCCGATGCAGGGCTTAATCCCAAGACCTGGAGATCATGATCTGAGCCAAAGGCAGATGCTTAACCAACTGAGCCACCAGGCGCCCCGCACGTTTGGTTGTTTGAGCTCATCAGTGGTTTCAGTGGATGTTGACTCTGGGTAAGAAAAGGTTGTGCAGGTACACCACCACTTCAGGGAAATGTGCTAGAAAACAGGGGTCAACGTTATAAATCAATCGTATGCTTAATAGAAAACTACTCTCCAAATCCTGATTTGGATTCAGAGAATTTTAAGTAAAAAGTATAGCTGAATCTTAGTTCTGCTGCAAAGAGAGAAACAAAGATATTTTAAAATAAAAACATTCCAAAAGAGTGACAAAAGTAAAAAGAGTCATTCTGTCAGGCATTTTCCCCACTGAGCATATGAAAGGCACGTTGGTGGGCCACACTTTAGGACCCGGAGTGAAACGACTCAGAGCAGAAGTGACCCCACCTCTCACCAGCCTTACTGTATCTATGGCAGCAACATAAGTGTGCTTCCTTAGCAACCACTTTGGAAACCACTTGTCTCCCATTCTGAATCATTGTTTAGATAGGGCTGTTCTCACTCCCATGGTCGCACCTGCGAGCCCAGTCACTTCAGAGATTGAATCAGCAGTTGGTATGTGGCACATCATCAGTTGAAGAGAATTTTACCGGAGGATTTTGCCACTGCTATTTAGAAAAAGATGCTTTATTGATCCTGCCTTGCTAAGTGGGAAGGAGGTAAGGGGGGAATTGCCAGTGGCCATTTTTTTACAACACTGTAAAGCCAATCCTTAGGACAGGGAAGTCTAAAGAGGGAGGAGAGAGAGGGGAGGGAGGAAAACAGAAAGTAAGGGAGGAGGGGCAGAGAGAGAGGAGAGAATAGATAGACGACAGAGAGATGATGAAAGAAAGAAAGAAAGAAAGAAAGAAAGAAAGAAAGAAAGAAAGAAAGAAAGAAAGAAAGAAAGAAAGAAA
>NW_022589730.1:5247800-5357799 GCF_004348235.1 Phoca vitulina | reverse complement strand
AAAGAAAGAAAGAAAGAAAGAAAGAAAGAAAGAAAGAAAGAAAGAAAAAGAAAGAAGAAAGAAAGAAGAAAGAAAGAAAGAAAGTCCTTTTTTATATGGAAGATTTTAGAAAAGTGTATTAATGAGAAAAAACAAAGATAATGATGGCCCATGATGAAGAAGATAAAGGAGAACCACAGCCCACCTACTATGGATTTGCAGTTTCAGCAAGAAATAAGCTCTTGTTATAAGGGTTGAGATTTCAGACTTTTTTAAGCCACAATAAAAACTAACCCATCATAGTATCATGTATCTATGGCTGAAATAATCCTAATTTGGAAAAAAAAAAAAAAAGAAAGAAAGAAAGAAAAAAGAATCCTGGTTTGGGTTTCAAGGGCCTAGGTAAGTTTGGAATTTTAGGGGGTTAAAGGTAATATAAATATATGAAACAAAGTCATTAAAAATCATCAGTGTTTTGAAGCATTAAACAGAGAGCACTAGAGAGAATGTGAAAGTTTGCAAAACCCCAAAGATGTGAGGTTAAAAGGAACAGAGACCCCATACAAAGCCTGTAAGAGATAGGAAATCTGAATAAAACCGATTTGGATTTTTATCGTTTTATTTTTTCCTCTCGTCCCCTATGATCCTCTGTTTCGTTTCTTAAATTCCACATATGAGTGAGAGCATACGATAATTGCCTTTCTCCAATTGACTTATTTTGCTTAGCATAAGAGACTCTTAATCATAGGAAACACACTGAGGGTTGCTGGAGGGGAGGTGGGTGGGGGGATGAGGTAACTGGGTGATGGACATTAAGGAGGGCATATGATGTAATGAGCATCGGGTTTTATATGCAACTGATGAATCACTGAACTCTACCTCTGAAACTAATAATACACTAGACGTCAATTAATTGAATTTAAATTTTAAAAAAGAAAAAAAATGATTTGGATTTTTATCCTGCTAAGAATTATGTGTCAGAGAGACACTGGGGTGATTTTCTCTGGCAATGCAGAACTTGAGAAAAGGTAAGACATTAGTCTTATAATGTGGATTTTCTAAACACCTGGGGAGAGGTCGTCATTAAAGAAGGGGTGTAGGGAAGGATAACATTGAAAGGAGATGTTAACAAGAGTGGAGAACTCAGAAAATGGCTGAAGAGTCATCAAGAATTAGGTGAGGCCTGAGTGCTTATTCCTTGTCAGAGTCAAGTTGTATATGGTGAGAATATTATTGAACTGGAAGGAAGAGGCCTGCACAGCTCCTGGGTGAATGAGACCTAACACTTAGACACCTCAACACATCACCCATCCATCCATTGGTTTTAGGAAATGCACAGAATGAAGCCCATGCTTCTGAGCAAGGAAAACAGCACTACAGATGAAGCACAAGGACAGAATGCTTCAGGGGGAGAAGGAAAATTAGGTAATCAATGTGCAATTTTCAAGGATGCAGCTACTGTATTTTAACATGGGAGGGAGTTGTAATTGGACATCGATATACTTTTCAGGGCACAAGCCACAGACTATGGAGTAGGCAATAATCCTTGAAGAAATTGTTGGAATGACGGTTGTGGAATGTAAAGAGTGACAGCCATGCCACCTTTTAAAAAGTTGTGTTCACCTGTGAGTCTAGATCCATCTCACAAGGCAATTGCCTGTCTGGAGATATTTCTTATACAATAGCATTGTAATGCAGTAATCAATCAAAAATGCGTAACTGTTGACAGCCCAACACCTGTGTTTTTAATGTTTGCATTCAAAATCGGAGGCACAATGTCAGTAAGAATATCTAGAGTGGGTTACACTTAACCCTTGGGTTACTTTACGTGCTGCCCCTCTGACTAGTCACAGAGTATGCAGTATGGAATTACAAGCTACAGAATGGCTAATAAAAATGAAGGTGATTAGAATAAACATTCAACTCTTCACCATTTTAAAACGTTTTAAATCCTATATGAATTAGGCATGAGATTTCACTTGAAATTCATATCTGGCATTTGCAGAATCAAGTAACTGACTTGCCTTGTGACGGAGAAATATTTTAATATATACAAGATGGCTATTAAAAGAAAGTTTTTGGAACTATCTTGGCATCATTTTAACAGTTAAAAATTAAGTTCAAAGGAATTCAGACTGCCAAAATATAGAAGCAATACTAGAATGAAATAAAACAACCTAAATGCTTCACCATTCACTAGCCATAATCAGAAACAAAATGACACAAAACATCACAAATGAGATAATTAAGACATGACTTTCCATGGATGATAAAATTTCTAAATTGCAACCAAATCTAATTTTGTTCATTTTCTAATCTCTGCTCTAGATGTCTGCATGAAGCAGAGAGAAAATTGGTGATTTATCAGAATTAAATAGGAAATAACCCCATTTCTGATGGTATCAGAATTTACACGATGCTCCAGGAAATAACAAATACCTCTGAACATCAGCAATGTTGACTTAGATCTTTTCATTACAGTGAGCGATCACTGTGTAAGTAGACCATTCTTCTAAACATCCTTCTCTCCCGCAGTAAGCAGGAAGCCTTACCCCTTACACTGAGAGAGAAAGATACAGAGATAGAGAGACAGAGACAGAGAGAAGAAGAGAGATGAACAAACTCCAAAAAGGACCTAAAGTCCACAGATCCACCCAGCTACAGAGAACCTATCAGAAGTATGGTTCACATATTTGTTCTTCCCCAAGGTTCTAGACTCTGCCTGGGTCTGACTACTCTCAAAATAGAGAAAGAGTAAGGAAGATGAGTTTGGGCTTTTTAAGACAGAATGACTGTAATTGCCACCAAAACACTGTCTTGAGCAGTAAATAATCAAGTTAGATTTTATCTTATTCTCTATGAGAAGGAAACCAGGATAAAGTAATAAAGGATCTATTAGTAAAATGGGTAGAAATGTCCCTTCTCCCTATACTAAGCATTATTATTCCATTTAGTAGATGCAGAACCAGAGGCTCAAACTGTTAATGCAACATTCAGAAGACCAGAGTAAGCAGCGGAATCACTTCCAAACAAAGGCCTTCTTACCTCCTGATCTTTCTATCATGCCAGAGAAAGATCTCCTGTGAGAAGAACAGAAAGATCTCTCCTACCATGTCTCTAAGTTGATTATACCATTGCTAAAATCAAAACACCAATTTGGGAAATAACCTAACACATGGAAGTAGAGAGAACACACATAAAATGATGAATATCAAGCATGCAGAAGAATCAAAAGACTTTGTCACATGAAAATAAATGAAGATTATCTAAAATCAATAAAACATTCCCTAAATAAATTCTTTTGAAATAGTATGAAAATGGGCTTTCACTTTGTTATAATAATATGATATAATAACAAAATGTTAAAATGGGAACATGGAGTAGACATGCCTCTCCCTATTCCTCCCACTACGTCACCTAAAAAGCCTGAACGTCAACTATAAAACAAACATAAGAAGACTCTGAAAGATGGAGGAAAAGCAAAAACACAATTCATAAAATGAATAATTGATAAGCTGGATTTTAGCAAAGTTAATCACTACTATTCTGTGGGAGCTCATGTTAAGAGGATAAAATGACAACCTACAGACTAGGAGAAATGATTTGCAAACCACATATGTGACAAAGTGCTAGTATCTGGAATATAGGAGGAAAAACACTTCCAAATCAACAGTAAAAAAAAAAAAAAAATCCAATTAGAATATGGGCCAAAGTCATAAATAGGCATTTCATAGAAGATACAGATGGCAGAGTTACACGTGAAAAATACTAAAAATCATTACCTGGTAAGAAAACACAAATTAAGACCACAATGAGATATCACTACACATCTACCAGAATGGCTAACATGAAAAATATTGGTAATACCAAATACTGATGTGGGGCATCTAGCTCACTCCTACATTGCTTTCTCGAGTGTAAAATGGTATAGCCACAATAGAAAACTCCTCAGCAGTTTCTTTTCTTCCTTTCTTTCTTCCTTTCTTTCTTCCTTTCTTTCTTCCTTTCTTTCTTTCTTTCTTTCTTCTTTCTTTCTTTCTTTCTTTCTTTCTTTCTTCTTTCTTTCTTTCTTTCTTTCTTTCTTTCTTTCTTTCTTTCTTCTTTCTTTCTTTCTTTCTTTTTCTTTCTCTTTCTTTCTTTCTTTCTTTTTTCTTTCTTTTTTTCTTAAGGTTTTATTTATTTATTTGACAGAGAGAGACACAGCAAGAAAGGGAATACAGCCAGGGGGAGTGGGAGAGGGAGAAGCAGAATCCCCGCTAAGCAGGGACCCTGATGCAGGGCTCAATCCCAGGACCCTAGGATCATGACCTGAGCCAAAGGCAAATGCTTAATGACTGAGCCACCCAGGTGCCCCCAGCCTTGGTAGTTTCTAATAACAAACAAACAAATAAAAAACATGCAACTATCATACAACCCAGGAACTATGCTCCTTGGCATTTATCCAAGAAAAATGAAAACTCATGATATACAAAATTCAAAGAGAAATTGTTCTACAAAAAATATTATTGGCTAATATTTTAAAAATATGTATCAGGACTTCATAGAATTTATTAAGCATTTTATTCCTTCATATGAAAATATCCACAAATCATTTCAAAGAAGTAATACAAGTTTGAAATAACACATCCTTTTATAAATGATCCATAAGAAATAATCTTTAAAAAAAAAAAACCAGAAGTGTTTTTTTTTCTACCTCATTAGGTAGGAATTATCTGTAGTGTGTCAAGTTTGAAATCATCTAGGAAGTATAAATCTTTAAAAAACTGATTTTAAATGCAGCCTCACCTATAACAAAGATTCTAATTATCTAAATAATGCACTTTGTATTTAGTTCACCACAATTAAGGGATAAATCACAAAACAAAACAAAGACAAAAACAAAAACCAAAAGCAAGACACGTTTGTGGATATCAGTCTTTTTCCAAAACACTAAAATTTGTCTACTTAAAGAAAATTGTATTATAGCTAATATTTACCCACTGTTTATTATATGTCAGGCACTGTGCTAAGTACTAATCTCCCCATAATATGGGCATGAGTGTGGGAAAGTAGGTATTTAAAAATCATGGTGAAGTAACCCCTGCTCCCACCACCAACACACACACACACACAAACACACACACACACACGCACACACAAGCATGACTCCATGTACATGAAGACTATCGAGGACTTCCCTTTTCTAAATCCCAACAATCATTATTGCTAGAGATAGCATAAACAGCATGAGCATATGTACAAAACACTGCCCTAAGGTGCTCTTGCATCCAGTTAGACGCAGTCTTACGGTAGAAATAATTCAGATACTTTTTTAACAGTGAGGATATGAGGGGGAATAAAAACTTTGTTTTTGCCAACCCAGAAAAATTCAGGTACTTATGCTTGATAAAGAAGGCGCAAAAATAATTCTCTAGACCAATAGCAATTATAAATAGCAATGCAAAAAATATAAATAAAATATTATAAAGAGAATTCAGCCTTATATTAAAAGCTGACAAATTATAGCTCATCTCTGGAATACAGAGATTCTTCAGCATAAGCATCCATATGTATTTATCATTGGAGGTTAAGATTTAAAAGCATCATTCAATAAATTTCTAAGATGCAACTGACAAAATTCATCTCCTACTACACCCCACAAGGAATCTCCAGAGACGAGATAGTGTGGAGAGCGCGTGTTTGTTCCTTCTTATGTCATTCTGCCTGACGGAGAATACAGGCTTCCCCATTAGCCTGGTATAGGTTACTTAATCTCTCCATCCTTCACTTTCCTCATCTGGAAAATGCATTTAATAATAGTACCTACGTCTTGATTGTTGTATGAATCAAATTAAATCATGCTTTTAAAGTGGTTCACCCAGTAAACACTTAATAAGTTGAGGATATTATAAAAACAAAGACATTTACTGTAAGAACATAAAAATATTAAGTGAGAAATTACAATATGAAAGTATACTCATAATTCTTTGTAGAGAAAGAAGATAATAAAATGAAGATACGTGCTTGAACAGTAAGGAGGAAAGGCTTGAAGAAAACCTGACATCTGGAGAAAGAGAGCCCACTATGTCAGCACACCTGTGACCATAAGATGAAATGCTGTGGTCAGAGGTCAGCCAGACTGGATAGGCACTGGATGTGGAGGGACTGCAGGGGTGCAGCTCCCAGTCTGTGGTTCTTCCCCATTCTCAGCTCTGTAATGAGAAGAGCCTCACACAAATGATTGCTGTTTTGATGCAAGATGCATTCTGTGTAACTCTGCCTTGTAGGAGGACCAGAGAACTTTGTGAGTGGCTCTTTCAGTGGACCAGGGAGAGCTCTGCAGGCACTTGATCTCGTGGTGCAGGGTGCATGGAGCATGCGTTTGGGGATCATCTCAGGTCTCTGCAGGCTCCTTCTTCCTCCTGCCACATTTTCAGAACCAATGAAAGCATCATGGTGTGCATAATACACTGCCTCAGCCTTTAACACCACTGGCATCACTAGTAAAGAGAACTTGGCTAGAAAATAACGATTTCAAGAGGTTTGTGGAAGCCCATATTCTCCTGATTTTAGCATGCCCTGCTGCATAGAATACTTCTCTGCCCTTGTTACTGCCAAGAAGCAGGGGACAATAATGAGAATGAATACATTGTTACAGAACAGCAATGGATATATACATTTTTTGAAAGAAAAGAATGCTTTATGGTTTTATATGTCTTGATTTTATAAATAGAAACCTAGATAGAATCATCTAAAATCTTATAAATGGAAAGACAATGTAATGAGGTGTCTAGTTATAAAATTAAAATGTGAGAGGACCAAGATGGCGGAGGAGTAGACCTAAATTTCATCTGGTTCCAGGAATTCAGCTAGATAGTTACCAAGCCATTCTGAACACCTACAAACTCAACAGGACATCAAAGAAAAGAATAGCAGCAACTCTATGAACAGAAAAGCAACCACTTTCTGGAAGATAGGACATGCGGAGAAGTGAATCCAAGGCGATATTTTGGAAGATAGACCACGGGGGAAGGGAACCTCTGTCAGCCAGCTACCAGCAAGTGATAGAGCCGCGGAGCACAAAATCGGAATTTTTAGAAGTCTGCTCTGCTGAGGGATGTTGCTCCAGTGGCTAAGCAGGAGGTGGAACCCTCGCTGGGACAGTGTGGTCTCAGGACCCTCGGGGTCACAGAAAGACTGGAGGTGCCTGAGTGCAGCAGAGCCCCCAGGTATTGGAGCGGGGAAGCTGGCTGCAGAGACGGAGCCGAGGAGTGGGCTCTCAGCTCGGGGTTGCCATAAACCACGATCCGTGGCACAGTTGGCCACTGCTCTTCCAGCAGGGACCCAACAAGAAGCAGATCCAGGGAGACTACCATTCCTCCCCTGGGAGGAGCAGCATGGGAGCGCACCACAGGAATCTGCTGGGTTTGGAGACTCCAAACCGGGTTGTGTGCCAGAGATAGAAACGCTTGGTCACAGGCCGGGTGAGCATGGAGTGGGGCCAGAGACCAGGGAGACAGGAGTGCTTGACGGCTTTTCTCTGAGGGCTCACTGAAGAGTAGGGCCCCGAGACTCGGCTCCTATGGGGCCAGAGATTAGGAGGCCACCATTTTCACTCTTGTCCTCCAAAGCTGTACAGAAAGGTTTCAGGGAACAAAAGCTACAAGAGTAAACCTGGGCAGATGACTTAGCCTGGCCCATGGCAAGTGCGATGCAATTCCGCCTCCAGCAAAGACATTTGAGAATCACTGCAACAGGCCTCTCCCCAAAGAAGATCAGCAAGAAAATCCAGCCAAGATCAAGTTTACCGATCAATGAGAACTGCAAAACTCCAGCACTAGGGGAATACAGCCCATAGAATTCATAGCTTTTTTCCCATGATTCTTAGTCTTTCAAAGTTAATTTTTTTAATTTTCTTTATTTTTTCCTTTTCTATTTCTTTTTTTAAAATTGTCTTCCTTCCTTTTTCAACCAACATCTTATCTTATCAATTCCTTTTATAAAATCTTTTTTAATTCTCATTTATACAGTCATATTCTATCCCTTCATTGTATTTAACCTTGTTTTTTTGTATATATTTTTCTTTCTTTAAAATTTTGGGATACAGTTTCTTCTAACAGACCAAAACATACCTTAAATCTAGTGTATGGCTTTGTTCTAGTCTCCTGCCTGATCACATTCTCTCCTTTTTTTTTTTTAATTTTTCTTCTTCTTTTTTTTCAGCCAAATTCTTATCTGTATCAATTCCTTTTTTATTTTTTATTTTTTATTTTTATTTTTATTTTTTTTTAAGATTTTATTTATTTATCAGAGAGAGAGAGACAGAGGCAGGCAGAGGGAGAAGCAGGCCCCTTGCTGAGCAAGGAGCCCAATGTGGGACTCGATCCCAGGACCCTGCAATCATGACCTGAGCTGAAGGCAGATGCTTAATGACTGAGTCACCCAGGCACTCAGTACAGTATTCTTTCTTGATTAAAACTCTTCACAGTGTAAGGATAGTGGGTACATACCTCAATATCATAAAAACCATCTACTAAAAACCCACAGCAAATATCATTCTCAATGGGGAAAAACTGAGAGCTTTCCCCCTAAGGTCAGGAACACGGCAGGGATGTCCACTATCACCACTGCTATTCAACATAGTATTAGAAGTCCTAGCCACAGCAATCAGACAACAAAAAGAAATAAAAGGCATCCAAATCGGCAAAGAAGAAGTCAAACTCTCACTCTTTGCAGATGATATGATACTTTATGTGGAAAACCCAAAGACTCTACCCCAAAACGGCTAGAACTCATACAGGAATTCAGTAAAGTGGCAGGATATAAAATCAATGCACAGAAATCAGTAGCATTTTTATACACCAACAACAAGGCAGAAGAAAGAGAAATTAAAGAGTCGATCCCATTTACAATCGCACCCAAAACCATAAGATACCTAGGAATAAATCTAACCAAAGAGGCAAAGAATCTGTACTCAGAAAACTATAGAATACTCATGAAAGAAATTGAGGAAGAAATGGAAAAACGTTCCATGCTCATGGATTGTAGGAACAAATATTGTGAAAATGTCTATGCTACCTAGAGCAATCTACACATTTAATGCGATCCTTATCAAAATACCATCAACTTTTTACAAAGAAATGGAACAAACAACCCTAAAATTTGTATGGAACGAGATAAGACCCCGAATAGCCAGGGGAATGTTGAAAAAGTAAATCAAAGCTGATGGCATCACAATTCTTGACTTCAAGCTCTATTACAAAGCTGTCATCATCAAGACAGTATGGTACTAGCACAAAAACAGACACATAGATCAATGGAACAGAATAGAGAGCCCAGAAATGGACCCTCAACTCTATGGTCAACTCATCTTCAACAAAGCAGGAAAGAATGTCCAATGGAAAAGACAGTCTCTTCAACAAATGGTGTTGGGAAAATTGGACAGCCACATGCATAAGAATGAAACTGGACCATTTCCTTACACCACACACAAAAAAATAGACTCAAAATGGATAAAAGACCTAAATGTGAGACAGGAATCCATCAAAATCCTTGAGAAAACACAGGCAGCAGCCTCTTTGTCCTCAGCCACAGCAATTTCTTCCTAGAAACAACGCCAAAGGCAAGGGAAGCAAGGACAAAAATGAACTATTGGGACTTCATCAAGATAAAAATCTTTTGCAGAGCAAAGGAAACAGTCAGATGTTGGCGAGGATGCAGAGATGTTGGTGGGAATGAGGATGTTGGTGGGAGTGCAAGCTGGTACAGCCACTTTGGAAAACAGTATGGAGATTCCTTTAACAAGTTGAAGATAGAGCTACCCTATGACCCAGCAATTGCACTACTGGGTATTTACTCCAAAGATACAAATGTAGTCATCCAAGGGCACATGCACCCCAATGCTTATAGCAACAGTGTCCACAATAGCCAAACTATGGAAAGAGCCTAGATGTCCAACAACAGATAAATGGATAAAGAAGATGTGGTATATATACATACAATGGAACATTACACAGCCATCAAAAAAGTGAAATCTTGCCTTTTGCAATGATGGATGGAACTAGAGGGTATTATGCTAAGAGAATAAGTCAATCAGAGAAAGGTAATTATATGATATCACTGATATGTGGAATTTGAGAAATAAGTCAGAGGATCATAGGGGAAGGGAGGGAAAAATGAAAGAATACGAAACTAGAGAGGGAGACAAACCATAAGAGACTCTTAATCTCAGGAAACAAACTGAGGGTTGCTGGAGTGGAGGGGAGTGGGAGGGATGGGCTGGCTGGGTGATGGACATTGGGGAGGGTATGTGCTATGGTGAGCGCTGTGAATTGTGTAAGACTGATGAATCACAGACCTGTACCCCTGAAACTAATATATTATATGTTAATAAAAATTAAATTAAATTAAATTAAATTATTTTAAAATGCAAAAATTGATTGTAAAAATAACTGTTTAAAAAATTGAATTACAAATCCTACTTACACAGTGAAAGAACACATTGAAAATAAAGATTGTCTTACAAAATGAAAAAAAGCCTATAATAATAGCTAAATTTATTAAGATCTCTTATTGCCAGGACATAGTCTATATTGAAACAACTTACATAAAGAAAATTTTTAAAAATGTTATTTGAATCAAAAAATAAGATGTAAATAAACTTTAGAGCATAACTTGCTCATAGAGCTGATGAAATGAAGCTAACAATTATCTTTTAATTATTCTCAACACTCAGTAGGGTAACAATTAACTAAACAAGGTTTGCTTGTTTTGTTTTGTTGTGGTGGGTTTTGCTTTTTTGCTTGAGGATAATAACTAATTCACTTTTCTGGAAGAAACAACAAGCAAACAAAAAAAGAAAGAACAAATCCAAGATATTTTGAGTAATATGGAGAATTTTTTTCTATCACATTTTATTTTTCAAGGTAATTTTTAAAAGCTGTTACCTATGGAGGAAATAAAAATGTAGATCAATGAATTATAGCAGAATAAAGGAAATGAAAGATATATGGGAATCGTTCCAGTTAGTTACTGCTGTAAAACACACCATCTCAAAATTTTCAAAAACACAACTGCAGTTTGGGCATGGCTTAGAAGGGGCAGCTCCTCCCACATCCTTTTTTTTTAAATTCATTTAGCCAGCTTATGGTACATCATTAGTTTCAGACGGAGTATTCAATAAATTATCAGTTGCTTATAACACCAGTGCTCATCAGATCCTCTTGGTGCCATCTGGGTGTCTGTAAGCCTGGGGCTGGAGTCATCTGACAGAGCTCTTACCTACCTGTCTGGTTCCTGCACTACAAAGCTTCAAACTGTTGGGGGCTGGAACACCTGAGTCCCCTTGGGTATCTTTCTCTTTATTTGTGATCTCTCTTGTCTTCTCCGTGGGTGGTTGTAGGATAGGTGGACTGAACTTATAAGTTCAGGACTCCCAAGGCACATTAGCCAAAGGGGAAGCTTTAGCACCTTTTACAACCTACATAAAAGACCTTTGGTTATAAAGTTTTGCCTGGGTTGAAGGGAACCGGATAGATACCCCATCTCTCCGTGGAGGAATGTCAGTGTCACATAGAAGAACAGAGAGAGAGAGACAGATTTGTGTGGTCATTACTGGAAATAAAATCTGGGACTCATGGGTGGCTCAATCAGTTAAGCGTCTGCCTTCGGCTCAGGTCATGATTTCAGGGTCCTGGGATTGAGCTCCACATTGGGATCCCTCCTCAGCAGGGAGCCTGCTTCTCCCTCTCCCTCTGTTGCTCCCCCTGCTTGTGTGCTATCTCTCTTTCTCTGTTAAGTAAATAAAATCTTTAAAAAAAAAAAAGAAAAGAAAAGAGAATCTGTCATAGCACTGTATTCTAGACTATAGGTAGTATTTCAAATCAGTGCAGAAAGGGGGGCATTCAATAACCCATGTTTCTAGTTACAGAAAAAACAACCATGAAACTCTTTATAAACAAGATGGGCTCACTTGGCCGCAAAATAATATGCATATCAATCAAATAGCTAAAATTAAATAAAATGAAACCTTCAAAATCCTGGAAGTAACTTGGATAAATGTATTTCAGTTCTGGAATGTCAATGGCTTTCCCAGGAAGAAATGAAATCAATAAAAGAAAATAATAAAACTGTCTCCATGAAAATTAAATTTCATATAGAGAAAATTACAATATCTAAAACAAAATAAAACAAGACACTGAGAGAGCTTTGCAAAACATAAGACAAAGGGTGCACATCCTTAATTTACAAAGAGCTCATAGAAAATAATAAAAAAGAAAATATATCCTGTAGAGAAGTTAGGGGTATGAACAATCACTTCACAGAAATTAGGAAAAGAATTTGGAAATTTCTGAAAATATAGGGAGAGTACTTAAAACCATTCATATTTTCAGAAATGCAGTATCAAAATCAAAGGCTACACTTGGCTATGAAGATGTTTTTAAATGTATCCACGGACTGTTTGCAGAGTAGAAATAATTTCAGGGCTGTTTTGTAATATCTGTGCATCTGCCTAAGACCAAGACCTTTCTTTCATGCTTGTTTGCAGAAATGAAAAATTACACCACACCGAAGGACACTGAATATTGCCATACTACTGATGTGCAAATTTAAGGCCTACTGAAGTATCTGAGGAGGAGATCATGACTCTTAAAGAATTTTACTAAACATAATCTGGGAATCATATTTGGGCACCCATAGAGAAAATCTTCAGACCAATAAAAAAATTCAACCAGTTCCAAACCTCAGGAGTCCAAAAGAGACCAGGTCAAGGTTTTGCTCCCTGCAACAACAAACGGAAAGCCCAGAGAAGAATAAAACTGAGTTTGCCCAAGAGAGTAAAATGCTGTGATTTTAATAGCAAATGTAGATTAACAGTAAGAGCTGGTTCCTTGTCAATTGAGGTTAAAAACATCTGCTTTATTGTCACTCTGAGCATCTGGTACTGAAGAGTGTCTTTTGTTACTCATTTCTGCAGTGTATACATCCTTGGGTTTAAATAACAAAAAGGGATAAAAGATGATGAAAGATAAATAGATAGATGATAGAATAGACCGATTAGATAGATGATTGATAGACGATAGATAGATAATTACAGACAGAAATGCCCTCCCACACACACACCCCGGTGGATGATAGAACCTACCATAAGTATACCGAATAGCCAATTTCTTTCCATTCTCTATGTCAGGAGCATAGAATTCAGAGCTGGAATTGGGAAAATATCTAATGAAACTGGGGAAAAGTCTAATGATAAGCAAGGTGTCATAGAAGTTTTGCCAGTGTTTCTGTGTTTCATTTCAGTTACAGAAGGAGAAAAGTTGTAAAGGGGAGAAGCATATTCTTTCCCACCCTCTTATTTCTACCAGTGGAGATTAACCCCATTCTCTAAAAAGAGAAATTTAATTGTGCACCTTAAAAATGTCTTAGAGGGCGGGGCGCCTGGGTGGCTCAGTCGTTAAGCGTCTGCCTTCGGCTCAGGTCATAATCCCAGTGTCCTGGGATCGAGCCCCGCATCGGGATCCCTGCTCTGCGGGAAGTCTGCTTCTCCCTCTCCCCTCCCCCTGCTTGTGTTCCCTCTCTCACTCTGTCTCTCTCTGTCAAATAAATAAATAAAATCTTTAAAAAAAAAAAAATGTCTTAGAGGGGCCCCTATCCAAGGAGGAATAAACTTACCTAAAAGGCCCAAACCAGGCTGACTGACTTCAGCCCCTTTTCATTTACATTTCTCATTTGTGACTGGGTTATCAATCTGTAAAAGTAAAATTGTCTACCTTGAAAAATGTTTAGTGCTTGCAGAGTGCTGGCTTTTAATTCTCTCTAATGTATCTTTTGATTTCGAATTCACTTAGTTTACTTTTTACCATTTGTTTCCTTTTGTCCAATGAGAATATGCTGTATTTTTTGCATCTTTCTCTAACTGCTTCGTTTAGATGTTTGCATCGTTATTTTTAAGCTTGAATTATTTTTTATTTAAAGGTACGCACCTAAAGTTCTAATTTTCCATAATATGATCCTTAACTACATCACTGAAGTTTGATAGGTAGTGTTTTTATTTCCTTTTAGTTCTATTTCGTGGAAGAAAGACTTGAATTCCTTGTCTTGTCCATAAGTAAAAAAAAAAAACAAAAAACAAAAACAGAAACAAAGCAAAACAAAAAAAAACTAACCATGTGACTCTTATTCATCCCAATTCAGTGAAAATGCAGAAATCAAGGTCCAAGCCAATGCTCATCTACTTAAGTACCTTAATGTAATTCTAGATGAAATGCTTCCTGTCAAGTGTTGACTCCCCACATGCCTTCAGAAAAACATGTTAATCAAGAAACAAGAAGTATATTAGATTTAACAGTAAGAGCGAACACTACTTTAACAGAATCTTAAAAGTCTCTCAAATTGAGGAAATTAAGGAAAAAAATTTACAAGGATTTAGGATCCAGGTTGCATAAATTTAAGACAATTTTTCAAGCCTGGTATCTGGTTGAGTTTGGGCAGAGTTAATAAGACACTATTTTGTAATTCTGCTATCATTTCTTATTAGATTCATGAAACACTTTAAAGTTTGGTTTTCTTTCCATGTTCACTTGTAACTTTATCTTCCGGTTATTGATTTCTGACTAATTGCATTCTGATCAAAGAACGTATTTGCTTGTACAACCCTTATTTTTTAATTTATTTTTTTCTTTTTAACTTTTTTTAAGTAAGTTCTATACCCAATGTGGGGCTTGAACTCACAACCGGAGATCAAGAGTCCCATGCTCTACCAACTGAGCCATCCAGGTGCCCCTGACTCTCTTTCTCTCTCTTTTTTTTTAATTTGTTAAGATCTGTGTCCTCTTGTGTATGCAAGTTTTGGAAAAATTCATGTTCTCTACCTTGGCAGTATACAATTCTTTTTTTGTTTTTTTTTAAGATTTTATTTATTTATTTATTTAGGGAGAGAAAGAGCATGTGCAAACAGGGGAGGGGCAAACGGAGAGAGAGAGAGAGCATCTCAAGCAGACTCTGTACTGAGTGCCAAGCCCTGGGGGCTCACTCTCATGACCCTGAGGTCATGACCTGAGCTGAAATCAAGAGTTGGATGCTTAACCAACTGAGCCACCCAGGCACCAGCACTATATATTTCTATATATGTTTGTTCAGATTCACTTTGTGTGTTGTTTAAATCTTCTATAACCTTAAGTACTTTTTGCCAACTTAAAAAAAAAAAAAAATCATCTACTATATTGGTGAATTTGTCAATACCGCCTTATGCAAATAATAATTCTATGTATTTTTGTTACTGATATCTTTGTTTTTCTTATATTGTCTATTTTCTCACTTTTTTTCCCCCTCTGGCTTTTTTTGATCAACTGAGTTTACAATGCTTTACATTCTTATTTCATGTTTCCCCACGGTGCTTGTAACTTATAAACTCTACCTCAATTCTTAAAGTAGTTACTCTTGAAATTTTACTATGCTTAAATCAGTGAAGGCCAAAATCAATCTTTATTTCTACTCCCATTTTAAATAATACAAGGTGGGGCACCTGGGTGGTTCAGTCGGTTAAGCGACCAGTTCTTGATTTCAGCTCAGGTCATGACCTCAGCCTCATGAGATCAAGCCATGTGGGGCTCCGTGCTAGATGTGGAGCCTGCTTAGGATTCTCTTTCTTCCTCTCCCCCTCCAGTCTCTCTCTTTTAAAAGAATAATATTAATTCAAGACTATTAAAATTACCTAACCCTAATTCCCCCAAGGATATCATATATTGTTATTGTTGTTATAACTTCACAAGTTAGACTTAGGTATTCATGTTTTCGTAGAAAAGTATGTATTGCTTTCACTATGTCCTTTATCAATTTCTAAGTTCACCATCTCATAAATGTTGTGAGCATTATAATGGCTTTTGCTGCAGGGCAGCCCCGGCCTCAACATTCCTTCTATTGTCTAGAGTGGAATATTTTTGTAGTCTCTTATTTGAAATCTGAAGCATGGTGTATCTACTAAGTACAAGTTTTTGTCATTCCAGATATTTCAATAGGTAATGTTTACATCATTATATTCTCAGTAGTAGGGTCTTAGGAGAGTGATTTAATTAATTTAAAGGTTTTTGATTTAAATATATGAATTTATATACATACAATTTTGTTATTTTCTAGTAGGCATATATATATAATTTCAGCTTTTAGAAATTTACTTTTTAAATTTTTTTATTAATGATTTTTTTCCCATAATAAATGAATGATCCATGTTCACTGATCAAGGATATTTAGTCTCAAAGCATTAAGTCTGTTTTCACACACATGAAAAAAATTTGATGTTCATGCCTAAGTTAAATAAAACTTATTTTGTGGTATTCATTGAAGGGTTCCAAACATCTGCATTCTTTCCCCCATGTACCAATCTGTTACTAGTTGAAATCAAAACCATTCTTTCATTTTTCCTCTGCAATATTAAAGATCCATGCCTCAATTTGTTCATTTATAAAACTAAGGAACAATCAGACAAAATCAGGTGTTAATCATCAGAGCTGGGGGAAGGTTTTCCTGCATCCTGGTGGCTATACATTGTTTTGTGTTATTAGGCTACTCTGATCTGCCACTGAAGACAGGTCCCCTTAAGCAGATTTCCCTAACCATTCCCAGACTAGTATGATTTTCTCTAATGTACCTCATTTATCTTTTGAGAGAACATTTTCCCTTAAATTTCCTCGTTTATTTAGTGATACTGATAATTCCATTAAAAAGAATAAAACTCAGCTTGCAGCTGGTATTTTCTTCATTTTGCCCCGCCTCTAACATTTTATTAGAACAGCAGAAAGCTTTATTAACAACCTCTCTTATCATTTACAGTGATTTAGAATTTCAGCTTGAAAGCTTGAAATTTGACAAGCGGAATGGAGGTGAGACAGTGAGTACCAAACACAGTGGCCACCCCTTTTCACAGGGCAGGATAGGGGGAGCTGACTACGCCCGGGTCCACAGAGCTTAACTGCCATGGTCAAGACCAGAGACCACGCGTGTCAACGTGACTTCACTGGATTCCAACAAATACTTGTCCAGGAAGAAAGGCCTGGAAACCAATCATTAGCCTCACTGTTTCCTTCAGGAAGTTTCTGCAAAACAATTTACCCAGATAAACACCTGCACAAACAGATTTTTATGAACGACACTTTCGTTATCAAGACTTGCTTCTGGACCTTCACATTGCTGCATCTAAACAGTCGCGTAACAACATCTTTCCAATTGAACTCCCCTGATTTGAAAAAGCCACCTTCAACCCTTTGAATCCACACCCTGAAACCCCAAAACCATTGCCCCCTTTCTGCTATGTGTGCTCTCCCCTTCTCCTGAAGGCTGATAAACTTATCACTGCTTGATCAACACACTTCCTGGAGGGTGTTAGGGAGATAAAAGAAGAAAGGTGGAAGGTGGAAGGGACAACTAATAAATCTTAGGTGAAGGGAAAGCTGGGAGAAAACATCTTTCTACTTATTTTCAATTACTACTTTATAAGGTTAAACCTTAGTCCAACGAGTGATGAAAACTTCTAGATTTTCTCATTCTATTCCATCTACCTTAAAATTAAAATGAATTCCTTAGAAATTCTAATGTCTGATTATTAGTGTATTGTTTGGTATGACATTGTATTTTCTTCCTTTCAGTTTTCTTCACATGAATCAGTTGGGAAAGACTGCATTACTATACTGAAATAAACGTCACTAATTTAAAATCTTTCTCTTCAGCTCTGAAAGCACAATATCATAAATGTCCATTTCCCTAGCGTATCATAGGTGTGGTGGGAAGAACTGACACCAAGAGCAGATAATAATGGGGTTCCTTGTAAGAGTTCAAATCAATATTGTCACTTTCTATTTGAGCTTAAACTTTAAGAGAGAGTGAACTATGAGGCGTGAAAATTTGTAATTGATACAATTCATATATAATATTTAATTAAATATTTGAATATTTTCAAATGTGAAATAGATTTTTCTACTTTAATTTTGAGTTGCTAGCCTCAAAACAAACGTGTGACTCAGAACCTAAACATTACATTAGTGGCACAATCAATTAGATGTCAAACTTGTAACTTTGTTTTCCTCTTTTTTAAAAAAAGATTTTATTTATTTATTTGAGAGAGAGAAAGAGAGCAAGAGAGAGAGCACAAGCCAGGAGAGGCAGAGGGAAAAGGAGAAGCAGACTCCCCACTGAGCAGGGAGCCAAATGTGGGACTTGATCCCACGACCCTGGGATCATGACTTGAGCCAAAGGAAGACACTTAACCAACTGAATGACCCAGATGCCCCCCTAAACTTGTAACTTTGAAGATTTTTGGTTTCTTTAAGTAAAACTATTAATCACTTGCCAATTATGTATGTAAACTAATATAATAGTTCACTGAAACCAAAAGATCAAAGTTCAAAATTTTGGGCAGACATAGAAACTATTGATTAAAGAGTCATGCTTTTTATCCTGCAGGAAATTGGAGGAACTTGCAGTTATTTCAACATATTTATGAAGCCAGACATTAGCTCTTAATTATTGTGAATTCCATAAAAATTTGAGGTGAGATGCCCTTGTCAACACAAAAAGTATTGATCTGGTGGAGCTCAACCAAAAAATATATTAATTAATTAATAAGGCAAAAGTGGAAACAATTAAAACAATGCCTGTAGCTCTTTTGAAATATGTTACACGTTTTATAATTATTACCAAAAACAATTTTGTCTATAGGGCAGAACGTATTCAAAATACTCTGCTCTAAACATCAACAGGTTAAGTTTGCTTTGCTGGAATTCAAAATCAGGCATACTATAGTTTAGTGATTTGATTTTTCCCAAATATGATTAGCCTTAAAAATTTCACCAGTTAAGGGGCACCTGGGTGGCTCAGTCGTTAAGCGTCTGCCTTCGGCTCAGGTCATGGTCCCAGGGTCCTGGGATCGAGCCCCACGTCAGGCTCCCTGCTCAGCGGGAAGCCTGCTTCTCCCTCTCCCCCTCCCCCTGCTTGTGTTCCCTCTCTCACTGTCTCTCTCTCTGTCAAATAAATAAATAAAATCTTTAAAAAAAAAATTTCACCAGTTAAGAGTTATTTGATATTTAGATATAACCTCTTGGCATCCATCCTAGAAATTCATAAAATTTTTCACTTGGATTAAAATAAACATGTTGGATACAGGTTTGAAGGCCTGAAAGGTTTTAATATCAGCAGATGGATAGAGAAACATCTTTCAGTGATAGAAGTTGGTTTATTCATTGTGCATTGACCTTTTCATTAATTAGAAGTTTAACGGTTTCACTTCATATAGCAAATGAACTCAGGGGTGTGTGTTATTTTGTACAAAAGAACAGTAAGTTCTTTAAAATATATTAATTGTTTAAAACAGCATTTGAGCATCCTTATTCAAAATGTATTTGCACAGCAATCACTGTTTCATTTGATTATTTCAAATACAGATATCAGGATACCTAAAGAAGCACTTAAAATATTTTTCTCTTGAGTATCTCAATACTAATGAGTAATATTTTAGTGCATTTAGTGGGATTGTCTTATTTTTACAAGAATGCGTGTTTGAATAAGTACACATATACAGAACAGAGCTTCAGTGTTTTGTAAGGCAATATTCACTCTATGGTAATATAGACGCGATATCATAAAATGTTTAAGGAAGCATCCTAAATAGTTTTAGTGAGGTGTAGGGGAGAAACTTTTTTTTAAAGATTTTATTTATTTATTTTAGAGACAGAGAGAGAATGTGAGCAAGGGGAGGGGCAGAGGGAGAAGGAGAGAATCTCAAGCAGACTCCAAGCTGACGATGGAGCCCTCAGAAGAGGCTCCATCTTCCAACCCTGAGATCATGACCTGAGCTGAAATGAAGAGTCCGACACTTAACCAACTGAGCCACCCAGGCACCCCCAGAGGGGAAACTTTTAATGAAGTTGCAATGTCACTACATCCATATGTTTCTTCTATGATGAAATTGATTTCACCTTGAGTCCCATTCAGAAATTAACCTGGGGCGCTTGGGTGGCTCAGTCCTTAAGCGTCTGCCTTTGGCTCAGGTCATGATCCCAGAGTCCTGGGATCAAGCCCCTCATCAGGCTCCCTGCTCCGCGGGAAGCCTGCTTCTCCCTCTTCTCCTCCCCCTGCTTGTGTTCCCTCTCTCGCTGTCTCTCTCTCTCTGCCAAATAAATAAAATCTAAAAAAAAAAAAAAAAATTAACTTGCCTAATAATGATAGTGAAACAAGTAGAAGAAATGCTACTACTAGTAACAGCAATAGCAACATTATTAAGTGATTTCTATTTTCCATTTACCACTCTGTGCTCTTTGGAAGTATTTATTCATTTGATCTTCTCAACAAGACTCTGAGGTAAGTATCATTTCATTTCCCATATTATAGGTAAAGAAATGGCAGCACAGAGTATGTGAATGGCTCAAGTCCAAAAGCCAGTGGGACTCAAATCAGAGCCTGTGACATAATTATTCAGAATTGCACAATATTGTTTTCTCATCAACATCCCAATTACTGTTCAGAGGTTAAAGATGGACAAATTTACAGCTGAAAGCAGCCTTTCCCAAGTGAAGCAGGTTTCTGACATTACGAAGGAGGATTTAAAAAAAAAAAAAAAAGATTTTATTTGTTTGACAGAGAGAGAGACAGTGAAAGAGGGAACACAAGCAGGGGGAGAGGGAGAGGGAGAAGCAGACTCCCCGCTGAGCAGGGAGCCCGATGCGGGGCTCGATCCCAGGACACTGGGATCATGACCTGAGCCGAAGTCAAGACGCTTAATTACTGAGCCACTGAGGCACCCCTATAAAGATTTTAAAAGAAAATCTCCTTAGAATCCAATTTATGATAACAATTTATAGAGAACCTTGAGCAAGTCTAAGCAGAGAGTTAGCCTTAGGATTCTTATATTTACAAAGACAGTCATTCTCAGCATAGAAGGAAATGGACAACAGTGACGGGGTATGAAGAGGGAGCTGCAGAATGTGCATAAAGTCAAGTGGGAGAGGAGATGAATTTGAAGCAGGTTAATATAGAAACTCAGTCATACAGAATTAAGGTTTTGACTTATTTCTGGTAAGGGATAACTAGCACTGTATTTCTCACTCTATACAATGTATAATAGACATATTTATATCAGAGTTAATGTAAAGCAAAATGCATATGCTTTTTACTTCATCATGGAACTTTACTCATTTTCAGTGAACTCCTAAGTGGTCCTCAAATAATATGTAGCTCTGATTGGTGAACTGCAAGAGTGTCCGATACTTGCAGAACACTCCCCAGTGCTTGGCACATTATTATGTTCACAGTAATGCCATTGCAATTATAAGTATAATCAAGACTCTGATGTCCAGAAAAGATTAAACAATTCTGCTTTATATTATAATACAAATCAACTTTTAAAGATTTCAATGCAAAGAATTCCGATGTTACAGTCTCCAGAGGTCAGCATTACTGGGCATAGAAGATTGGAGAATAAATGCAGGGTAGGGAAGGGGAAAAAGGAGAGTATCTATCATATCGGTCATTTTTTCCTCTCCAATTTTGCTATAAAAGTAGATGATGTTTAGATCCATAGGAGATCAGCCACAGAGTTTGTATATACAGAGTTGTGGTTAGAAAAATGAATCTTGGGATTTCTACAGCTATCACTGTAGCTATAACATAGACTTAGATCTAGAGTTAAATATGTAGATGTATAGGTTTATCTGTATATCTTTATATATAAAAAGATAGTGATCTGTATAGTTACACAGATATATGCTTATGGTCAAAATTATAATCTTTATAAATAAAAACATAGAGAATCAAACAACATAGGCATATGCGCACACCCACCTGTGTGTGTGTACGCATGTGTATATGTGTGTGTATGTGTGTGCACACCCGTGCACTCGTGTGTGTATGTGTGTGTGCACGCGTGCACTCGTGTGTGTGTGTATGTGTGCATGCGTGCACTCGTGTGTGTGTGTATGTGTAGCCCAACACAGGGTATAATTATTTGAAAGGAAGTGACAGACATACAAACGTCAGCAGGCATCTCTTAAGCAAAAGGACCTTTACATAACTTCATACATGACCATATCTGGGACAACTAACAATAACCTTAAACTATTATCTACAATCAATCCACGTTCAAGTTTTCTCTATGGCTTAATATTTGCATGGCTGTTTTGATTTGATCTAAGATATAATTTAGGCTTGCGTGGTATATTTGCTTGTTATGCCCATTTAGCAACTTTTCTTTTTCTTATTTTCTTTAAATTCAATTCATTAACATATAGTGTATCATTAATTTCAGTTAGAGTTCAGTGATTCATCAGTTTCATATAACACCCAGTGCTCATTACATCATGTGCCCCCCTTAATGTGATCACCCAGTTACCCCATCCCCCCACCTTCCCTCCAGCAACCCCCAGTTTGTTTCCTGAAGTCAAGAGTCTCTCATGGTTTGTCTCCCTGATTTTGATTTATTTTATTTTTCCCTCCCTTCCCTTATGATCCTCTGTTTAGTTTCTTAAATTCCACGTGACTGAAACCATATAATTGTCTTTCTCTGATTGATTTATTTTGCTCAGCATAATACCCTCCAGTTCCATCCATGTTGATGTAAATGGTAAGATTTCCTCCTTTATTCCCCCCTTTTTGATGACTGAGTAATATTCCGTTATATATATCTGTCTCTCTCTCACATCTTCTTTATCCAGTCATCTATTGATGGACATCTGGGCTCTTTCCATAGTTTGGCATTTAGCAGCTTTTAATCTGTAAAAGTCACCCAATGTTTGTTTTTTGTGACATTAACTATTTTGAAAGTCAAGGCCATGCTATTTTATTGATTTTGTTCCCAGATTCTGGATATGTCTGTTTCCCTTGGGATTAGGTCTGATAAGCAATGCGTCTTCAACAATACCAGGTGATAGTTCTTCTTATTGCATCCCATTTGGAAGAGGATTGCTCCTTGGTTAAGGTAGTGACCCCCAGGCCTTTCCACTGTGCAGGTGAATGTGGCCCTTTGTCATTAGTGAGTAAGCCACGGGGGTGATATCTGGGCCCCACTTCAATAACTTCTTCAGACATCTTTCTTCCTGTTGTTTAGTATCTGTTGATGATATTCACCTGAATCAATTATTATAGTAGTGGTTCCAAAGTGATTCTTCTAATTCTAGAATTACCTCTTTATTTAATAGCTGAAATTATATTGTATAAAGAATTGTTTTCTTTTTCTTCCTTTTCTATTTTTATATTACATTAATTTCGTGAACAACCTAAATTATATGCCACTTTAAATGAATATGCTTTTTATTATTAGAGAATAAAGAATGAAGTTTTCTAATAGTGTAATGATTTTCCTAGAAATGGCCTCACTGAAATTACCATGTGGCACTCAACAGTATGACTCAAGAGAGTAAATATAAAAAAAAATCACAAATTATTGGTTGGATATGGTAATTTAAGGGAAATTTTTAAACAAACTTACTTAGAGAGACAGATCTTTTAAATTGGTTGTGAATCATGAGCTGTTAAAATAAGAACAAACATTATTTAAACAATTCAAAATGTTAATCCAATTGCTAATTCTGTTTAGGTATATTTATAGGGACATAAATACATTCACCCACTGAATTACTTCCGTTGTTTTCAACAATGAACTGTGTGAATTTGAGTTTTCTAAATTAATGCTTCAAAGATCCTGACCGTTTCTGAAATGTCTCAGATGGAACAAATTATAAACACCAAAATAATTCCACAAATTATTTTATATATTTATATATATTTAACCACAAAACTTATACACTGATAAAATTAATGAAAAGCCGTTGATTACAACTTTTTAGGTTTGTATTTTTGCTTTTACAACAATTTTCAAATAAATTTTAATTATTTTTGATAAAGCAATACATTCCAATGGGGCAGAATTAAGTAGGAAATATCCTCATCTCATTCTACAACCATGTGCCACTCAGTTATTTTTCCAGAGGCCACTTCTCTTGGGTATCTCGAGCTTTATATGTGAACACAAATCCAAATGCATTTATATGCATATGTATAAACTCGTACAACTCTCTTATTTTTTCACAAATGTGAGCAAATTCTAGTTTTCTGTGTCTTACTTGTTCAGCTATCACTATATTTTAGAGATTCCATGAAAGTACAAGCATAGAACTGCCTTATAATTTCTAACAGCTGCACAGCATTTCATTATGTCATCAAAGTATCATACTTCAATTTAACTAACTACTTTTTATGATGCATTTAGATATTTATACGATTGTTAATCTTTTAATATTTTAAAGAGTGCTGCTGTAAATATCCTACACATAAATTCTTAGAAATGGGATTCTGGGGGAAAGCATTTGCACTATAATCATGGACAATCTCTCCAAATAACCTTCTCATAGAAGCTCTTTGCTAATAGTTTTTTTATGTATTATACCTTTCTCCTTTAAATAATTATTAAACTACTGTATGTGTTTATTAGCTTACACTGAAGGTTATTAAATTTTTATCAGATATTACTTGACAATTTACTTGGTGCCCAGCATTGAGGTAGATACTGGAAACATGATTGATCCCTTTAACTAACCGGACACACGCTGGTATTCCATGAACACAAAGGGCCACGTTCATATTATGATCGGCCTTGGTTGGACTCATCGTCAGAGTGATGCCAGCAAAAGTGGGTGGAGGTAAAAGCATCTCAAAAACAGACGGTTCATAATACAAATGTTTGTTTCCAGGAGTAGAATGGATACAGCTCAAATTCCCCCATATTAATTTTCTTCCCTTCCAGCAAGAATAGAAGGGCCAGGTTTGTGTTCCCCATTCTTCTTTGACCCTTGGAGACATCTCTTGGGAAATCACACAAACTTCATGAAAGGTTTGAAATGAATCTCTGTCACTACCAGGCAATTTTCCTGTACAAACAAAAACTCTTTGCTCCCTGGGGCCAACCTACCATTTAATAGTCAAGCTGCAATATCTCAGCTCTCATTTCCGTGGCAGAGTGGCTGCCAGCTGGCCTTACAACAGGGCTATGAGGTTTTAAGTCCTCAGTATATGCCATGTTCTCTGATAGCTTGACAATAAGCAAACACTATTTTGGGGTGGGGGGTGGAATTACTGAATATCATTTCCAAAATAATGTGAAATACCAAATATTACTCTGTTTGCATATTATCTGCATTCACAGTTAATTAAAATATAATCTATCAGAAATAACAAATATATTAAGTCATATTGGCTTCTGAAATTACTTAAAAAAACTGGCAGCATCCCACCATGTGCCTGCCATAGTCTTGCTTATGCATTGATGACTTGAGAGATGAGGATAAATAATGAAACGTTTAAAAACAAACACGTATTCAGTGTTAATCAGCAAATTTTCTTCCCCAGAACAGAAAACAAAATTTGTAATGGCAGTGAATTACCTATTTTAAGCTTATACGTATCTCCAAATAGTTGGAACTTGGTATATCCTTGTGGATCAGTGAATTAATAATGAAGATGAAGGCATGCGGTAGCAAACGACAGTCTACAAGATTGGGAAACAGCTTTCTTACTCTTTGATCTACATTCACTTTCACAATGAAAACAAAAATAAAATGCATGTACATGTTCTGAAATTAGTTTTTCTGCCTGATCTCAACTTATGTATTATACCAATGAATGGAAAGAGATGATACCCATAATCAAGTAGTTTGTTTTTATTTTTTGTCATTTGGGCATGAATCATTAAAAACTCAAGAATCTTCAAATTGAATAATAGTGCCAGTTCATAGAACGGTAAAGCTGGCCTGTTCTTAGAAAGTACCAAGTGTCCCTATTCTGTTTTGACTTGACACATCGTTGCTCCCAAATCACAATGGAAACTATAGACTCAATTTTGGACTTCCTGGTGATCAAAATACTTACAACTCCTCAAATTTTCATTCTTTTATAAATCAATTCTGTAATATGATCACTTCTGCCAGGAAAAAGCTAGAAATACATCTTAACATTGTGGATTTATACACTTTTATTCAGTAATTTTTTTAAGTGGGAAATGTGTGGCTATCATTCAACAATAAGATAACAATATGAAATATTAAGATAACGGCAAATGAAAAGTCAAAGTAAGTTTGTTCTTTGACTAGAGAACATTTGGAAAGCAAAGAAAACACGCACACAAAATGCATCTCAGTCTGGAATTACGACTAATATGCTCTCAAATTCTAGGCTGCTAATGAGAATTCCACCACATGAAGCAACAATCAAATATTACCCATTATAACATTCTTCCATTAACATATGTCACATTGGCTACAGAATTTTTTTCACACCGTCTCATTTGTTAAAGTAAAATACAAAATAGAGAACAAACTTGAGAATCCCCTGAGCAGATAGAACCATGTAAGCCACTTAAACAAAACTAAATGTAGCTTAATTCATGAACAGAAGCAAAGCTTACCTTAGGTTGTTTCTTATAAAAGCCTCTGATAATCATAAAAGAAATGTAAGTCATCTTCAGAAATGATATAAAATGATCACTTTTAACCAATCCCCTGCTGTCTGGGAACCCCCATTGTAATTACCAGTCATTGTGAACATTAAATAACTTCCTTATTCTCACTTTATAAGCTATCTGTGATGTCACGTCACTGACCTTACTAGTTTTGGCTTTGAAAACTCCCAGTTCACAAAATGTACTCATATGCACAATAAACTCTTGCTGAAGACTATTTTATTGATCTGCTGGAATTACTTTTGCCGTTTCTGGATTTTTGACCCACCTATGGAGGCCAGTAGTTAGGAAGTAACTTGTATTCAGTTAAAGTTTAAATAGAAGGACACATTTATGCTTTCACACCTATGAAAATAAGTCGATTTTCATTATTCCTGGATTCAGTGTTTGTGAATTTGCCTCCTTACCAAAATATATGTGTAACCACAAATGATATTTGCCACACTTCTGGGGATCATTTGCAGACATGCGTGATGGTAGAAAATTTGAGTGGCCCCACACTCACCTTCCCACTTGACGTCTAAAAAGGTGGCACTCTGCCTTCTTGTTTCAGCTCTCATGTTGTAAACAAGTGTCTTACTGTGGTGGTTAGTGCCAGGTGTTTTTGCATTTTTGTGCTTTTTGTTGGTGATTTCACTATTTAGAAAGGCCCATAGATGTACTGCTATCTGGTGTTCCTAAGTACGTGAAGGCTGTGATGGGCCTGACAGAGCAAATAAGTGCGTTAGATAAGCTCCATGTCGGCATCGGTTATGGTCCTGTTTTCAGTGAGTTTGATGTTAATGAATCAACAGTGTATATTAAACAAGGTGTTTTTAAACAGAAACACACATAAAGCAGGTTATATGTTGATTGAACATTGACCATTGAATCAACAGATTATTTTTGAGGCCTTGTAAAGAAAGCTTGTACACTTTTTTTCCTTCTAAAATTATTCTCTCTTGCTGACTTATCTAATGTTTTAATGTTTTGGCTAAAGGAAGTTCATGCTTGTTTTCCCACCCACCTAGTGTCCACCACAGAGCCTGACACATGGGAAGTTGGACCAAATGAAAGAGTGATTTGAAAGCACAAAGTTTTATAGATATTAGGAATATGATGTTTCAGAAAGCACAACTGTTAAGAAGGTGTTATATGCAAACGATGAATCATGAACACTACATCAAAAACTCATGATCTAATGTATGGTGATTAACATAACATAATAAAATAAAATTTTAAAAAAATCAAGAAAGAAAAAAAAAGAAGGTTGGCTATTTTTACTTGCAACCTATGCAATTCTGAGTTTGAATCATGGGGCAAAGTTGAATCTTGGGCAAAATTAGGATGTGCACAAAGGCACACGTCTACCTCAATGAACATCAAGTTGTTACCTGTCCAAGCTCTCTCCTATAATATTAACCATTATGAAAATCTTGCTGGAGCTAAACGTACTTGTGACATGATGAGGAACTCTTTCATGTGAATTTATTTGTGTTTTAATCTAAGTTTAACTTCCAAAGAAATGATAAGGTGGGAATGTTTAGTTCGTGGGTTGACGGCAACTTTGGGTGTCAAATAAAACCAATGACCAAAGACTTAATTAGGCATTTCCCAAAAGAAGATACATGAATGGCCAATAATTCTAGGACAATATTCTCAACCTCTTTACTAATCAAAGATTGTCAATAAAATAAAATCACTAGTTGAAATCATTGGCTATGTTTTATTGGTTAATCTAGTTGTTGCTTATACAGCTATATATTTTTAAAGTATTTATTTTTAAATAAGTACCAACACATATTTTATATACTATTCTACATACATGAAACATTTCACATTTAAAAAGTAAAAAAAAAAAAAAAAAATTCTGGAAGAGAAGCCATTTCTTTAAAAAAAACAGTTTCGGGCGTCTGGGTGGCTCAGTTGGTTGAGCGACTGCCTTCGGCTCAGGTCATGATCCTGGAGTCCTGGGATCGAGTCCCACGTCGGGCTCCCTGCTCAGCAGGGAGTCTGCTTCTCTCTCTGACCCTTCCCTCTCATGCTCTCTCTCTCTATCTCATTCTCTCTCTCAAATAAATAAATAAAATCTTTAAAAAAAATAAAATAAAAATAAAAAAACAGTCTCTGTGGGAAGCTTAATTTTTTATAAATCTGTATTCCACATAAAGCAGTAATAATTACGCCACTTTCCTCCTAATATTCAAAATGCTGCTGCATGGGACAAAACACAAAGCGAAACAAAACAAAACAAAAAAAAACAAGTAAAAGAGTAGTAGAGCTTGGTTCCAAGATGTAAACTGAAACATTAAGATTTAAAATAATAGGAAAGGGGCACCTGGGTGGCTCAGTCAGTTAAGCAACCGACTCTTGGTTTCAGCTCAGGTCATGATCTCAGGGTTGTGAGATCAAGCTCCATAATGGGTTCCATGCTCAGCAGGGAATCTGCTGGAGATTCTCTCTCCCTCTGCACCCCCCCCAAATAAATAATCTTAAAAATTAAATAAAATAGGAGAAAGAAAATGTAGTAAAATTATTGCAAACACTTAAATTTATCAACAGTAGATTTTTAAAAATAATACATTCACAAATTAAAAAGTAAAATAGGGATACCTGGGTGGCTCAGTCAGTTAAGCGTCTGACTCTTGGTTTCAGCTCAGGTCATGATCTCAGGATCCTGGGATTAAGGCCCGTGTCAGGATCCATGCTCAGTGGAGAGTCTGCTTGAGATTCTCTCTTTCTCTCTCTGCCTCTCCTGCTCATGCCCTCTCTCTCTCTAAGATAAATAAATATTTTTTTAAAAAGTAAAATAATAAGAGATTGCTTTTAATAAAAATAAATGGACTCTAGCCATCATGTTTTGCACTGGCCTTGCTGCTGGAGAGAATCCTTTATCTTTCATAATGGTTTTTGTTTTGAACAAGTCTTAATAATACCTCTGAGTCTCTAACCTGTATTTGAAGCTTTGACTCACATTGTCACCACCTACCACCCACCCATCTTAACATTACTGTTGTCACCATGTATATTTCCTCTACTCATTATGCTTTAAACTAGGTGACAGACCTACAGTAGAATTTTCCATTCATCTAGTATCAGTGCTATTTCCTGGTGACTGCCTAGTAAGTTAAAGACCATCTCTTAGTTCTTTCACTTCTTCTTTACTTTCTCTGATGGACCCAATGCTTCGGACTCCATGTCTTTCTTGTTCTTTGTCTGTTATCAAGGGATGTGTGGGAGCAAAATCTAAGTCTTCAAATGTCAAAAATATAGTTTTACTTTTTACTTATACTTGATAAATATAGACAAGCTTTTAAAATTTTTTGCTTCAACTATATTAGGACACTGAGATTTAAGATTACCTTCCAAAAATAAAAAAAGAGGAAGAATGCAGAAAACCCATATCCAAATGAAAGCAATTGAATCTGAGGTTTATAAAATATCTTTTTTTTTCTATCTTCTGTTATCAAGAAATACACACACACACACACACACACACACACACTTGAATAGCTCTACAGCTGAGACTTTGTCCATATGTTTGCATCCTGCAGAAGCTAGAGCAGGGACTGGGGATGACAAATTTACCTTTTATATCAAAGCCATAAGCTGTGTGGCAAGGGAAAAAGTGAGAAGTGGTGACTACTATTTCTAAAAGATGTTAGAATGAAAGCCTCAAAGTCTCATGAATGTATTTCTAAACTTATTTATTTACATCCTTTTCTCTTGCCTTGAATTATTCACACCCTCTGTGAATGATAGCTGTCCATTCTATATGCTCCTTGAATGAAATGAAAATATCGGAGTGTGGAATTGGTACACAAATGACCCAACTGCTGGATATCAACTTAACTCCTCAATAGCAATGAAGAGAGGGAAAGGGGAAGAGAGGGAAGAAGGCAGGAAGGGAGAGAGAAGCGGGGGAGTGAGAGAGGAGATCAAGCACAAAGATGGAAGGAGGGATGACTCCCGAGAGGCACCAGAAACTGGGAATGAAGGGCTCCATTAAGAGTCCACTGTTCCTTGTACTGAGGGACAGCAATTAACCCCACAACTGTAGAAAATAACATTCAAAGACAGGATATTTAGTGGTCCTCAGCCTGAATGTTCATTAGAGTCTCCTGAGGAGGGCTGGCCCTACCTCCAATCAGTGAACTCAATCTTTGGATGTCAGGTGCAGCAACTGGCATTTTTTTAAAAAAGCCCCAAATGGATTCTAATTGGCTAAAAGTCTTGAGAACTGCCTTAGTGGGATGGAAAACATATAATTAAAAAAATAAAATTGGAATGATGTAACACCTAAAGAGAGAATTTTGAAGGAGTTAAACAAGAGAAAGTGGCATACGTTCAACCTCACATTCCCAAATTGCATTTATCTGACCTAATCTGGTGCTGGCAAATTGTTATAGTTCCAACAGGAACATGCACAAAGACAGAGGTAAGATTTTTAGGTAATTACATTAGATACAGCTTTCTCTGCATCCTAGGGAATGTAGCTGAATCTATAAGCCCAGGTTTTACTAAAGAAAGTTTCCGTCGCTCCCCCTGAAAACATCCCAGCCTCCATGAAGACAAATCAGTTTTGTGCAGATGATTGTAGCTAAGTCCTTTTTCTATGCGTTGCAAAAAGAAAATATGAACACAGAAGCTAACAACAGAGAGGAAATGTTCTGCTCCCATTCACTTTGCAGTAGTATGTTTTACGGGGTTTAGATAATGACCAGGTCTACACTGCAGGTTTTGGTCAACATGCAGTATAATTTCCCATTAAATTACAGCGACTTCGCATAAACCTCTAAGGTTTTTCCTTGAATTGCTCTGTAGCTTAGGCTTTGTCCACATACCTGTGGGTTCACTGAAACAACTGAGCCATCTAAGGTAAAACTACTTTGGTTCCAGACACTGCATTACACTGAGCTGTGCGGTTCCTCCAAAGCTGGAACAGCTCAGTGGAGGAAAAGAAAAGCTTGTGATAGATGAAGAAGGTTGGCTCCTGCTGCTGTCTGCCATTAGTAAACAATTAACTGGTTGAATGTGCTCAGAAAACCTTGGCTTTATTATACATGCTCCATCCGCCACAGGGGAGATAAAATATATTGCTGGGGCACGGAGCTATCAACAAGTTCATGGGTTTGTGGATTAGCTCATTTTATTGCAATGATGTGATATTAATTAGAAACCAAGGATGTATTTTGTTTTCAAATTTAAAAAAATAGCCAATCTTTTTTTTTTCCTCAAAGTCCATATACACAGGGTTCCTCATTTAAAGTAAAATGTAGTATTTTGTACGGACTCTTTTAGAAACTCAAGGAAAAGAATAAAAATCATTTCTCTGGCACAAAATAAGTTGTCAAACAAATTTGGTGTTTCCCCTGCTGTGGGGAGGGTTGAGGGAGGTCACTGTGCTGATTTACATTTTTTACCCCAAGCATAGGGAAACATTGATGCTTTCGTCAAGCAAGCCATCAGTGGACGGAGGCAGTAGGTGGTGTCTGGGAGAGTGGCTGCCATTTGCAACGTTGGTTGGCATTTCAAGAGAGGACAAGAGTAGAAATCAAACATAAAAAAAGATTTTAAAGGAATCATGTTATACAACTTTCACTGAGACATTCTCTTGACAACATACTGTAAGGAGAAGCAGGATTTTTTTTCCTAAATACATGGCAGGGCATATTATGTTAGTCATGGCAAATGGCAGGTGACAAGCCTCTTTGTGTGCATAGATGTGCTTTACACTTGAAAAGAACCTTGAGAACAACTGTTAAGACTGACACTTAGTAATTGCATATTTAAGTTTTATAATTACTCAAAATTTTGCTTACAGAAAAATAATTAAAGTGACCATGAAATGTGGTTACAGAACCAAAATGGATCCACTCTCACCTAGATGCATTCCCTTCTATTATTTATTTCTCTCAACAGGTCCTTTCACGTTTTTGAAGAACACAAAATTAGCCAGCTAGGGTTCATTTACGAAATCCCTGGGAGAAATATTTTCTACGGTGGAACATGATTTTTTTAAAAAGATTTTATTTACTCATTTGAGACACAGAGATACAGAGAGAGAGAGTGTGTACAGGGGGAGAGGCAGAGGGACAGGGAGAAGCAGGCTCCCCACTGAGCCAGGAGCCTAATGTGGGGCTTGATCCCAGGACCCTGGGATCATGACCTGAGCCGAAGGCAGACACTCAACCATCGGGAGCCACCCAGGCGCCCCATCTATGGTGGAACATGATTTTTAACAATCTTTTCTAAATAAGAAAAGGATAGATAGCAAATAAATATTAAATATGGGTGCTGCTACAAATGTGGTTGAACCCCAAATCTAGTGAAAGTGAATCATTTTATTACTACATTTCCCAACCAGTCATGCTTTTATCATTATATGAGCCTCAGTCATTTGGAATAATGTCATTTTAAAGAGAAAGGTGACCCTAATATGTAATTGCTGGAGATAGGCAGACCTGAGTTTCAACAAGCTCTGGCATTTATTAGCTATGAAATCTTGGATTAATCATTTCTCTCAACTTCTTCTTCCAGAAAATGAGAACAATAATAATATCTCAATGGTCTAGATAATGTATATAAATCACTTGTGACATATGATAGATGTTCCCTCAATAATATTTAACTCTTTAGATAGAAATTTTTCAGTTTTTCAGATTTTTTTTCTGAAATATCCTGAAATGCTGGGTAACACTTTGAATTTTTCCAGCTTGCAAATATTTGCTGAAATAAATAAATAAAACAAAATACTTTTTCTATATTTGTTCTATGTTGTTTCATGTTAGACTAGAAATTGGTATTTTTTACATGTACAGTCATGTAATACTGATTTTGTTATAAAACTCACACCTGACCTAGACCACCATCTAGGACACTTTTCTGTAGAAATTGCTGTCTTTCATCCTGCTGGTTATTCTTCGTTTGGACCAAGCCCCCAACCCACATCCTGTGTGCACTGTTTTGCTATGGGCTCTGGAGACTGGCTCTGAGGACCCCTTTGGCAACTGGCTCCCAGCTGTTTTTGGCCAGTGGGATGCGAAGGTAGGAGATCCCCAGGTAAGAAAGAGAGAGGACACGGCTCTTCCCTCTGGGTCCCTTTTAGCTTCATTCACACTTCTGAGACCGGAGCCCTCTCTTTCTCTGACAGGGGACTTCTCTCCTCCTTTGCTCCAGCTCTAACATAGTTCAACTCACACAACGTCCTCCCCTTGTCCTCTTTGAATTTCATATCATTTTCATGTGTCATGAAGTAGTATTTTTCTCTCTATTTTTTTTTCAACCGTTAAAAAATGTTAACATTTTTAGCCCACAGTCCCCACAAAACAGTTGATGGGCTGCATTCGGCTTGTGTGTTGTACTTTGCTAATCCCTAAATTAAAAAAAAATAGATAAAAGGCAAGATTTCATGAGTCTACAATAATATGATAAAGCAGGAGATCAAAGGAATATTACTTATCATCATGAAGGGAAAAATTTACCTTTAAAATGGAGAGATCAGATGATCATCAAACTAAGCAGGTAACCAAAGTTAGCATGAGCATTAACAGGACCACCTGATATTATGTATTTTGTAATGAGAATGAACATCATTGTCTGCAAAGGAATTATTATTAGGAAGTAGGTTGAAAACAGGGGGCCTAAATAAAGTTCTACTCCTAAAAATGGTCTTCACCCCAACCATTCAGAGTGACTGTAGAGACAAAATGTTGGCTATAGACCATGATTTAAGTATTCTCAATCTTTAAAGCATGAATGTAAATTCACAGTGGGCTAAAGATAAACCATTGAAAAGAAGAGAGAACGAGATTTAAAAAGCAGTGCACTATAGTTCATATAGTGGAAAAAAATCAAGAGATACTTTCTAATGTTAATGCACCAATAAATAAAAGGTTCAGTAAAAGTTTAAGTTAAGTAAAGGAAAACAATATAACTAAAAATAATTTAACTGGCCAATATTAAAAGGAAGAGGGAGAGAAAGTTGGAGTAGGATAAAGTTAACAAGCAAGAATTTTGAAATAGGGAAGCAGTCGGTATGCCAGAAGTCATTAGATTAAAAAATTGATACATACGTGTATTATTTAAAGTTGTTGAAACAACAACAAGAATTCAAACAGGGAAAGTGGAAAGGTATTTCCTCTGTAGATGCCCCTACAGTGGGGTCAGAAAACTAGCTTTTTACACAAATATATATCTCATGTCAGAATATTCTATAATGTTCTATACTTTTTCCACATGCATGTAGCACTTTCATAAAAATAAAGACATTAGCTTCTGGGGAAAAAAAAAAGCAGAGCATATTGTCCTGAATAAATTTTTCTCCATTTCTTGGTCTTACGACAATCTCTATGGCTCTCCAACTTAGAACAATAAATATTTAATAAAAAGCATAATGCAGTTTAAAAATTTTTGAGTTTTAGCCTATTTGAGTCACAACACAAATCCAGCTTTTTAGATTGATTTTCTTTGTTCAGTGATCTTCTCGTACCCAAGTCATCTTTGACCTCATCCCGTTGCATAATGTCCTTTGCATTGTCTTGCTTATATTCTTCTACTACTAAAATACAGAAGAAGCCAAAGTAATTAAAATAAACAGAGACGAAGAAACCAACAAAAGCAGCAGCTGAGCCGAAGGTGCCCGTAGGGCTTAGAAGGGTTTCTATGCCAAGGCTGGACAGGGTCCAGGGCCAGCATGCAAACCTCAAAGACGGGTAGGTTTGCATCCATAATATGAATAATCAGAAAACAGTCTAAGCAAGGGAGTTCAGAAGCATGGTTTGCTTTAGAACTTGTTATTTGCTTCTTCAGTTTTTTTCTTTTTACTAAACTGGTATAATTACTTTGGAACAAGAAAGAAATTGAATGTATAAATTTATGTTTGTTCAGCAAACTTGACTTATGATTGCTATGTGCTAGGCACTCAGAATACCTCAATGAACAAACAGGCAACGATCCTGCCTTTGGAAAGAATCAGAATAAATGAAGACTGTTCTTACTTAAATATAGAGTCAAATTGTTAAAGTCAAACTATTAAAGTCAAATTGTGGTGTCTTTATTGGTTTTTATCACAAATATTCACTCACAGTTACAAAATATGCTGATATAATGTAGAATAAAGAACACTGCTTAGGGCGCTGGTTGGCTCAGTCATTAAGCGTCTGACTTCGGCTCTGGTTATGATCCCAGGGTCCTGGGATCGAGTCCCACATCGGGATCCCTGCTCGGCGGGGAGTCTGCTTCTCCCTCTCCCACTCCCCCTGCTTGTGTTCCTGCTCTCTCTCTCTCTGTCAAATAAATAAATAAAATCTTAAAAAAAAAAAAAGAATTAACACTGCTTAAAAACCATAAACCACAGTTGATAAAACCAGGATACCAAGGTCGCATAAAACTCTCAAAAGATCAGGAATGGAACCATGACCTGATGTTCGTATGAGTCAGAAGAGCTGCTTCCTATTAAGTAGGATAAGACTAGAATGAGAAAGGAAACACCAAGCCTCTATCAATAGAGCAAGCAGCTCAACCTCCTACTTATTAAGGAAATATATATTAAAAAGCAATTAGATGCCAAAATATATACGTTTATAGGTTTTAAGTTTATTTAACAAACACAGATCTTTTATATGATGCCAGGCACCATTTAAACACTTTACCGATACTACAGCATTAATCTTCATAGCATTCTGAGGATGGGATACTATTGTCATCCCCACTTTACAAACAAGATAATTTAGACACAGAGCTGAAAAACCTTGACCAGAGCACACATCTGATAATTGGTGGATCTGAGATCTGAACCCAGATAGTTTAGTTTTTCCCAGGCACACAGTACTCGGTGGGGAGAGGAGAATGACACCTTGATTTTAGGAGAATAAAATGCTGCAACATTCAGAAAGGAACCTGCTGTGTATATCAACATTTCAAATGCACAAATCTTTAGGCTCAGAAATCTTACCCTTTATAAGAATTTATTTCTACAGAAATAATAGACCAGATATGAAGATGTTTATGCAATATTGAGTGTAGTGGCAAAAAAAATTAAGAACAGGTAACGTTTGAGTGAATTATATATATCCATTCTAGAGAACTATGCATCTATTAAAATAAGGCAGTTTGATACAAATACGCTCCCCAAGAGATTGGGTTTTTTGGTTTTTGTTTTTTTCAAGATTTTATTTATTTATTTGAGAGAGAGAGCTTGAGCACAAATGGGGGGAGGGGGAGGGGGAGATGCAGACTTCCCACTGAGCAGGGAGCCTGATGTGGGCCTCAATCCCAGGACATCGGAATCATGACCTGAACTGAAGGCAGACGCTTAACAACTGAGCCACCCAGGTGCATCCCCACAAGGGATTGTTAATAATATATGTCTCAGCCAAAAAAAAAAAGCAAACAAGATGCTGCAAAGTAATATTCAATGTAATACCAATTTTTTATAGAAAAGAAATACTTTTTTGTGTGTGCCTGTGTCCATACATACCAAAATGTTCACATTGATCACTTTGAAAGTCTGACGTTGATGAAAAAGGAAAGGAGACTAGCCAATGACAATAATAAGTAATATGCACTGAGTGCTCACCATGTGCAAGACACTATTCTAAGAGACCAGGATAAATACTAAAAATGAGGGCAGGAACTGATAAATTACAGGAAAACAACTACAGAAATAATGAAGGCAATTAAAAATAAAGGTCATGGGCGCCTGGGTGGCTCTCATGCTCTCACTCTCTCTCTCTCAGATAAATAAATAAATAAAATCTTCTTTAAGAAGATCATTTCTTTGAAAAAAGTAATGAAACAGAATAATCTACACTAAGACTAATTTGTAAAAAAGACAAATTACAAATAAGGAAATTACAGAACTGATGAGAAGAAATAAATCCTGACATAATGGCAATTTTAAAAATTATAAAACTACTGTATAATCATTGTGCACCAATACATATCGATGAATTCTAGTTTATATAATAAAATGGAATTTGTATAAATAAAATTTGGGATAGACTAATAATAAAAAAATAGTGATAAGAGAGCTCTCCTCAAAATAGCCCAAGTCCAGATTTCTTTATAAATTATTGTATCAAACTTTCAAAAACCTGGTAATACCTATTTCTTTTATAACTTGTTCCAGAAAAAAATAAAAGAAAGTTGTTCAACTAATTTTAGGAAGACAGTATGGACTTCTTTCCAAAGTCAGATGGGGCAGTATTACCCGAGATAAACTTACAGACACTGAAAAAAATCTCATATAATATAACCTATATGAAATTTAACCACCGTTTTTCTTTAAATGTGCATCATGATGAAATGGGAACTCAAGGATGGTTTAACATCAGAAATTTATTTACATAAGTCATATGTTTATGAACAAAGAAAAAATTACAGTCATCTCAACAGCTCCATACTATCATTCAGTAATATTTAACACCTACTCGTGATTACAGAAAGATGCTCTCATATAAGTTAGAAAATTAGGGATATCATTCAACCTAATCAAAGCTACATGTAAACAAATGCCCAAAAAATATTCCTGATAAACGTATTTTTAGCCTTTTCCCTTAAAATTAGGAATACTACTCATCTCTGCTTACCCAGAGATTGCTAAACACAACATTGGAAGTCTTGGCAGTAAAACTGAAGTAAGAGGTAAATCATATGAGAGAAACATAGGCAATGATTTATTGGATATAACACCAAAAGCAGAGGCAACAAAAACAAAAGTAAATACATGGGGCTACATCAAACTAAAAAGCTCTTGCACAGCAAAGGAAACAATTAACAGTGTGAAAAGACAGCCTATGGAATGGGAAAAAAAATATTTGCAAACCATATATCTGACAAAGGAACTTCTACAACCTACAATTCAATAGCAAATAATAATTATTATTATTATTATTACCTGATTTAAAAATGGGCAAAGGAATTGAACAGACATTTCTCCAAAGGAGACATACAAATGGCCAACAGGTAAATGAAAAGATGCTCAACATCACTAATCAGCAGGGAAAGGCAAATTAAAACCATAATGAGATATCATCTCACACCTGTCAGGATGGCCATTACCAAGAGAAAAAAAGATAAGTGAGAGGGTGTGGAAAAATTGGAACCTTCATACACTCTTGGTGGGAATGTAAAATGGTGTAGGTTCTACAGAAACCAGTATGACGGCTCCCCGCAAAAATTAAAATAGAACTACTGTGTGATCTAGTGTTTTTTGAAAAACTCTCTGATGTTTCTCCTCCACTCTAACTACTCTGTTACAACATACTTCACTTCTTCACTTCTGACACCAACTGTGTGGGGAAGCCCACACATCAAGCAATTCTGCAACACTAGCTGGATGTCCTACAATTTAATTCAATTCAACTATTTACTTAGAGTTAGTGCAGATCTCATAGGTTAAGCGTTCAGTCCAACAAGACTACCTGACTGGCTATGAATCAGAGATTCCCATGCCCCCTCCTTGAGTTCCATTAATTTGCTAGAACAACTCTTAGAATCCAGAAAAACATTCACTTCCTAGATTTCCAGGTTATCACAAAAGATATTAAAGGATACAAATGGATAACCAGGTGAAGAGATACACTGGGCAACGTCCAGATGATCCCAAACACAAAAGCTTCTGTCCCAGTGGAGTTTGGGGTACATCATCATCCTGGCATGTGGATGCATTTTGGTTCACCAACCCAAAAGCTCTACAAAACCTCCATAGTTCATGGACTTTTATGGGGTCTTCATTAACTCTCAAAAACCTCTTTAGATTTTGTTTAAGCACTTTGTTTAATTTCTTATTTGGCCTTATTACCAGCTGTAGCAAAATAATTTTGAAAACTCCAAGAAAACAAGGGTTTGAAAAGAGTCCTCCAAGGGCAATAATGATGCCTGGCTCATTATAGTTGTAAACATGAAGATCAGCTAAGATGGTTGTCAGACTGTTAAATAAATTAGCTAGAGGCACAGAGGAAACACAAGGCTACCAGCAATCTACTTTGGATTCCTTGCACTTAGTAGACTTGAGTATAATGTAATGAACAGGCAGAGAGTATTTTACAGAATTATTCAGTCTGGTTTTATGTCTCATCATCATGAATGAAATCCCAGCATTATAGTATCAGTTTATCTGAGATATTTACAGTAACCACATCCCACTTCCAATACTGCTTGCTGTTGTATGAATCCAAGTTGAGTAAAATAATCCCAATTGTCTCTACGTTTATCTGCAATCAGGTCAGAAGAAGACAGTGGAACCATTATACTAGAAGACAAGTTCATTTCCCCAAGTAGTGGAAAATGAATTGGTATTGTTCTCTGCTTCAGTGTCTACTTGAGGCTACTCATTCTTCCATGGAACCCAGAAATATCACTAAGAGATTGGGGAACACTGGAATTGGGAATACAGATTTGGTATTAGTATGAGCTCTGATGAACCCTAGCTTGACCACTTATAAATGTAATATTGGTCACATTATTTTAAAATTTTGTATTCTTATGTATAAAATAATAGTAGCTACTACAATAGAATTGTAGGGAGGACTAACGAAGATAATGTATGTAAAGCTTGGCGGAGAGAGGGCTAAATGCATATACTTTTCCTCCCCTTCTGCCCTGTCCTGTCCTCTTTTCTCCTCTTCCACCCTCCTCCTCCCCTACTTCTCCCTCTTGACCTTTTCCTCCTCCTCTTCTCCCACTCCTTCTCCCCACCCATTACCACCACAATCACAACTGTTTTAAAGATCCACTCATGGAGGAAAGATTCATTCTTTATGAGCTCTCTACCCATGCAAGTGACTTGGTGGCTGACATCTCTATTTTGTTCCCAAGATAGTACAAAATATAGACTGTTCAGAAATAGACATCACAAGTGTTGTAACAAACGGTGCAAGCAAGCTGAGCTTATGACCCAGTGGCTCTGATTACTCAAGCAGTGAAAGCATTCTATCATTTCTTTTCAAATCCTTCAATTATCCAAACTTCAACTCCTACTAACTCACTCACATTTAGTTTTAGAATGTGAGAAATGATGGCCCAGATTTGTTCGTCGTTGTTGTTTTTCATTTGGGGAACAGGGCGTTCTAGGACATTTAGTCGGAGAAATGGTCTGTTTTCCTTTGAATTTTGAGAAACATGAGACAGTGTCCTTATTAAGAAGAGCAAAGAGAAAAATGACTGAGGGATTGGGCAGGCCCTCTGCAGAGTACTTTTATTTCTAAAGGGGTCATACCTTAAACAAAGAAGCTTCGTGCCTAAATAAAACTGTAGTGACAGTACAAAAGGTAGCCTAGAAAGAGCACACAGAAAAATGTGACCTTCTTTACGAAATCCTGGAACAAAAGCTTGTGCAATGCCGAGCTTTATATATACATATGGATTATATATATATATATATATATATATATATATATATATATAGCATTATATATATAGCTTTACATATAATTATATTTATAGTATATATTATGTTATATATTATAGTTTGTTTAATTCTTGCTTTACTAGGTTAGTGTCAAAGTCTGTATACCCTTGTTATAGAAATGTTTGCCAAAATATCTTCAGACTAAGCATCTATTAAATAGGATATATATCAGTACATCTACAGTCTATATTGATGTGTATATGTGAACATGGGTATATGTATGTGTATGTATCTAGCACTAAAATAGATCTTGTTTTACCATAGTGAACTCTATGGGGATTTTGAAAACAAGTTAAATTCTTTTTCGTTCTTTGAAATTTTCATTATAGTTACATATCATTAATTTTATAGCACTTCATTTTTTATAAGATACTAATCCAAAACTAATTTGATTTTATGTTTAGTTATTTCATTCATATAACAAATCACATTGTCAATCAGTAAACTGTTTAAAACAAATGTTGATAATAATTATACCAATGTTATGTAGGTAGCCATTTGTCCACATTTACAGCATGGGCATTGAGTGGGTGGGGACACCTACTTTCAATTAATGGAAAAGCAAGAATTAATCACCTCTGATGCTGAAATATAATCATCTGCTTTCTTTTGACTAGTAATTTTTTTTTTTAATTTTCGATCGCTCTCTCATCCTCTTGCTTTTAATTTCTGCTAGGAAATCCCCCTAAGTGATCTATATTTTATGGCCTCACAGAATATTTATAGAAGATCGTTAGCATCTAATTTAGGTTTTTCTAAAACACTCACAATGCTAACATGAACAATTTTTTATATAGAAAACTTATGAATAAAAGCATACCTATATCCCCTTATGTAAGTTTTTCTTTCTTTCTTTGCCAAGAAGAAAAATTCCAATGTGAATAACCACTGAGGTATTTAAGAGTGTAACTCCATTTCAGTAATATAAAACTTGCTCTTCTAAATACAAAATCTCTACTGTAAACAAACAATGGTTTCATGCGAAACTGGGTAATTTCTACCTCCAAGATTTTGCATATGCAGTTATTCCCAAATGAAATGCCTTTTCCTTTGATCCAATTTACGTTTCTTTGTTCATACCCTTGTTCAAACACCCCATTAAAAAAGAAAAAGAGCTTTCCACCATTTACCCTAAATTTGATTACTCTTCTGCTCACCTTCCCCTCAATATTATTACTGTCTCTTTTTGGCTATTTACATTAGTACTAGCTTGGAATTTCAGCATTGAACAAATATTAGTTGAAGAATGAATGAAAGCGCACAGGATGTTTTGTGTGTATACAATTATATTCTACCTTATTTTTCAGTCAAGAGGGAAATTGTCTTACATTGTTACTTTCTAAACTGATTGTGATGAATTTATAAGCCACATGGCTCTGTTTAGCTCCAAATGGCAAAGATACCTCCTTCCCTCCTACCAGCTGCCTCCCGGAGTCACTGCCCTGTTAACAAGCACTGCAGGAATTAAATCTGTTCCACGATGAAGCCCAGGAAAAGTATCTCAATTTGCCACACACATGAGAGCTGACAGATTGCTCTGCAATCAAGTCGAGTTAATATATAGCTTCAAAATATATGCCCCCATCATGAACACACTTTAGTCCAGATTTTGTAAGTATATTGAAATCTCTTAAAAGGAGGTATTCGGGATTTAAAAATTCTTAGGCACTTTTATTTCATTTCATCCAACATTCAAATACAATTTCTGAAACTTTTCAAAAAATGTTGGTGTGATTCTAAAGTTGTGGATGCTATTGTAAACTTTTATCAATTTTCTTTATGGAAACTGAAGTCAATCCTGAAGGATGTCTTTAAGTGTCTACAAAAGGGCACATCACTTATGTTTCACACAACATCATAATTAAATGATCAAAATGCCTGCAACAAACCATTTTTAAGACATCCACTGTCTTCATTTTCATTTTTCATTCCCCGTAATCTTTCCTCATTTAAAATGGCAGTGATTCTGTTTCTCTAGAGCAGAGGGATAATGCTCTTGAGCATAATCTTTTAAATCCTGCTTGTAACATTTCCCAATAGGCACATTGTTGCAGAAATACCAGTGACTAATAACTCTGAAGATTATGTTGTGAGGACAAATTTGATCAAGATACCAATTCTGAAGGTTGCAGCAACTAGAAGTAATATTTCTAATGCTGACTAATGAAAAAGTAAGTAAAAGATGGATTAACCCTGCCAAATTCATTGATTTCTAGCTCATAACTGACCACAAATATGAACATGCGGGGGCCGATTAAACAGCCTTTCAGTGAGAGCAATAACAGAACGAGATTCTCCCAGGGACAGGAGCTCTTAAGTTTTTGTCACATATTATCTGTTTAAACACCATACCTTGAAGAAATGTATAATTTAGTTTTAAAAGAATCTTAAACGTAAATTTTGAATAAATTATAGCTATGAACTTGATTCCTGAAAACCTAGGATAATAAATCACTGAAGTACAGTGCATGCCTTCAACCTTCACACTCTTTCTCGTGGATATCCCATTCCCGCCCAGAGCCTGAAACCTCTTCTCCATGAGAACTCTCCCAAGCTTACTCATTTTATCTCTACCTACAAGCTAACTTTTGAAATCTGTTGCATTTCTGCTTGCTTAATGGGCATCACTCACGTTTCACGTGTCAGCATATCCCTCAGATCTTGTCTCAAAATAACAAAATATTGGCTAAGTTCATTCAAGTCCCTTCCCTGATTTAAATGGAAATAGTGAATTTGTAATCGGTGGTAATAGGTAAGCTCTCTGATGAGTACCCAAACTGCTAAAATCGAGAACTACTCTCTCCCTTCTTGACTAAATGCAGATGAGTCTCACTGAAAGAAGGAGCCCTTGATGAGCTTGCAGGAATTAGCAAAGCCTTCAGAAAAGATCTAGAGATTAGCCAGGTAACTACAGGTGTACTAGGTGCTGGCGTGGTGGACATGTGCAGTGGACACGTGAGAGAGCACACACAGCTACGACCGTAAGGATGTCTGCATTCATTCCAGGGGAAGGAGGGAGAGTAGAGAGGAATGAGGCTGCAGAGGTTGCTGGGATCCAGTTTGAGAAGGATCTGTGTCTTCTCAGTGTGGAGATCCTCAGCCCAGAAGTGTCAAAGCAGCTCCTTCACTGGTCTTTCCATTTTCAACGTGGCCTCTGTGATCCACTTACACACCAGCTAATTTAAACTTCCTAATGCACGACTCTGATAATGCAGCTCCTTTGTTTGTAAATCTTTCAGAGCCCATAATGCCTAATTAAGCCCAAACAATATTAAGTATTTTCTAGGGTCTAGCTTTTTCTGCCACTTTCCCCTACATGTGTATGTATGTGTTATACATGGTCCAAATGGCTTAGAAACTCTTTCCTGCCTCCACCTTCCCAAAATATTCTTGCTCAGGCTATTCTCCTGTCTCATGACAAGTTCTATGCCCTAGCTGGTCTTTATCATTATTATCATAGTAATAATGAAACATTAATAACTAGCATTAAATCATATCTAAAAGTTTATCTGTATAACTCTTCCTTCATGACTGCCTAGCTATATCCCAAAAAGGGACAATGTTCTTTTCTAAACTCACTTATGAACAAACTGACTAAATATTTTATGACTTTGTCATATTTTGTTTCATTTTTAGTCATTTGTGTTATATTATAAACTTTAAAATCCTGGGCTGTGTCTTACTTGTTTTTTAAGATGTATGTGTTCTTTTTTCCATCAGAATTTTTTTTTTTACTGAAGTATAATTAACATACAGTGTTATATTAGTTTTTGGTGTACAGTATAGTGATTCAACAATTCTATGCATTATTCAGTTCTCATCACGATAGGTGTGCTCTTCATCCCCTTCACCTATTTCATCCATCCCCCCACCCACCTCCCCTCTGGCCACCACCAGTTTGTTCTTTGTATTTAAAAGTATGTTTTTTTATTTGTCTCCCTGTTTCTCTTTGTTCATTTGTTTTGTTTTTTTAAATTCCACAGATGAGTGAAATCATATGATATTTGTCTGACTTATTTCACTTAGCATTATATCCTCCAGGTCTACCATGTGGTTGCAAATGGCAGGATGCCATTCTTTCTTAAGGCTGCATAATATAATATAATATAATATAATATAATATAATATAATAATATACCACATCTTCTCTATTCATTCATTTTTGGATGGACACTTAGGTTGCTTCCATATTTTGACTATTGTAAATAATGCTGCAATAAACATATATTGCATAGATATTTTTGAATTATTGTTTTCATTTTCTTTAGGCAAATACTCAGTAGTGAAATTACTAGATCATATGGTAATTCTATTTTTAATTTTTTGAGGAACTTCCATACTGTTTTCTACAAATGAGGCAAGAATATACAATGGGGAAAAAAGAGTCGGTTCAGTAAATAGTGCTGGAAAAACTGGACAGCTACATGCAAAAGAACGAAACAGGACCACTTTCTTACACCATATGCAAAAATAAACTCAAAATGGATTAAAAATGGAAATGTGAAACGTGAAACCATAAAACTCCTGGAAGAAAACAGAAATTTCTTTGATATCAGTGGCAAAAACATCTGTCTAGCTATGTCTCCTCAGGCAAAGGAAATAAAAGCAAAATTAAACTATTGGGACTACATCAAAATAAAAAACTTTTGTGCAGCAAAGGAAACCATCAACAACGACAAGGCCACCTACTAAATGAGGGAAGATAACTTGCAAATGTTAAAAATTTCTTAAGGCATCCAATGTAGGTCACCATATGTAACATGTTCACTATAAATTTATTGAATGCATTTGAACTGATATTCAGTTGAATTGATACCCAAGTAATAGTCCACACAAAGCCTGCAGATGTATGCTTCCTGGTAGAACTCTTTTCTACACTTTTGGTCTTTGGAATTCCTTTAGGATTTAAACCAGGTGGCCTCTAAGAAAAGGAATTAGAACAGGATACAAAGATAATGCTCGCACGTGATTTTAAACAGATTTATTATGTAACAGGTTTAAAATTTTATTTGCATGCACAGAATATATTTTATAAATGACATTATATATACACCTCCGTACATATGTATCTATATCTATATTTTCAGAGAGTAAAAACAAAATTCAATCCAATCGCCTTAGCGTTGCTGGGCAATCACACTCTACTGAAGTGAGCGGATAATTGTTCTGTCAAACGCTGTGAAAGCCCGACACCACTTGATCAGCTAAGTTAACTTTACATCATGCCTGTGGATGCAGAAGCCCTTGTGAGAACAAACCAATTCCATCCCATCAGTGCAAACGCAACAAGAGGGTCAGTATCACGGTAGGTAATTCACAGACAAGAATGGAAGAATTTGTCTACCAGCATCTTGTGTTATACTTATGAAAATAGGAAGGAATATAGTTTCTTTATGCTGTGAGAATCACTACTTCTTCTGAGAAGCCATAGAGACCCTTCTCCTGCTTCTCAAATACATTTGAGAATTTTCCCCCATAAACTTTCAGATGCTCCATTTTAAAAAGTCATTTTGGCAGGATATTATATGGCTAAGAAAATAGGAATGGGATGGAAAAAGTGGGAAAAGAGGCAACTTCAAGAGACATGAAAAATGTTTCAAGTATAATTTAGCAAGAAGCTCTGCCCTCGGAAGACCTTGCTAAATCTCTCTGTGCAGCAAAAGCTTTTCTATGACTAACAGAGGAAAGAATTCAGTCATCAGCCCATCAGTCTGAACAAATAAACACCCTCACCCCCACACTTCCCAAAATTCAGACAGGAAAAGCAGGGCATATAAGAGCAAAATCAAGAACCTTAAAAGAGCACATTGATAAATTGGGCTTCATCAAAATGAAAACCTTTGCTTTTCAAAAAATACTGGTAAGAATTTAGAAATAGAAGCCTTCTTTCTACAGGGAGAAATCTTTGGAAAACCACATATCTGATAAAGGACCTAAATCCAGAATACATAAATCTCAATAATAAGAAACTAACAGCCTAATTAATAAATGACCTAAAGATATGAAAAAACATTTCATCAAAGAAGACATGTGAATGGCAAATAAGCATAGGAAAAGATGCTTTCCATTATTTGCTCTTACAGAAATTATAGTTCTTAATAGTATTGCCTGAGCTTCAGAATTTTTTTTTTTTTAAAGATTTTATTTATTTATTTGACAGAGACAGAGACAGCGAGAGCAGGAACACAAGCAGGGGGAGTGGGACAGGGAGAAGCAGGCTTCCTGCCGAGCAAGGAGCCCGATGTGGGACTCGATCCCAGGACTCTGGGATTATGACCTGAGCCGAAGGCAGACGCTTAACGACTGAGCCACCCAGGCGCCCTGAGCTTCAGACTTCTGCAAAAATTTTTATACTGGATCCCATTTAAATTTATATTTATTTCTGGATGTGATGAACAATACCTAAAACAATAAAACAAAAACAAAACCCCAGGGGAGGTATATGTGTCCTTCAAAGCCCAGATAGCCTCACAAGACATTGCACTTTTTTCTCATTGGTAGGGTTTAGCAAAGACAGTAATTTATATCACGCTATCTATGGAATGCCTCCCAAGAACTTAACACATTAGCTTAGCCCTGTATTTTATCTGACCAAATAAACCAACCCCACCCAGTAATATGTGCTACAGCAGCTCTCACACACCTTTGGCTTTCTCCATGATATCATCAATGTCATCAACTAAGTTGCTTTGATGATGAATCATAACTAAATCTTATCTCACCAGATGATTGCTGTACAATGGAGAATTTAAATATTCTCAAGAAAGACAGTGAATCTATTTTGTAGTCTTGCCTATGAAAAACAAATCATGCCTGTCTTTCTTCCATATTTATAATGGTAAAGAAAGGGGCGCCTGGGTGGATTAGTCGTTAAGCGTCTGCCTTCGGCTGAGGTCATGATCCCAGGGTCCTGGGATCGAGCCGCACATTGGGCTGCCTGCTCAGCGGGAAGCCTGCTTCTCCCCCTCCCACTCCCCCTGCTTGTGTTCCCTCTCTTGCTGTCTCTCTCTCTGTCAAATAAATAAATAAAATCTTAAAAAAGAAATAATGGTAAAGAAAGAATCAGCCGAATCTCAATGCACGCGAGTCATTTTTATCCTGTTGGATTTTTTGAGGAGGGGAAACTACTTCTGCCTCAGCTGGCCATCAATGGAACCACTCTGTTCAAGCCGGGAGAGTCAACATTTAGTTACTCAGATCCACCTGTTTTTCTCATAGCAAATCAGTGCAAATAAGTACATCCACTTCCATTTTTTTTTTCCAAAAAGGCCAAAATTTCCTATTGACCTCCAGCAATTTGGTACAGTTTAATATTTACTATCAGAAAGAGTTTGGACAATTCTAAATGTTCCCATGTAAGTGACCAATTAAAGTTGCATAGAGGATAGATTTGCCTGACATTTGAATACGTTTCTGCTCCATTCATTTCGATCACACATTCGGTTGTAGTTGATGGAACTGTGTACAACATAGAGTTCCTTGTTTTCTGATCTGAGTCTCATTGAACCTTAATGCTTTCTACCTCAGTCTCGCTCTGCCTTTCAGGTTTACAGTCCTGCCCTCTGATATTGACCTCTTCACAAACAAATACTATAGTTCATCAGATACCGAAACCAAATATTTTCCAAACGATTTCTTCTACACAAGTAGGCCATTCAATTTTAATCATATCATTTGGCATTGGATTTCTTTTGGGGGTCAGACATGGAGATTTCAACCCTCATATCTAAACCTTTTTATTTATATATCTACTGCTTTAACAGATGAGAAAATTCAGCACGCTGCTCTAATAACATTTTGCCCCAGACTCCTTTAACATAATGGATTTTAAATTCATCCAAACTGGAATAAATAGAGTCTATGTAGGTGATCTCAGATTTTATGATTGTTTCTCCTACATTGAATGAATTTTATCACTGCATCTGAAGAAATGGCTTAAAGTATCAATTCAATTTCTTTACAAAATTACAAAATAATGTCCTTACCACTAGGATACTGACACTTTCAAGGCTCCATTTTTATGAGACAATATTTGTTTTTAACTGCAAATGAATCTTACTTATCAAAGGTCTGTTAAAATTTAGATTTTGTTCAGTCAATCTGCAAACACTATTGATTGTCTATTATGGAAGGCATCCTTCTATCTAAGCACTGAGGATATAGCTCTGAAGAAGTAAATATGACTGTCTATTGTCTGTAGGGGTAGGAGAGAGGAAAGAGACAATTAAAATAATAACCAGTGGGAAATTATAATTTTTATGTTTTCTATGATGTGTGGTGTTAAAGAGAATAAATGAACAGGAGTGTGCAACTCTAAATAAGTTCACGGGAGGCCCCTGGTTAGGAGCAGAACACACAACCTAGAATCTGAACAATGAGTAGGAGCCAGTTTTGCCCAGGACTGGGAATGTAATTGTAGTGAGAAGGAGCAGAAACCACAGGGGCTCTGAGGAGGGACGAGTGTGGTGTCTTGGAGAAGAAAGGTGGTCCAGTGTATCAAAAGCATATAGACTAAGGGAGAGAGTGGTAGAGATTAACTTTGAGAGTAGTGAAAACCCAGATGCCCCAGCATCTGGAAAGATAGGAGGTATAATTTGGATTTCATTTGAGATTTAGTAAGAATGTCATCAGAAGGCTTTAAGTAAAGAAGTGAAATGTGCTGTGACTGCTTTATAGGGAAACAGCCATGGGGGGGTGGCGATATTAGAGGCTCCCCTAAATTTTCCCCTTGAACTTTGATGTTCAAGTTGATTTAAACTCTACACAATTCTAAAAATGGTAATATGATTAGGTTCCTGTCAAATAAAATGAGGAACAAAATATACCACCTCTTTAACTGTAGCACTTTAAGCAAAGTCTAATTAGAAGAAAATTATTGGTCTACAGTACCTCACACTGTAAGGCTTGTTTCTCTGTGAAACTTCATAAAAATATTTAATTATTTTCATAATAAGCATGATGCGAAACATTACTACTAAAATATTTAGATATGTAATCAAATTTAGATCTTCAACTCTGAAACATACAGATAATATTTATAAAACATTTAGATGGAACATTTAGATTTAGATGGAAATACAGTGTCTCCAAATCATCTATTTAAACTCCTATAGCTCGGGCGTCTGGGTGGCTCAGATGGTTAAGTGTCTGCCTTGGGCTCAGGTCATGGGATCGAGTCCTGCATCGGGCTCCCTGCTCAGCGGGAAGCCTGCTTCTCCCTCTGTCTCTTATTAATAAATAAATAAAATCTTTTAAAAAAATAAACTCCTATAACTCACTAGGTAAGTGTCACTTTCACACTTTATGGCAGACATACCATGTTATGCCTCAATTAAGCAATGGAAATAAAAGAAAGAGAAATTTGTAAATATTGATACTTAGGATGACATGTAGAGATAAAAGAAAAAAAACAACAAAACAGCAGTTTACCTAGCACTACATTTTTTACTAGGAGTGTTTGGTGTGTAATAAAGATTGAAACTGTCAATATTTGTCAAAATATATCGTATTTAAATATTTATGTATTTGATGTCAATAGAGAATCTAAGTTTAAACAAGAGTCTATACTGTTTATATTCAGTATGAGAGCATATGAAATCCTTTCAGTAAATTTCAGTAAATACATCCCTACTTTCAACCTCACTTCCACAAGTCCTTGCCCCACTTTAGATATTTCATAAAATAAATGTTGGTTATTATTTAGTGACATTTTAGTCAGAGGCTCAAGACTTTGGATCCCTCTATTAGTGTAAAAAATGAATTTTATAAATTTGATTTGAATTGCTAAAATTGGAAATAATTATTTGTATGAAATATTTCAGAATATTTTATCTGAAAAACAGAAATATAATTTGCTTATTGGGAAGATATCCATAGCTTGAATTAATATGCAAAGATATATTTCCAAATTAATACGATGTACACGTAATTTTGTAAAAAATTAACAGTGTGTATGTATACAGGAAAGGGAATTTTACAATCCATTCTGGATTGTGTGAAGAAAAGCAAGTAAAAATTTAATTAATGCACAAGTCATATATATTTTTCAGACATGGTATTACAACGTTATGATTGTCCTTTCAAGTTCCCGCTGTCTTGAATAGTAGCTGCTGGTTATCCCAAAATGAAGTGGATTTATATGGAAATAAAAGTCTGCCTACCTTATTACATTGTATCCTACCTGACCTTTTTCTAATGTTGACATTTTAATCAAATTTCCTTAAATTGTGACTCTTTGAGTCACTACTTGGAGAAATCGGGGGAATATTTATTTTCTATGCATCTGATTGATAGACTATATTAATCCTGTTGTTTTATAGACTGATGACGCTGTAAATTACCTAGTGGGTCAGATCCTGCTAATTGCCCACCCAATGTCAATTCTCTCTTCCTCCCTTAATAAAAGATTCTCGGTTTTATTTGAAATGGCAATAAGAGCAGCTAAAATACTCAGTGTCCTAAGCTCTTGTAGAGCCAGGGCTTGCCTTATGGTGGAGTTCTGGCCAGCAGGGTTTAGGAGCAGACTCATCCATGGCAAGGCCTCTAGGAAGGTTTAAGAATCAGCAGGCATGCCATTTTGCCCTTTTCCCTTCTGTGATGGTTAACTTTATGTATCAACTCATCTGGGCCACAGGGTGCCCAGACATTTGGTCACTTTATTTTGGATGTTTCCACAAGGGTGTTTTTGGATGAAATTAACATTTTAATCGTTGGTTACAGAAGATTGTCTTCCATGCAGGCGAGTCTCATTCAACCAGTTGAAGGCCTGATTAGAGCAAAGATTCACCCTCGCCAAGTAAGAGGAAATTCTCCATCAGACTGTTTTCGGACTTCATCTGCACCAGTAGCTCTCCTGGGTCTCCAGGCTATAGGCTTACACTGCAGATTTGGACTTGGCAGTCTCCACAATCACATGAACCAATAGGTAGGTAGGTAGGTATCTGGATTTAATTATTCTAGTGGGAAGGTGTATTAGAATTCTTCAGAGAAACAGAACCAATAGCATAATATATATCTTATATCCCATAGGATATATTATATCAAGATACTTTGCCAGAGAATTTCACACCTGGATCACATTATATTGACATTTATCAACGTATGCCTTGGCATTTTTCCCATCAGTTCACAAAGAGGGAACTTCTAAGAAAAAAATGCTAGAATATGCATTACCTTTCCTCAAGTTAAGATAAAAGATGTTATTGATAATGTTGTTTAAAAGTCACTAAGTTTCTTCTTGATATGAACTCATAGGAGCAATTTCACTTGGATTTCAGTGACAAAAATAGTTGTGCTTCTCCTGTCCAAATCTTCTCTTATGGTAGCTCGTGAGCTTGCAAGGAATTGGGTAGCTAAGCACATTAACTCTGTCATTGGCTTCTAAGAAACAATGTGTAAATTTCTGTAAACCATTTTGGATACTAAACCTACAGATGATTTCATTCTACTTTTTCAGACCTTACTATTTTCTTTCCCAAGTTTGCTCATCCACTCACTTTTAACCTTGTTGTGTTATGTAGGGAAATATACATTTCCATAAGCCTTCCTTGCAACAAAGCTATTTTAAAAAGGCAAATTATAAAGACAAGACAGTAATTAGCCTGAAGGAATAATTATCACAATCATACTTTAGTTACTGAATAGAGGAATAAGGGAAAGGGAAGGACCCCACATTTCCTAAACTCACACATCGCTGCTCTGAGTGTCAATAAAGTTAGGCATTTCCTCCACAACAGTGATGTTGTAAGCATGGTCTGAGGTCCTGCAACATCAGTTCACCTGAGAACATGATAGAAATGTAGAAACATGGACCTCACTCTGGGATCCACAGAATCTGAATCTTAATTCGCTCCACAAATGACTCAGACACGCCTAAGTCACTTGGTCTGAAGCTTGTAAAAAGGTGCAACCTGATGCTTCCTAGTGCCCCTACCATAGTATGGTAGAAACTCCAACTAAGGAATAAAACATATTCATCACTGCAAATTTATTAACATGCATAGACATAACACAGAGGTTATATGAGATGGTGACATCTATTAAATTTGCAAAGTGGTACAAAGGAAAAACATAATAAACTTTAAGTAGCTCTAATCCATTGCCTATGGTGTATAAATACTATTTTATGTGTTCTACAGGTTTTATTTCATTGAGTCCTTCCATGGTGGTATGTGTTAGAGTCCATAAATATCCTCCAGTTCTGTGGAAAGAAAAGACAAACAGAATGATTATGTGACTAGTCTTGAGATTACATAGTTTGTGGAAACTCTGATTCAGAAGCCCTGAGCGCAACAGAGTATGTAAAAGACTTACTGCGTCTTCTTATCTGACAGATGTAATTGGATTTTATCACTCATAGCTGCCCATATGCAACTATTTCTGAAACAAAATCTTATTAGTAAGTACGATGCTACTAAAAAAAAAAAGTGTACATATTTCTGGAACTGAAAGTGTATTCTTTGTATATTTCGAGGTCCTGAAACAAAATTTCTGGATCCACCTATATTACAAATTTGTTTTGCATTGTGGGCTATGTCACTGACTCGTTTTGAACTTCTACTTAACTATTTACCTTGTAGCTGTTGGACCAGATATTGTTATCAAAGAACAATTGCTATCAATGAGGGCTTTTTACTTTGAATGTCAATGTCATCTTTGGCCCTGTCACTAGTTAATATCTTCTTATGGAATAACTGAAACAAAAAAACTCACCACTGCTTTTGCAATAAAAATGTGTCAACACAGTGAAAAAGGCAAGTATTGTCTTAGTTATTCTGAAGATAGTTTTGACCTTGCAAACATCCCAGGAGTGTATCGAGAATCCCAAGGGATCAGCAGACCACACCGTGGACACAAGTGGTGTAATAAATGATTTCTCAGTATGCAAATGCCTTCTCAGTTACCCAGAAGTGTCTTTTGATTAATGTTTTTTTAATTTAAAATTTTTAATTTTAAATTTTAATGAAGTTAAATGTATTTTTTTCTTGCAGGTATTTTTGTGTTCTGTTTAACAGACTACTGTCGACCTTAAATTTATCTTCTTTATTTTTTTTTAAGATTTTATTTATTTATTTGACAGAGAGAGACACAGAGAGAGCAGGAACACAAGCATGGGGAGTGGGAGAGGGAGAAGCAAGCTTCCCGCAGAGCAGGGAGCCCGATGCGGGGCTCAATCCCAGGACCCCGGGATCATGACCTGAGCCAAAGGCAGATGCTTAATGACTGAGCCACCCAGGCACCCCTTAAATTTATCTTCTTATAAGAAAATAGCAGGAGGGGAAGAATGAAGGGGGGAAATCGGAGGGGGAGATGAACCATGAGAGACAATGGACTCTGAAAAACAAACTGAGGGTTCTAGAGGGGAGGGGGGTGGGAGGATGGGTTAGCCTGGTGATGGGTGTTAAAGAGGGCACGTTCTGCATGGAGCACTGGGTGTTATGCACAAACAATGAATCATGGAACACTACATCAAAAACTAATGATGTAATGTATGGTGATTAACATAACAATAAAAAATTAAAAAAATTAATCTTCTTATAGAAATATAATTCGAGCTTTCACATTTATGATTAGGATCTGAAATTAATTTTTGTGCTTTGAGATATCTAATGTGGATATACAATGTGTATATACAATGGATATACAATAGTTTCAGAACCATCTGTTGAGAAGGATGTCTTTGTCCCCACTTACTGACATGGTACCATTTTTTGGTAAATCAAGTAACCATGTATACATGGGTCTGTCTCTGAACTCTAATTGGCCTGTTTGTCTTTCCCCATGCCAATAGTCCACGGTCTTAATTATTGTCACTCTATTGCATTTCTTAAAATGTGGTATGAAGAAATCTTCCATTTGTTCCTGTTCAAGGTGGTCTTGTTATTCCTGGCCCATTAAATGACTAAATTTGAGAAGATGATTGTTTATAAATCACATGCATATGAACTACCATGTGCATATGAATCTGTAAGGGGCAACAGAGATGGGAGGAGGAGAAAAATAATAAATTAAAGGGTGAAAATTTCTGGCAGAACATTAAAAGAGATAATATTTAGTACTGAGAGTATGGTTATTTTAATTTTCTTTTTTAAAGGTTATGTTTTTTAATAAGCATGCATTAAATTTGAAATAAAAGAGTAGCAAAAAAGCAACCATATTTCCCTTTCTAATAACATCCCTCACAGAGAGAAAATCCTTCATTTCTAAATGGCTGTAGATAGAGTTCCATTATATCTTCTCCATTCCTGGCGTTCAAGTTCCTAGAAGTGATCAGCTCCATAATATGGCATGCAGAAATAAATTGTAAACGACTATGAATTGAGATCATGAATCCAAACATGCCATTGTACTTTTTGGCAAGAGACACATAAATGTTAATCATCACATCCAATTCACCAAGCAAATAGATCAAAATAATAAGAATGTAATTACATATTTGTGAGTTAGATAACACATAGCAGTCTTCTCTAGATTTGTGAAGGTAAATGCGGCCAATCTATGTTCATCTCTGCCAATGTTAATTTATTTGTTGGTTGATTCTCGGGCAGTCAGTAGGTAGTTGGCATTAAATCAGGAAAAAGAGATAAATATTCTAAGACCCAGGTCTCTTGAATGCTTACTGAAATTAAAATACCTGAACACCCCCCCGTACCCCTCCTCCCCCCACACATACCCTAAGAGGAGTAAGAGGAAAAGCTGGCTGGCCATGGTCCATGAGAAAAATACTTGGCACAGACACCACATGCCAGGTTGCCTCTCTGTCCAGAAAACTGTCTCTTTTGTTCTTACGGCTGGGCTGGCTTAGCACCCGGAGCAGCATCAACATTCCACAAAATGAGAATGACCTCATCTGTCAGGTCAAGCCCATCCAGAATGGAATCAACCAGAGGATACCTAATTATTCCTAGTTGTTGGTGGCTCTGGTTGTTAGATGTCTGGACACCCACATTGGAGCTGAATAACCATAAAAAAGCTAAAGGAAAACTCTCAAAATCTGCAGGGGCAGAGGAGAAAGGGAAGTGATGACATTCTCCTGCAAGTCCAATATATATATATATATATTTTAAGAGCAGGGAAGTATACAGTAGCATGTCTCTGCAGGAAGGGCTCAAGTGCATGGAAGGGACCACCATTGCTTGTAGGCACCGAGCATGCACGAATGAGTGACCGTGTGAATGAGGGAGTGAATGTGCTAATTAATATGAGAACCAATGGGTTGCTTTCATGTCCTTGAATAGTGGATGGCGGGGAGTTGTGCAGGGGTCCGGGGAAGGGGTTACAATCTTGGTGCTTGAACCCAGCCCTTGAGGGACTTGGGCGATGTGCTCATTTGTCCAGGCATGTCAAAATGACTGTGTGGTTCTGGGAAAAAGGGCCATCTTGAGAGCAGCTGAAAGGCTCTGGCTGCTGGGAGTGGGAACAGGAAGAGGGCAAGGCCTTGGGGTGGCTTGTCTTCATCTACAGCAAGTTCATGCCACGAGCTGCTTCCAGTGAACTTCATGGACTAGGTCAAGGCTAACAGCCTGTTCAAATGAGGTGCCAGATGGAGAGCTTTGCAGGCAGTTGTTTTTCACAAGGAAGGTAGAAAATATGTGTTTTCAAAAAGAAATTGGAAGAAAAATATGGTTTTGTGGTGCAGAGATCTTTCCCAGTGAGAATAGACAAAATTAAGACAGAGATCTCTGTCAGAAGCTACACGAATGGCAAATGGTGACAGCAAATATGTCATTTAATCCTTGGGCATGTCCCCTAATGGAAAAAAAATTCTTTCATTGAGCCACAACAAAATTTGGGGACACATAGGGTTAAAAATCTCAAATGGAATGGAGTTAGGGAAATGTACAACCTGACAGACAGCTGAATTCTAGTTTTAAGTAAATACTCTATCCAACATAGTGTCAAACTTTTAAACTGTAGGTTCTGGCCTAAGATTGTAACAGCTCACCCTAACTATGTCAGAAAGACTTTGAAGTAAAGACTGGAATGATTGGGAAAACGAGCAGACTATGGATCCTAATCTGAAATAAAAACAGGTCATCTCCCTCTCTTTTAGATCCATCTTTGTAGGTCAGTTTCAGTTCCCAAATAGAAAAACTGATGCATTAAAACAACTAGTAGAACCAGAATGCAAACGTGCACTTGGACCTGTTGTAAAAATTCTGTTTTGGCACACAGAGAATTCAATCAGAGAACCCAAACAAACAAAATACAAAAAAATTCCCACTAGGAGTAATATCTGATATATGATATTTGGTCAAGCATGTCTAGATGTTGTTGGGAAGATGTTTTTTAGGTGAGATTACTATTGTCAGTGGAATTTGAGTAGATCAGATTACCATCCATACTGTGTGTGTGGGCATCATTCTTAAGAAAAAAAGACCTCCCCTGAAGAAGGGGGATTTTGCCAGCAGTGGGCCTTTAGACTAGAGCTTCAACACTAACTCTTGCCTGGGTTTCCAACCTGTTGGCCTATCCTGTAGCTTTTGAACTTGCCAGCCAACAATTGCATGAGCCAATTACTTAAATCTCTCTCTTTTTCCTCTCTCTCTCTCTCTCTACACACACACACACACATCGTATTGGTTCTGTTTCTCTGGAGAACCCTGACTACTAATATATATATATATATATATGAACCCTGACTACTAATATATATATATATATAATATATATAATATATATAATATATATATATATATATATATGACTAAAAATGTGACTACTAACTCAGCCAATCTATAGATTCAATGTAATTCCAATAAAAATCTTGCAAGATGTGTATGTATATAATTTTATATACCTTTACAAACATACATTAAAATTTACACAGAAGTTCAAAGGACTTAGAATAAGAAAACAAGGTGAGAGGACTTTTTTTAACCTACAACAAGAATTAGTGTTTCATTTTTGATTAATTAGGATAATGTGCTTTTAGGACAGGGATCAACAAAAGGATGGAAAAATAAAGAGCCCTAAAAGGGACAAAACCCAAACTGAAATCTGATTAATGACAAAGCTGGGATTGTAAGTGAGTAGGGAGATATGGTCTACATAATGAGTGACATTGGGTCAATTCAGAATCCGCATGAAAAAACTAAAATTAGACTTAAATGTATGTCATTATTAATGCTTGGTATATTAAAATTCCATCATAAAAAGAATATTTGCAAAGACAATATAGAAACACACCTTTATGACCTATGATAGAAAAGAACTTCTTAAATAAGAGACAATAAATATCCATATGAAAAGACATAGTGTAAATTCAACTATGTTAAAATTAAGAGCTGTGGCCTCTGGAGGACTGGGAAATAACATCTTTTGGTAGAACCACTGTTACTGTTAACCAAGAAAATAGGTACTGCTCCTGGCAGAGAGAGCAGTATTTTGTCTCTTTCTTTGAAGTCTGTCCCTTCTTCTTGCCGTCCTTCAAGACCAGTTGTTCAAGAAGGAGAATCAGGAGAGCAGGGAGGCGGGAAGAGACAGTAGCCCCAGCACGACAGTGACGACGCTCTTCTCACCCACCACAGGGCTCCCAAGTGCCTGACAGGCCTGAGTGGGTGCAAGGCAGACAACTTGAGAAGTAGATGGAAATATACTAAACTAGATTTCCTAAATCCTGAAATTGAAAAGAAAGCTTCGCTTCTGCCCAAACTACAGTGAGATGGCAGTAAAGGGCACTCAGCGCAAATGTAAAGTGATCATAGAAAAATGAAGAGATGCGCCATGTTGGTACTTAGAGTTCTGCTCCATCTATTGATTGGTTACATATATTGGCAAATTGATTTCCAGAGACAGGACTCCATGTGAGGTAGAGAAGGGACACTATCATAAAAAATGGGGTGCAACAGCTTTCTATGCTCAATGGCCCATAACACAACCAAAGGTATAAAAACAAAAGATTCTTCTAAAAGCGCATATTGAGTATAATATGAATATTAGGAGATTTAAGAGTTATAAAATTAAAATATTTATGAATGCTGGCCTATGGGGATTGATTCTTTCAAAGGTCTCTCTGCTTTTTATGTTTCGCCACCACTGGGTTTGTCCTGTGTATGCCAGTGGAACCACATCCACACATCTGACTAATTCAACTATTTAATTCCTCCAGTGCAATTCCCAAGAAGCACCATCAGGTCCTGGCTTAGCCATCAGATTGCAGAGCTGAGGTATGCGATGGACACAGGTGTTTGCCACATATTTCTCTTCCCTAGTATAGTACTCAGTCTGTTCTATCTCCTCAAACACCAGGAAAAACAGCAGTAAATGTTGCTTTGTATCTCACACTTGAATATTGTACAGATCTCTGTTGAAGAGGAAAATATATATGTCAGATATCCTAGCGGGGTTTGAGTGTTCATGCCTCATTTCCTGATTTGAGAAACACTGACCAAAATAACACTATTATATTTTAAGTGTCTTTCAACAGGAAATTATCATTAAAAATACCTTTAAACAAAAAATATCTTACTTTATCAAAAACACAATTTTAAAACATTCTCAAAGTCTTCACGAACCATTTGTACATCTCAATGAACCTTAGCTCAACAAAAGGAGTTCATCTTACTCTCTGCTTAAAAGTTTTCAGCAAGCAGTGTTAGTGTCCAATCTCAGGCTAGGGAGCTACAATGATAATGAGGATGCCACACACTGATTCCCGACAACTCAGACCTACTTTCCATCTATTGCCCAGGTGAGTATTTCAGCCTATAACTGCTTCCTTATAAATTAAAAGGTATATTTTTGGTAGCAAATGAAAGGCTCAATTTTAATTCATCTAATAGTCTCCTTAATGATATCTAATTAGGACATCTGTTAAGGGTTCATGATGTTACATTCTTCATTTAATTTTTCCCATTAAATTAGCCTTATGGTTACTTCACTCTTTTATTAAAAGTTCAGTATTAATGGGCACATATATAGATAGATGTGTAATTCATATATGTGTATATGTAACTTTTATGATGCTAGAATATACACCCTAAGTAGACCGAATGAACTTCTTCTATTTTTAGTTAATAATTGGACTAATCTTATTAAGGATTGAGGATCTCCTTTTCCCCTTTCTCAGAATATCTCTAGATTGGAGTCCTTCCATAGAAGTTCCATCATTAGCTAGATGTATCAGTTGACAATGACTCAGTGATCAAAGTGATGGTATAATGAGAACACATATCAAATGTCTTTCTTTTTTGCTTTTAAGAATTCTGTTCTGCATCAGTATGTCAGTAATGTGCTTTGAAATACCTTCTTAAATGAAAAAAATAGAGATAATTTTTTTTATCCCCCACTTGTAATTTTATGGGACCCAAAGTCTCATTATTAAATATACCTTGTTGGATTTTTTAAAACATCTATGGATAAATATCCTTGTAAAATAATATGTGTTTCAGTTCTTAGAATGAATTTCTTTAGCCTTACAGATCATTACAAAATGAAAGCATCCAGATTGAAGTCCTGAATGTTTTTCACCTGAAACTACCATATTAATATCTTTACTTCTAAAGATATATCTAATTTCAGCGTGTATCTGGTTTTATCATGCAACATTGACTATAAGTTCAGCCTTAATCCATTGTACATATGTATTTAATGTCCCCAATTAATTTTATAGGCCTTCAGAATACATTCTATTAAATATTCCCAAGTAAGTTAAATTCACTGGGCAACTATTTAACTCATTCTGGTCACTGACTTATCTTGTTCTTTGAATTAATAATGTTACTCAAATATCACATAATCTTATAATACCAGTTTCTGCATAAATCTGTAGAAGAAATAAAACAAACCACAATATCTCCAAGAATGATGATAAAAATGGTATTTGTTGAAATATCTGTGGAATATCTTCTTTGTGTAAAATGTGACAAATAAATCCAAGGGGAAAAATAATCATATCTCAAAGAATGAAAACACAGAGATCACCCGTAGATCACTTAGGAAAACATGTACATCACTTTTGAGGAATTATTATAATTTCTAAAATAATGGCTATGGGCTGATTATAGTAATAACTCAATGGCACTCCTGTTGAAACACATTTAGAGAAAATGTTTAAAAATCATGAGAAAATGCAAAGGTGTCTATTTGTTACCATTAGTAGTTTTAGTAATAATGCTGATTTTTTTAATGGATAGCTTTAATTTTTTAACTCCCAAGTGTAGAAGAAGAGAAGAGAATATATAAAAACACTTCAAATTTTTGACTGGTAAAGATAGGAACAGAAGAGAGAGCCCAGAAATGGACCCTCAACTCTGTGGTCAACTCATCTTTGACAAAGCAGGAAAGAATGTCCAATGGAAAAAAGACAGTCTCTTCAACAAATGGTGTTGGGAAAATTGGACAGCCACATGCAGAAGAATGAAACTGGACCATTTCCTTATACCACACACAAAAATAGACTCAAAAGGGTTGAAAGACCTAAATGTGAGACAGGAGTCCATCAAAATCCTAAAGGAGAACACAGGCAGCAACTTCTTCCTAGAAACATCGCCAAGGGCAAGGGAAGCAAGGGCAAAAATGAACTATTGGGACTTTATCAGGATAAAAAGCTTTTTCACAGCAAAAGAAACAGTCAACAAAACCAAAAGACAACTGACAGAATGGGAGAAGATATTTGCAAATGACATATCAGATAAAGGGCTAGTATCCAAAATCTATAAAGAACTTATCAAACTCAACACCCAAAGAACTAATGATCCAATCAAGAAATGGGCAGAAGACATGAACAGACATTTTTCCAAAGAAGACATCCAAATGGCCAACAGACACATGAAAAAGTGCGCAACATCGCTCGGCATCAGGGAAATCCAAATCAAAACCTCAATGAGATACCACCTCACACCAGTCAGAATGGCTAAAATTAACAAGTCAGGAAACCACAGATGTTGGCGGGGATGCAAAGAAAGGGGAACCCTCCTACACTGTTGGTGGGAATGCAAGCTGGTGCAACCACTCTGGAAAACAGTATGGAGGTTCCTCAAAAAGTTGAAAATAGAGCTACCATACGACCCAGCAATTGCGCTACTGGGTATTTACCCCAAAGATACAAATGTAGGGACCCAAAGGGGTACGTGCACCCCGATGTTTATACCAGCAACGTCCACAACAGCCAAACTATGGAAAGAGCCAAGATGTCCATCAACAGATGAATGGATAAAGAAAATGTGGTGTATATATATGTGTATATACACACACACACACACACACACACACACACACACACACACACACACAATGGAATATTATGTAGCCATCAAAAGGAATGAAATCTTGCCATTTGCAATGACGTGAATGGAACTGGAGGGTATTATGCTGAGCGAAATAAGTCAATCAGAGAAAGACATATATCATATGATCTCACTGATATGAGGAATTCTTAATCTCAGGAAACAAACTGAGGGTTGCTGGAGTGGTGGGGGGTGGGAGGGATGGGGTGGCTGGGTGATAGACATTGGGGAGCGTATGTGCTATGGTGAGTGCTGTGAATTGTGTGAGACTGTTGAATCACAGACCTGTACCTCTGAAACAAATAATACATTATATGTTTAAAAAAAAGAAGAAGAAGATGGCAGGAAGGGAAAAATGAAGGAGGGGAAATTGGAGAGGGAGACAAACCATGAGAGACAATGGACTCTGAGAAACAAACTGAGAGTTCTAGAGGGGAGGGGGGTGGGGGGATGGGTTAGCCTGGTGATAGGTATTAAAGAGGGCACGTACTGAATGGAGCACTGGGTGTTATACGCAAACAATGAATCATGGAACACTACATCAAAAACTAATGATGTAATGTATGGTGATTAACATAACGTAATTAAAAAAAAACTTATTTGACACTTCTGCCATTGAAAAGTGGGATCTATTTCTGCTCTTCTTGAATTTGGGTTAGCTGGTGATTGCTTTGACATTGAAATGTCAGTTTCATGACAGTGAAGGGGTTCTACTTCATTTCTGGAAATAGCCTTTAAGGGAAGAGGTAGCCCTTGCCTTGATCTCTGCACCCAGGAGATGCCATGCAAGCGGCAGGACTGCTGCATAGAAGAAAACTCACAAAGTGGCCCAGAGACAACGTGGATGGAACTAGATATCCATCTGAGCCTCATCTTCCACCCATCCCCACCAAGATACCAGGCATGTGAGGGAAGTCTTCATGGACAACCTGGCCCAACCCCAAAGGTTGTCAGCAGAATACATTTAACACCAGAGGGACAAGAGAATTCCCAGACTTCCTGGCTTTCTGACCCACAACATCATGTGACTTAATAAATTCATGGGTTGTTATTTTAAGCCCCTAAATTCAGGATGGTGTGATAAGTGGTGATAGATAACTGGAACAAAATAGCTTTGTACATGTAGGGTTTTATTTTCAAATGAAGTGATGTATGCTGTTCATTAATTATGAAAAATCTTCAGTTGGATAATTAGCAAGGATTTTCATGCAGGTAATCTTTGAGCCACAAATTGAGAGACACTACATGGGAAAGCACTGTATTTCTGTTCCCCGTGGATAATGTTATTGAGAATGAGATCTGACAGAAGATTCAATATATGGCAGTTTTTAATTATTTATAGTTAGTAATATGACAATTTCTATATTTGTCAGTGATCCATGCCATTTTTATCAGTCTTTGCAAAAGTGATTTTTTCTATTGAATATAACAACCGATTAAAATCTTTCTGAGAAGTGGAAAGATTTCCCCCACTAGAAGTTCATTGTGAAAGTATGGTGATTGATCTAAAGAAACTGATTATAAAGGAATAAATCTTAACAGCAGGCAAATACTATATAGAGTAATAAAAATATTTTTTCAACTATTGAATATAATCTATTGTACCTAAAATACATAAGATTCCAAGATAAATGAAACACTTCAAAAAATCAATGAACTTGACAAATTTTGAAGACATTCCAAGAACTGATATTTTTCAAGTTGACGGAATGTTTCTTATAAAGTGGAGAAATTAGCAAACTTCTAGCCAAATACAGGTTTCCTATGAGTGCCCCAAGGAATATATGTGCAATAAAGAATTATTTTTAGGGGAGCAATCATGTAATTCTTTCTATGAACTGAAAATTGCAATCATTGGTGTTGTGATACAAAGAGCTCTAACTCAATATAATCACATTAATTTGTGTTATGAGGCTAAGAAATAAGATTTTTAAAAATAGCAACTAAAAGGAAAAAAAGCTGATTAGAGCTTTAGGCAATTACACAGTTTTAAAAACAAAAAATAGAATTTGTCGCTCCTAGGTAAGATAGAACTGAGATTCAAGGTGCCAAAGTAAGTACAAAGAAGGAAGCCCAGCATTTGACTCCACATTCTATCACTGTATTTACAAATCCTTGGGGCCTCGGGCTGTTAACAATAGTTATTTCTTAGGGATAAGACTACCGGTGATCATCATAACATTTGTTTTCCAATTAACAGTTGAGTATTTCACAATGATAAATATTAGGAAAATATAGTGAAGTAGATTCATTCCATGAAATTATACTAAAATAGAATTAGTGCCATCAAACTGCTTTCAGAGGATCCAAATAATTTCAAATGCCAAGGGTATTTTGTATAGCGACTTCTTAGAGATGGCATAAATTGAATCTTAAGAATGATGTATTAGATCCAATTTAAAATCATTGTGAGATAGATAATTCCAAGTCCACTTTTATATGGCAATCCATAGAATAGCATCAGATTTAAAGCCAATGGGGAGGATTGCTTTCAAAGCCTCTACATATTATGGAGTGATTGAGAATGCTCAGAAAACCTGAGAGTATTCTCCAGTTTTTAAGGATATCTTCTCATGAGTGTTCACATCCAATAATAAAAGAAAGTATGTCTCCTTCAGGTCTACAGCGAATGAGCCTGCAAATTAGAAGGACTGGGATAGATGCTGTAGCAGATTTGGAAATGAAATACCCCAACCTAAATCCAAGAAGTCAAATGTTTGATAAAGTCTCTGGCCGGAAATGAGGTTTAAATAATTTTAGGGGCACTCAGGACCCAAAGACAGCTCATCTTGGGGCTGTTGGGAAAAAGAATCTCATTTCTATGCATTCTCCCAGCAAACTGGCCTATCAAGGATCATGTAAGATGGGGGTTTCCTGGCAATGATGAGCCATCTAGCAGGACCTGCAGAAGTAGTCAAGAATTTATAATCACATGAGCTCAGGAAAATCAGAGTAAGCCCAGTCAAGTTAAGAAAGTCATTTTATCTGACTCTTTCTGTTTGTCAATCCACAAATCAATAATATACTTACTATGGGGTCTAACAATAAATTTTAAGGAGTCGTATGTGTCAATATTCAGGTATGTTATTTTCATTCTTAATGTTGCCAAGAATCCTAAAGACAACAAACCTTGCCTTTCGGTGTTGCATTAAAATGGAAACTCTCCAAACTCTCCAACTTTACAGAGTAAAAAGGAAAGTTAAGGGCAGAAAGAAAAGTACTGTTGGTTCCCCTCCTGGACAACTGAATTTTTCACCAAAGGATAAGGAAGAGGTTCTTGATCATGCTCCTTCAACAGCAAAATCTGCAATTCTTCTTGTTAATGTCAGAGGACATAAAATTCTCTCTTACCTTAGCCTACCATGTTGATGGAAGAAACTCAAAGAGAAAATTTCCCAAGTTAGACATATTTTTAACCTATGAGGCATTTAAACACCTTATTTTAAATACATTTGCCAATGAAATTACCCATGATTATGAAAAGTATCTCAAGCTAACCCAAACAGGGATAAAATGTCATATTAAATTCAATAAGGTAAATATCAATCATGAGTTATTAGGAAGCTTTGCTTATGTTACACATTGTTCAAAAATATAAGTTAACATGGAATTGTGCTGATTAAATATTGTTGGCTGCCATGGGTGATCATGCAAAGAGGGTGTCAAGCAAGAGGCCTTCAGCGTAAAGATTTGTTCCAGTTTATGCTTACAGATTTTGAAGACTATAAAATGCAAAGCACAGTCTTAAGTATTTGGCCACTGGCCATGTCAACAATATGTTATATAAACTGCTTTTTACTTCCAGTGGAAAAAAGTGAACTATCACACTGGCAGCTAAGGAAACTTCATAACAGCACTCTAGAAGCAAGCCTATGGTCTTGTGTGTCCCAGGGTCACGTCGAGCCTTTGGTGAAAGACTTGTGAGAAGAAAAAAGAGTAAACTAATTTCCAGAACAGCAACAACAACAACATTCATTATGTGTTTGCAGTGGGGGAATAGAAAGTGTGGATCATAAAACAGCAATAGCATCAAATTTATTTGAAACCTGTTTAAAAAGGCCAAGCAATGCTTACTATAGAAAATTTGAATTTGAACCAAGACATTTGCAGCATTAGCTTGTAAACCCTGTAAAATGTGATTAAGACAGGAGGTAAGTATGAGACATAATTTCTACTAGCAATAGTGAACAAAATTTACTACTCACTGCTAATGAAAATGAAAGTCTGGGGGATTCTTTTATATATTTAACAATGTCTGGATTATGAGGAATCTGACTTTTCTATCACAGCACAAGAGGAAGTATAGCTTAGAGGTAAGAATATGTACTCTAGAGTCAGAAAGATCTGGGTTAAAACCGTAACTCAGTTCCATGGTCACTTTGGGAAATTATTCAATCTCTTTGAAATTTGAGGATTATCTCTCTGAAAATGAGCATTAAAAATAAAGTCATTGAGTCAATCCACATTAAATAAAATAATGCTATGCATATATTAAGTGTTCAATATTATTAGTCAGTGCAGGATCCCTAAGAGGGGCCCTTTTAATGTCATGGCTCAGTCTTATAGGAGGGAAGACAATAGAGATGACAGGGACTCAGATCTTATAGGGTCTGTAAGACATTGTCAGGACTTTGGGTTTGACTCTTGATGAAATGAGTTCAAAGGCTTTTGAATGAAGATTTGATATACATCAGTTATAATTCTTTAAATAAAATCTCTCTGACTTCTGGGCGCCTGGGTGGCTCAGTCGTTAAGCGTCTGCCTTCGGCTCAGGTCATGATCCCGGGGTCCTGGGATCGAGTCCCACATCGGGCTCCCTGCTCGGCGGGAAGCCTGCTTCTCCCTCTCCCACTCCCCTGCTTGTGTTCCCTCTCTCGCTGTGTCTCTCTCTGTCAAATAAATAAAATCTTTAAAAAAAAAAAAAAAAAAAAATCTCTCTGACTTCTGTGTTGAGAATACACTAGAACCCTGGTGGGCAGAACTAGAGGTATCTCTTGGGAAACTATTTCTGAAAAATCATTGATTGACATTGTGATGGAAACAGTAAAAGTAGGGAGAAGTCATTCGGTTTAAATATATTATGGTAGATGGTAGGGTTTCCTGACTGATTGGATATGAATTGTGAGAAAAGGAAGGAATTAAGAACAACTCTTCCTATACTTTTTGACTCTATAACTGAAAAGATGAAGTTTCCATCAACTGAATTGAGAAAGGTTGTAGGAGAAACAGGTTTGTGGGGAAAAACCAGACACTCAGTTTTGGAGATGCAGAGAATGAAGTATATCTGTCTATGAGATTTCAAGTAAAAATGTCAAGTAGACAGATACCTATCAGGAATTCATGAGAAAGTTACGGGCTGACGCTATGTACTTGGAAATCATCAGCATATAGATACTTAAAGTCATCAATACGCTTTCCAAGGTCAGCCTCAAGAGGAGACATCAACAAAGAAGACAGAAGTGACCAGTGAAGCATAGGGAAAACCAAAGAACCACAGTACTTTGTGGTAAAAAAAACAAGGGACTAGAACATATTGAGGAGGAAACAGAGTTCTTCTGTGTCAATGCTGTTGCTCATTAGAATAAGACAAGAAGATCTGTCAATTGACCTAAAAAATGTCCAACATGGCCATCATTGGTGATTGAAAAACAGCTCCTGTGTATTCATGGAAACAAAATCTTGATTGTAGTGAATTTAAGAGAGATTGGGAAGAGGACAAGAGAAAACAAGTAGAAGCACCTGTTTCAAGGCATTTTTCTACAAATGGGAGCAAAGAAATGGAATGGTAATTTTCAGAGGAAATGAAGTCAAGAGGCTGCTATTTATTTGTTTGTTTGTCACTGTTGTTTCATCACATGGGAGAGCTGAGAGCATGTTTACATGTTAAAAATAACATACCAGTAAGGAGAAGATTCTTGACATAGAGAAAAGAAAATAGAAAACGAGAACATTTGTTTTTCTAATGATTTATTATGGAAATTTGGAACATAAAAAAGTAGAAAAAATATTATTTAGTGAACTTCCATTATATTCAGAAACCAGCTTTAACAATTATGAACACATCAATTCTGTCCATTGATCACCCCTCCTTGTTTTTATTGTATTGTTATTTAGTCAGTATTTATTTATGTATTTTAATTAATTTTTGCTAGGGTTTTAAAGCAAATTCCAGACATTGTATCATTTTTATTTTTTTTATTTTTTATTTTGTTTATTTTTTTTTTATTTGAGAGACAGAGAGAGAGGATGAGTGGAGAGAGGGGAAAAGGAAGAGGGAGAAACAGACTCTCCCCTGAGCAGGGAGCCCAACGTGGGCTCTGAGGATCCCAGGACCCTGAGATCATGACCTGAGCCAAAGGCAGATGCCCAACCAACTGAGCCACCCAGGTGCCCCTTTTGTATCATTTTTAAACTAGAACTTCAGTATATGCTTTAACTGAAAATAATATTAATATTTTACATGACAACATGCTATTAATCTACCTAACAAAGTTGACCCTAATCACTTAGTGTTACTTAATGTTATTTAATATCTTGTCCATATTCAGATATTCCCAGTCAATTCAAAGATTTTTTGTAGTGGTATATATGTTTAATTCAGGATTCAGACATGGCCCATGCATTAATTCTGGGTGTTATGTCTTTTTTTTTTTAAGATTTTATTTATTTATTTGTCAGAGAGAGACACAACGAGAGAGGGAACACAAGCAAGGGGAGTGGGAGAGGGAGAAGCAAGCTTTCCGCTGAGCAGAGAGCCCAGTGTGGGGCTCGATCCCAGTACCCTGGGATCATGACCTGAGCCAAAGGCAGACGCTTAATAACTGAGCCACCCAGGTGCCCCTGGGTATTATGTCTTCTTAATCTGTTTTATGACACATTTCTCCATTCCTTTTTCTCTTTTATCATTGATGGGTTAGAAAACCAAGCCTATGGAATGTCCTATATTCTGCATTTGGCAGATTATTTCTTCCTAATGTAATTTAACTTGTTTCTCTATCCCTCTATATACTGTAAAATTGTATTTAGAATAGAGAGTTAATTTGATTAAAGTTCAGCTGTTTTTAGGTGATCAGACTTTAGAGGCCATGCTTTACATTTTCTGTTCTGTCACATGAAGAGGCACTTCATGCCTGCCTGGTCCCTTTTGGGGACGCTAATGTCAGTCAGAAATGTTCAGTTGGAATCCTCCCTTGTCACATTCCCCATTAACACTTCACCTAATGGTTTTAAGCATTCACTGATGAGTGTCATTGACTCAATCTATTATTTCTTTAGATATTGCAACATGGCATTTTTCTAATGCTATCATTCCTTCTGGAATTCTTTCTCAAAAATTAAGAAATTGCCCTGAAATAGAAGTCATGTATACAGCTAGATGGATACCTATTTTTCCAATTTTCATGCATTAGAGTAGTGTCTTAGCAAAGTTCAGTTGCAAACAATAGTTTTCTTTCTAAGAATTTTTATAAATTCATGGATTTTATATATTTTTAATGTTTTCCATTAAAAATATTATTCTTGTTCCATTATTCTTGTTCATGCTCAGATTATCTCTCTTAAATGAGTGTGAGTAACTTCAAATTTTCTTTTTTTTTAAAGATTTTATTTATTTGACAGAGAGAGACACAGCGAGAGAGGGAACACAAGCAGGAGGAGTGGGAGAGGGAGAAGCAGGCTTCCCAAAGAGCAGGGAGCCCGATGTGGGGCTCGACCCCAGGACCCTGGGATCATGACTTGAGCTGAAGGCAAACGTTTAACAACTGAGCCACCCAGGCACCCCGTATCTTCAAATTTTCTATTGTTTTTTTTACAGCGTCTCAGGAGTCTTTAATGGCTTCCTTGTTTTTGAGGCCAAAAAAGTAGTCCCAGACTCATGTATTTCCTTTCCCAAATCCACAATGGGGTATATCTCCAGTAATCTTTGGTTGTATCCGGAAAGAAATTATATATAGGGACCATGAACTGTGTGGTCATCTTGTTCCACATACAAGCTGTCCCTAAACTCAGTAACCAGGCCTCCTGCTGTATTCTTTGTCATGAGCACATATAACTTCCTTTCTCGATGGAAAATTTTTAATATTCAAGTTTTTAAAATAATGATTGAGGTACTAAAAAGTTGACATTTCCAGTTGTCCTCTGTATATATATTCCAAGCTCATTTTGGACAAAACCAGGATCGGCATCCTCCTTTCTATTTCTTTCTTGTGTCTTATTTTTATTAACTCCAAACTCTGCATTACATAGATTCACGTCGTTGTGTTTCTTCCGCATCTTATACACTTTCATCCGTGTCTGTCACCCACATAGTATGTTAGCGACTACCTGGTCTGAAAGGAAATCTTAAGTGATTAGTCTGTAATCTGATTTTACACTGTTTCCTTTTGTCACAGAAAAGCGCGACTGAATCCTGGGAGCCCTGAAAGAGAGAGATTCAAATTTTACAAAATTTATGTCTCAAGTGTAAACGTGATGACCACACACCCCAAAAGTATCTTAAAATTGTCAATGTTCCTTTCCCACAAAATATGTACTTAAAAAGTGCTTGTCACTTATATTTTTATACTATCTTTGAAGCTGCATGTATAATTAAATATGTAAAAATATATGAATCATTTTATATATCTGAAAGATGACTTATAAATGAACATATTGCTCAGATACTCATGGCTATTTACCTAGGAGTTATAAAACTATTTTTGATGGAAAGACATGACCTTATTTCATGACTTTCACACTTACATGTAAGAGCCTCTGCTTGGAGGTATATTACTCACTAAGCTAGACATTATGTAATGATCTGGGCTTCTATATCCATGATAGGGTCCTGCCATTTCTGCAGTGACATACTATATGTGAAAGACATGTTGAGGATCTGGTCTTTTTTCCTAATTCTTAATTCCTTTCATATCCTCAAGCACAATGAGAAAATAATTTGCAAATTAGTGCCAAGAAAGTACTTCCCAAAATAACAATTTTGTTTCCAGAATGTATTAAACACCTGTAAGAGTTTGATGCCACATTCTTTAGATGAGTAAAGTTAAAATTCTAAATAGTATAGGTACTTAGCAAGTGTATCAAACTTCTAAATTTTATTAAAAATTGTAGTTAAAAATAATTTTTGAAGCACGATCTACTATGATGTATAATTAAGTGTAACACAAAGATAATAGGGTTGTTTTTATATGCATGGCAGTATTCCCCTGGTGTAAACAATTAATCTTTTCAAGATAAATTCAAGGGAAAAAGTCCCATCTTGTATTTTCAGGAAGTTTTTGTTGCAAATGACGGTATTCAACGTAGGTCTCCAACAAGTCTTGGCCGAAAGGTATTATTAGAACACTAAGTTATCTCATGTCATTAAGGGTAGTTTTTAACTGTCAAAGCAGTCAGGATGCAGTTGGGATCAGGGAACAAACTATTAGCAGATTTTGTTGGCTTGGTTGCTTTCTCTTATGTTGCTTTACTGTCTGTCATGTTCCTCTTACTCTTAATTACCTTTCCATCATCTTGACCATCTCTCTCTGTATCTTCCCTCCCTACCATCCTTACACATTTGATATTTTTCTCTCTTCTTCATCTCATCTACTTCTCAGACATATATCTCATAACTCTCTATCATATGCATATGTGTTCTGTGCCATAAACACCATTATATATATATATGCACGTGTATATACATACACACATAACCTGTTACATATATTATCACGGATATACTCCATATCATCCTCAGGTTTCCCTCTCACCTTGTATTTCTTATTTTTTCTGTCATCTAAATTTTCTTTCCAGCATTTCACTCTATATTCTCTTTTTCCTGTCTCTTTCTGCATCCCTCTCCCCCCTCTTACATCCTGTCCCCTTCCATCTGTCTCTCCTCCTTCCTCTTTCTCCACCTCCCTCTTTACCTCCCCTCTTTCTCTTTCTTTCACTCTCTCCTGTCTCAGTTGGGGTTGGATGCAGAGCTCCAATAGACTCATGTACAGAAGGACACAGTCCTATTACTGATGTGGCTTATGAAGCTGGTCCCCTGGGCCCTGAAAGGTGATTTCCAGGCATGGGAGAGTGAATGCATGAGAGCATCACAACTTTAAATAGAGCCCAGGGGTTGGGAGAGGGTGGGTAGGGGTGGGTGAGAGATGACAGTTCTCAGATGCTGGTTAAATAAAACATAGATGTGCAATGTAATGATCCAAAAGTATTTCTTAAATAGACTTTGTTACATGATATATCGGAACATCAACAACATATCAACAGTAAAGAACCCTAAGGGGTCAGGGTAGAATCAGAGATGTGAGAGTTCACATAGCCATTGCTTTACTGACCATGTATATTAGAACAGTTCAAGGGATGTAGGAAACTCTACCTTGATTCAAATAGCTATGGAGCTCAGAGGATTTCAGTCTGGTAGGAGACCATGGGAACCAAATTATTAATTAGTGGCAAGACTGACATCAAGAGGGTGGGAGCATGTGATGTTAAATTCTGCTTTCAGAACAACAGAATTAATTCCAGGGGATGAGAATCTTCAATATAACAAAGCTTGGTGAATTGGCTGAAGCCAAACATACAAGTCAAACTACCGGTACCTACCGCTAAAAACAGAGAAGGGAAACCATGATGAAAACTACAATTTTTTTGTATCCAGTGACAGAAACAAAATATGTGTGAACTGATAAAAAAAGACACTCAGAAATGTATTCAGTATTTCAAAGCATATAAATATGAATTTAAGTGGATTGTTTTCTGGTGTCTTGTCCCATATGAATTGCCCTTGATGGTTTACCCTACTTTGAATGCACACACTTTGTTTTAAGCTTCCTGATGCTTTGATTGGCCTCAAATGACAAGAGTAATTACACTGCATGTCCATTTATTGAGAGGATTGTCAAGCAAACCCTCAGCACATCTGTGATTACATTCTTTACCCCAAAATTTTCAAGCTTGTTGATTAGATTAATAATGAAAGGAGGCAGCTTCCCCAAAGAAATCTCATGACTCATGGGTACTAAATATATTACTATACAGAGTAACTTAGGTTCTCAAGAGAGTGATAACAGAAGCTACGAGGTGATTTTTAAGCTCTTTAAACAAACCTTTATTGCTGTGTTGTATGTTCTCCATAGTTTTGAATTGTCTCTTTTATTGTCTAAAAGTATGAAGGAAAACATTTTTCTCCTTCAGCTTTTGCTTGTTTTTCAAAGTTTTTTATTCTGTTAACATTGAATTAACAAACACTTGAGAAACTACTCTGTGCTAGGCCTGTCTTAGCTATGTTGATCAGGAATATCTGAACCCAATAGTGCATCATTTGTTGGCACCTGTGGAAGTCCCCCGAAATTGCTCAGGGTGTGGGGGGTAAACTTCGGTCGTGGGCATACACCCAACAGTGAGCAAAATGGCAGTTCCACCCATGAACTACGGCCAAAACGGTCACAAAGACAACAGCATTGGAAGTTGAAAAGAGAAGGGCCCTGGTCAGGAGTGCAAGAATGCAGTCAAACTGGGACTTGTCAACACAAACGGTCCCCAACATTTGCATCAGACCCTCCCAACACCCTGACGCTAATTCTCTGCATTACTCAGGGCTTCTCTCATTCAGGTTTGTGCTCATCTCCTGAAAGTGTCTAATGACTCAGTATGTGGGCCCTGAAAGCTCTGAATGGCAGGACGGCTGCCCAAAAGTCGGCAGCTAAATATGAGTGGTGACCTGATGAATATACCATTGCCCCAGTTTGCTGAAATATTTCTGGTACAAGACAAAGAGAGGCCAATTTTCTCAGCTCTGATACCAGTTCTTTGGTTTTACGGTAGAGTCATCTTGAGAGATTTTAACCAATATGTAGCTGGGCTTCCCCCCAGAACTGCTGGGTCTGATTTCCCCAGGGGTGGGAATGGGCAATCTGTTTAAGAAAAAAATTCTTCAGTGATTTTGACACAATGCTTGAAACTAAGGCTTTGAGGCAACCATTTGATATACTAATTAGGGAAATAATATGTTAAACATAACACTATCTAACATCTGGTCAAAACCTGAGGCAAAATAATAAAAAAAGCTACCAAAACTATTTATAACACTGTGGTGTGAAATAGGAAAAAAATGGAAATTACCTCAATGTCGAACTAAAGGGGATTAGTTAAGTACATATTAGTTAAGTACAATTAAATATGACATTGATATTTAATGACAATGTAGATCCAAACGTACTGACATTAGAATTATCTACAACATACCATTCTACACAAAAAAGCAAAATGCTGGGTACTAATGCACAGGTTGAGCCCATTCTAAAAAAAAAGAAAAGAAAAGAAAGAAAAGCAAAAGAAAGAAAAGGGAAATATACTAATTTATGTATATGTATAAAAAAAGGTCTTGGAATATATACAGTGATAATGCAGTTTTTCTCTGAGTGGACAATTACAGGAAAATTTCTTTTTATTCTTCACACATTTTTTTTTTTGTAATGACTCATTTTTACTTATATAATATTTCATTAAAAATCCAGGAACTGGGAAGCCTGGGTGGCTCAGTCATTTAAGTGTCTGCCTTCAGCTCAGGTCATGATCCCAGAGTCCTGGGATTGAGCCCCACATCAGGTTCCCTGCTTAGCAAGGAGGCTGCTTCTTCCTCTCCCTCTGCTGCTCCCCCTGCTTGTTCTCTCTCTGCCTCTCTCTCTCTCTATGATAAATAAATAAAATCTTAAAAAAAAATCCAGGAACCACTATAAATTATAATTGATATCAGAGAAATATGCAGAAAAATAAGAGGAAAAATGTCTGGGGACATAGGGCCTTTGTTGTCAGCACCAAGCTAATAATTCTTTAATTGTTCGATAATTACCACTGTTAGGAGTGCCTCACTCACTCCAAGAGAATCACTTACAGTAGTAGAACTGCTCAATATTTAATAGTCCCTCGTTTTGCCTGTTTCCTGATGCAAAGACCACAGACTGCCATCGATTCATACATAGTCACCTCTGAATTTGCCAAGATCCTGAACATCAGCAAACAGAAGATGCACATAAAATAATTAACAAGTAAGATAAATGACCTGTCATGTATGGGAAGCTTAGAAAAACCATCACTAACCAATAACTTCCCCTTTAAGTAACTGTTAGGAGTAGCCAATTAACATAAGTAACTAGAACACATTAATGTTTACCACAAACATTTTGGCCTTCTCAATGAACACAAACCTTCATACAGTTCAATTTCAAATGCCAAGTTTCATAGTCAATGAGGTTACTTCATTTTTGTCAGGTCAGTGACCTGGATGGAGCACTTATTTGCTTAAAAAGGACTGAGATACCTATTAACTTATTAATTAACCAGAAGAAGTCTCCAACAAGAAAATGTGCAATTGAAATCAAGTGTTATGTGTGAGTAGTGTCTCCCAGGCAGAAACGCCCTGGTGAAGAAAGTTGGGTAGCAGGGGGCTTGAATGTGCGCCATTCTAAATGTAATGATGGAGTTTTGAAAGATCATTGAAAGAACGCTTTGAACTACATTGCTGAAAATAGCAAAAGTGTAAAGTTGGATATATGGAAATTTGAATAATACATTCAGTAGGTAAAGTATTACTACTTCGGGAAGATTACATAGCTCACACTTCACTGTACTTTATCCCACCCAGTTTAATGCATGTTGTGGGTTCAACAACATTTTAAATAACTGAATGAAACCTTAGCATGTTCCTTTTTATTAATGCTACATTTAGTTAGGACCAGTCCAATTCCCATAACATGAAAACACATCAATTATGCTGTTGCTATCCATTAATATTTTATTTTCCACTGTATAGTAAACAATGTTCATGTTAAGTTAGATTTCATATATTTCCTAGGAGCCGTAATTACAAGCATGCAAATTATGTGAATGGGGAGTAGTAACTTTATTACTTATGAACAAATTCCTATGTCCTACATTATCAGTGTAATGGAAGATGCTTAAGAGCTCAAAAAAATCAGACAATGGTGTTGTTTAATATTGGAATTTCTTATCTTTATCAGAATAAAAAGAATGACACAGCAGATGCTAATATTTTCTCTTATTAAAAGCTAATTAAGAAATCCCTACTGAAAACTTTACATTTAAATGTCTAGTTCTTTGGAGAGACATCTAAGTCAGGCTGAATTTAGCAACGAAGCACCATATTCATGGCCCTAAGAACTATGCGATGGTTCCTAAATTTGTGATTAACAGAAAATATCATAAGCTTCTAAGGAGAAGAAATCATTCAAAACCAATTTTAATTCCCTAAGTATGTTATTTTTAAAGGATCCAATGAGCCAAGTTGAATATTTAACTTAATTTTCATCATAAAGTACACAGTTATGATGCGTTTTGAGATAATTCAAAGAGGAGTTTTACCTTTCAGATGAAATAAAATTTCCATTCATTTAACCTCTAGATGTGTAAACAGCACTACTAAGTCAATTTATCAAGTGAATAAATAGTAAAACGTGTGATGAGGTGGCAAATGGAGAGATTAAATGTAAAAAGTAAAATTACATTTTAACATTGAAATTACCTTCCCCTTTTTGCGCTGATGTAATTCAGGACTGGGGGTCAAACAGTCTGGTAAGACTTCAGAACTCACGGTCCTGATGATTTTTGCCCTTATTTCTAAAGGGAGGACCTGGTTCATTTACATTAGAGTATCTGTGTCAGAAAATATTCCTTCTCTAATAGAGGCTTATTAAAAGAGCATAATTTCTTCTGGAGTGTTTTGGGGGGAAAAAGTTAAGTGTTTGTGTTTAGTGTAGACACACAACCAGGGCTCAGCCGGCAGCTACCAATGTAACTAATAGTGGTTGTTCTGTTATCTGTCCTTGCTTGGCTGGTGCCCATACCGTAATACCATTAAACATTTTGATTATCACCGCTGTGTATTAGCATTTTGAGATACATATTGTCTAGAAGGCATTTTTTTTTTTTTAATTTTTTTTTATTGTTATGTTAATCCCCATACATTACATCATTAGTTTTAGATATAGTGTTCCATGATTCATTGTTTGTGCATAACACCCAGTGCTCCATGCAGAACGTGCCCTCCTCAATACCCATCACCAGGCTAACCCATCCTCCCAACCCCCTCCCCTCTAGAACCCTCAGTTTGTTTTTCAGAGTCCATCGTCTCTCATGGTTCTTCTCCCCCTCCGATTTCCCCCCCTTCATTCTTCCCCTCCTGCTACATTCTTCTTCTTCTTTTTTTCTTTCTTAACATATATTGCATTATTTGTTTCAGAGGTACAGATCTGAGATTCAACAGTCCTGCACAATTCACAGCGCTTACCAGAACACATACCCTCCCCAGTGTCCATCACTCAGTCACCCCATCCCTCCCACCCCACCCCCCCCCCCCGCAACCCCCAGTTTGTTTCCTGAGATTAAGAATTCCTCATATCAGTGAGGTCATATGATACATGTCTTTCTCTGTTTGACTTATTTCGCTCAGCTAGAAGGCATTTTTATCACATGAAATGACTCACATGAAAAACATCTTTTTCCCCCAAAGACTTTATTTACACGGTTGAAATATGTTCAAAAATTCCACAAATCTTTCTGAAAGGTCTTCTGCATGCTAGACACAGGTGGGGACAGGTAAGGGAGACATTCTCTCTGCCCTGTCACCATGACGTTACCGTGTAGCAGAGGGTTTCTCAGAGCAGCACTACTGACGTTTGGACCAAATAATTCTTCGCAGTGGGCGGTCTCCCTATTTGTTGCAGGATGTTTGGCAGCATCCCTGGCCTCTGCCCACTAGGTGCCAGTAGTGTTCCCCTCCCCCAGCTGGGATAACCGGAAATGTCTCCAGCTATTGTCAAATGCCCTCTGGGTGGGGCGCATAGCCTGCAATTGAGAACCTCTAGTGTATCATGTGAGAAAAGGAAAACTGATTATTAAAACACAAAATTGTAAAGATTCAATAGAGAAAAATTCAGAGGCGCTACAGGAAGGGGACGTGGGGCAGTGGGTGTTCTGTATGGCTGCAGGGTCTGAAAGAGTGGGTAGAAGGTGACAAGTAGAAAAGGGACAGGAAGGGCGATAATGTTGCTTTGAAAGCTTTCAGTCGAGAAAGGCGTTCCGTCTATGCCCATCTTTGGTATACGGAGTCTTAAAGTACAAGTACTATTTAAATGTTTTATTCCTACATCTTAACTTACTAGGCTATCCTTTCTATCTTTCTTTTCATAACCATATCATAGGAACATTTCTTCAATTTAATATTTGGGCTTCTCCAACCAACTCTAGCCCTATATTAATATTGGTATTTATAATGTAATAGCAACACATACTCTATGTTTATCATAGTTCTAAGTACTGTATATGATTTAATGCTTCTAATAACAATGTGTGGAAAGCATTACTATTATCTCCATTTTCCAATAATGAAAATGAAGCAGGAACTGGTTTATTCACGTTATCCACATAGCTAATAAACATGGCACTGGAATTTGAACCCAGGCCATCTGGCTCCATCATCGATATCCTTAACCACTGTGATACCTAACCAAATAAAACTTCCTACTTCCCTTGCAGTCCTCACTGATCCACACATGGCTTCATCCAGCCTGATACTCACCCACTAGAGTGGATTCAAACCTATAACTTAAATATCCCAATAAATCAATCTGTGAAGGCAAACTTATTCCAAACAAGGCTACTTAAAATCATTAAAACGAATTTACTAGTCTAAAATTATCTGTAAACTATTGTATTAACCTTTATCACAGTTTTGTGCATTAGGACAGGACAGGTATCACTAACCCCATTTTGCATACTGTCGAACTAAAGGACAGGGGACTTGAGCTGTTGTCCACATTCTCAGAGACCATGTGTTGAAGGAGGCTTAGGGCACAAATCTCCAAATGACACCCGAACTACCTCCCATGCCCACCAAATGCACTTCTATCGCCATAAGACTTGAGCAGCTGGTATACCCTTTATTGATCTGCTTTTCTAATTGCAGTCCTGAAATCACTTGCTTTTCACTACAGCTTTCTTTACTTCACTTGGCTTTGATTCCTTCTTTGTTTCACAGCTTTATAAAATTCCTTCCTTTGCAAAAAGCCTTCTTTCAGTCTATTCTAACTTTCCATCAGGGCTGTCCTTTCTGGATTTTACTGCTGTTTCTTGGAAGGACACTCTTTTTGAAGACCTTGTCCCACGTTCTGACATACCTTTGAAGCAGTCTTACATCTCAAACATTTTAAAGAGTTACAGGTTGTATCTACACTTTTGTTGACAATATATTATGTAATCCTCATACCTTATCTTATATCGGCAAAATGAAGGCTGAAATTGTCCAAGTAATGCTTAAAGTTCCATTTCTCACATTTCTCACTCCATTTTCCCCCTCACAGACAGTTGAGGTAGAGGTGAAGCAGGACTTTGTAAATTTTTTCACAAATTCATCCAACAACCCAAGAAATATTTTAATGCTATGGTGTGCAAACTCACATTCATTGTTATGATAAGTGTTGTGTCTAATGCCTAAACGTATCTAATGTTACGTTTTATTTTATGGATGAAATTATTTTCATAAAATTGTTTAAAGTCAATTTGCATCTTTTAAATGATTTTTTAAATCTGTGGATAAAAATAACATTTGTGAAGACTTTTATGTTCAGCATTATGGCAGACAAGATAGCCTGAAAAGTTTTGCAGTAACAACTAAAATGCTGGAGTGTGTGTGTGTGTGTGTGTGTGTGTGTGTGTACATGTATATATATCTGGCTGGGAAAAAAAGTAGGGAAATCTTAAAAAGTCACTCCCCCGAAGAAAAAAATTCTGAAGCATGACTCCAAAAACATACACAAGTATAGAAGCTCCTGTCTGTTCTAAATGTCTCTGCTGATCTTCTGTGCTTAAAGCTTTTATTTCAATGGGAGCGAAGTCCAGGTGGGAGATTGCACACAGGAAGCCCTGTGTGAAGTTATGAAGACTATAAAAAAGGGAACTGGAGAAACCATTAACGAGCAAGCAAATAAACCCCAAACACCTCAGAGACAGGTAGCATGAAACCCACTATCTCAAAGGTGAGTCAGGTGTATAGGGATAGAAAAGACTTCCTGTGACCCCCTACCCCAACCTTGTTTTCAAGTGGGTTTTTCATCTGAATTAACACTGTTCATATCTAGAAAAACAAACAAACAAGCAAACAAACTTTCAATGTCATTGGTTAAGTCTGGAAAAGTAGACCTGGTCTTGGTTACATAATGACTTGTAGATGATGGCAAAGACAACTTGAATCTGCATGGGAAGGTTTATAAGCAGTGGTTACCATCATCTCATTTATATTCAGGGTAATCATGCTGGCTGTTGCATGAAGAATAGATTAGAATGGGATACGTGTGAAAGCTTTGAAACCACTAATGGGGTTCTTTACAGTTGAATAACAGAGTGGGTGATGTTTCTAACGAGTGGTAGAAGCAAAAGGGATACATGAGTGAAAAATTTTAGAGGCATAAATAATATTTACTCGCAGATGAAATTCAGATAGTGAGAGAGAAATAACAGCAGGAGAAGTCCCAAATTTCTGGGTAGACTAGTAGATACAGGTTGGTGCCATTGTTAGAAATCCTGTTTGGATAGCAGTGGAGGAAGATGAAGATTTCAGTGCAAAAGGGAAGTGAACAGAAGTTTAAAGCTTTTGAAAGTCCTAGAAAAGTCTCTCTTGTGAATTAATTACTCTCTTTTTATAAGATTCCCTATTATCTTCTACAGAATACATTCTTCCCTGTATGCTATTTACCCATATTTTCTCAGATATTCTTTAACCTTTGCTTTCCTATAAATTCTAGATTCCCCCCCCTTTTTTTCTTATTTCTTTGGAAAGCCCTGCTGTGATTTTTATTAGACCAACACTTAATTCATATATTAATTTGTGGCAAAGTTCTATCTTTATAATATTGACTCTCCCATCACAAAAAATATATCTCCCTCTTTATTCAGGGTTTATTTTATATCTGTCAGTCATTTCTTCATAAATAACTTGCACTTACTTTTATTTATTTATTCATAGAAATCTTATAGTTTGGGTTGCTAGTCTGGATATAAGCATTATTCCTCTTTCATTTTCTATTTGGCCACTGCTGTGGTTAGGAATACAAATGATTTATGATTTATTGACATTTTATTCACCAAATTTGTTAAACTCTCAATTATTCAGCACATTATTTTGGATTTTTCCCATTGGTTTTCATATGGAACATCATATGTGTAAATCATATCAATTTTTGTTTCTTCCTTCTAGTCTTTACCTCTCGGTGATTTTTGTGGTTATGTATGGTTTTGTAAGTGTCATTACCTGGGATCGCAGACTCTGAAACCAGCAGTAACTTTCCGTGTTGCCTTCCCCTTGGTCACTGTGGATAGATGATGACTGAGAGGTCAGTTCAGGGCCTGTGCCTCCCACAAATTCCTCTACTTAGGGCCTGAGGGGTGTGGTGGGTGGCACAATGTGAGTTAACATATTTATCCTGAAAGTATTGATGTGCTCTTTCCCATTATGCAAAATCAAAATTGAGTCTTGTTGGTACTCAGCCCTTTATTTTTGCCAGACTGAAGGAGAGCATAGCATCAGGACTTGTGGGGAATAGACAGTATTCATAAGTTTACCTGGGCAGGTCCAGACAAAGAACACATGGATACATGAAAACAGAATGAAAGGAAGAATTAAATATAACAATGTCAATACAAATATAAGTTAACAACAAAAGCAAAACTGGTGTATAAGAAATGGAAGAAAGGGAAAGGTATGGGCAAATGAACCAATGCCACATCACACAGTATATGATCGATCAGCTTCTTCAGAGCAAAACATAAGAGTCATTTCATTTAATTCATTTCAATGACCATGATTGATTTGCATTTGTATTGAAAGCTACCTCCAGTCTGTTTTAGAAGTAGGTTATTATATATTTGAAAAAAAGAAAATGCAATCACTACGCAATAAAGTCCACTGTAGTGGTGTTTTTTGACAACCTACTTTTGACAGGTAGGCCCCAAATAGGCCCCTGACAAGTTACAAAAATTGTAGGAACAGTATGCAATATAAATCTTCTAAGTAATACACAGAAAACTTCTGCTCACAGAGTCAGCAAAATCAGCAAGTCCATGGTCTGTAGTATCCTTAAATTAACCAATTTTCACTCAAGCAGATCAAGTTTGCTGGAACACAGCTTGAAGATTTCACAAAGGGAAAATAGGTGCTGCATGAGAAATTAGAATTAATGTTCAACCATATAAAATTTCCATGGACCAAATGAAAAGTACGGTATTTATTACTCATATAATACGTTTTAACAATTCAGTGGTATCCATTACATTCACGATGTTATGCAAACATCACTTTGTTTAGTTCCAAAATATTTTTATCACCCCCCAAAGGAAAACCCCATCCAATTAAGTAATTAATCCCATTTCTCCTCTTTCAGCCCCTGGCACCCCACATCTACTTTCTGCTCTCTAAATCCACATTGTAGAATGTATTAGTACTTCAGTAATCTTTATGGCTGACTAATATTCTATTATATGTACACACCATATTTTGCTTATCCATTCATCCATTGATGGACATTTGGGTGTTTCCACATCTTGGCTACTGGAAATAATGTGCTTTGAATAACTGTGTATAAATATTTGATGGAGTACCTGTTTTTGATTATTTGGGGTATATGACTAGAAGTATAATTGCTGAGTCATAAGATAATTCTGTGTTTAACTTTTTGAGGAACTACCAAAGTGTTTTTCAATTGTGGCTACATCATTTTACATTCCAAAAATTTGTGGTTTCATTTTGCCCACATCCTCACAAAGCTTCCTACTTTTTTTGTTTTTAATTTTAGCCATCCTAGTGGGTATAAAGTGATATCTCCCTGTAGTTTTGATTTGCATTTCCCTAATAACTAATGAAGATGAGAATATTTTCATGCATTGAACATCTGTATATTTTTTTGGAAAGCTTTCTGTTCCACTTACACATAAATGAATTATTGACAAAGAAGAATTTATTTCTGCCATTTTGCTATTTGTTTTCTATATATTCTATACCCCTTGTGTTCTGCATTTCCCCCAGTACTTCCTCCCTTTGTGTTTAATTGATTTTTTTTTTGTAGTGTGCCATTTTGATTCCCTTTTTATATCCTTTTTGTCTAGTTATTAGATTTTCTTTAGAGCTTACCATAGGGTTTACTATTAACATCATAAGTTCATAGCCATCTAGTTTGAATTGACCACTTTAGCTTCAATGACATACAAAACTCTGCTCCTACACAGATCTAGTTCCCCATTATATTATTGTCACAAAATATACCTTTATACATTACATACCCATTAATATAGATGTACAATTATTATTTTAATCATTTGTCTCTTAAATCATATAGGAAACAGAGGAGTTAGAAACCAAAAATACAATAATACTGGTTTTATATTTACTTTTGTGGTTCACTGTACCAGAGTTCTTTATTTCTTCAAATAGCTTTAAGTTACTATCTACTGTCATTTCATTTCAGACTGATGGACTGACTCCTTTTGGCATTTCTTATAGGGCAGGTCTACTATGCTGAACTCTCTTTTATTTCTTTGAGTAAACTTTTATTATTAAAAATAAGCTTTTTATTATCTAAGAATGTCTCAATTTCTCCTTCATTTTTGAAGAATTTTAATGAACACAGAATTCTTGGTTGCCAGGTTTGTTTGTTTTCCTGTCACCATTTTAAACATGTCATGAGACTTTCTTCTGGCCTTGATAGCTTTTGATGAGAAATTGCCTGTTAAACTTATTGAGGATACTTTGTTTATGTTAAGTCACTTCTCTCTTGCTGCTTTCAAGATTCTCTCTTTGCCTTTGTCGTTCAACAAGTTGATGAGAATATGTGTAAGTGTGGGTCTCTCTTTTTATCATTCATGGAATTCCTTAAGCTTTTTTGATGTGCAGATTGATGTTTCAAATTTAGGAAGTTTTCAGCCCTATTTCTTCAAGCAGTCTTTCTGCCACAGTCTCTCCTCTCCTTCTGGGACTCCCATTATACATATATTGGTATGTTTGTTAGTGTCTCATTGGTATCATAGGCTCTTTAATTTTCTCTTATCTCTTTTTTAATTCAGTTTCTCAGACTGGATTATTTCAATTGATCCATCTTCAAGTTCACTGATTCCTTCTTCTGCCTGGTCAAATATGCTATTGCAAATCCCTAGTGACGTTTTCATTTCAATTATTAAAATTTTCAGCCCCAGAACTTCTATTGGTTCTTTTTTATAATTTTTATTTCTATTGGATATTCTGTATTTGATTATGCATCATTCTCCATGTTTCCTTTAGCCCTTTGTCTATAGTTTCTTTTATCTTTTTGAGTTTATTTAAGATAGTTGGTTCAAAGTTTTTGCCTATTAACTTTAATATCCTCAGGAAAAGTTTTCTCATTTCCTCTGTAAATGGGCCATTTTTCCTAGGTCCTCTGCTTACTATCTATTTTTTGTAGAAAACTAGACATTTTGGTTACTATAATGTGGTAACTTTGGAAATCAGATCCTTCCCCTTCCTAAGGGTTTGGGTGTTTGCTTGCTGTGGGCTGTACATTTGTTTAGTGACTTTTCTGAACTATTTTTGTGAAGTCTTTATTTTTTGTCATGTGTAATCTCTGAAGTCCCTCTTCCTTAGCTTATGCTGAGCTAGTGTTTCGACAGAGATTTCCTTGAGTGCCAGGAGAAGGAAGGAAGGAAAGAAAGAAAAATATCATGGTCCTTGTGCTTTAGCTCTGTTTTCAGACACCTATGCACACTTGGCCAAGCTGTTTACAGCTTTGTCTGGGTTTTCACTTTTTGCCTTGAAGTGTAGAGATAAGCCATAGGTGAAAGCTTAGAGTCTTCTTAGGTCATATCTGAACATGTGTCCTCTCTGCAAACATGAGTATTCTTTCTAAATTCCTCAGACTATATGGACACTTCTCAATGTCTTAATTTCACTAATGAACTCTTCCTTAAGATTTTCCTCACAGTTTTTCAGTTAATCTATTTGCCTCAACTGTAATCTTTGCTCCATAAATCTATGGGTTGTTCATTATCATTAATGTTCTCAAAGAATGTCCACTACTTTTCCATCCTGAGTAAGGTCCTAGTTAGGTGAAAGAAAGGCAAATACCTTGCATCAGTTATTTAGGTATCCCCAGATAGATTAGAACAGACAAAAACAATTATTTGAGAGTGAGGTCTGTTCTGTTCCCTCTGAAACCAGGGACCAGAGTCTCACACTGGGAATGTGGGCTACCATCTTCAAGACTGACATGAAGGGCTAGGTCAAGAGCAAGTAAAAATGACACAAAAATTTCCTACCATTTTTAAGGTTTTGTTTTGTTTTGTTTTTGATTCAGCATTTTCTTTGTTCCTATAAATCTTCGGCTATTTTCCAGAATTCTGACAAAATTGATTCTGACATTCCCCCCCAATATTTTGGTGTTTCTGTGGAGGGATGGGCCCTGGAAGATACCTAATCTGCTATTTTCACTGATGTAACTGATTTATAGGACTTTTTATTTTTATTTTTATTTTTATTTTTTTTAAAGATTTTATTTATTTATTTGACAGAGAGACATAGTGAGAGAGGGAACACAAGCAGGGGGAGTGGGAGAGGGAGAAGCAGGCTTCCCGCAGAGCAGGGAGCCCAATGTGGGACTCGATCCCAGGACTCTGCGATCATGACCTGAGCCGAAGGCAGTCACTTAACCGACTGAGCCACCCAGGCGCCCTGATTTATAGGACTTTTAAGTCTCGAGTTAAAATGCTGAGTCAATACTCTCTGCATAGCAAAATAATCCAGTGCCCTGCTTTATTTGAAAAGATGCATACAATTGGACAAAATAACTCAATGGACATCAATTCTGTTCTGATACCTCAAGAAGGTAAATGTTACATTATTTCAAAGGCCCCTTGCCAAATTGGTTGATTATACTATATACAAAATTTAAATGACTATATAGAGATAAATGCTTACAGAGCCTTTGTGAAGACACAGCATGCCTCCTGCAGAGTTTTCACCTATAGTCAAGACTGGAGCATAGAAACCTAAGAATTAGTGAATTTATTCCAAGAACTAGGAATCTGTGCTCAAGTCATGCACAGGGCCAGGAGTGTTCCCACAGAGCAATTATCAACAAGATGCAATCAGATAAAGATGATTGATGACAAAAGAATCTCATATTATTCCACCTCCAGTTTGTTTTCCTGCAACACATACAGTTATTGATGGTCCAATGGGTACTTTACATAAGTGAATTAAAATGTCTGTTCCTCACAACAACTAAACTAAGTGGCAGTACAGTAAACTGAGGCTCAGAGAAGCTAGGTAACTTTAAGTAAGATGCATACCATTAATGCAATCCCAGGTCAGATGACTCTAAAGTCAATTTCCTTTCTACTACATTTTCAGGGCCTTTACATTTTATAAATGTACTTTTTTTTCTTAAGAAACAAAATTGATGAAGAACTCAAGTATCTCTTTGCACAAGGTGTTTTCAAACCAGTTGCGTACTTTCAGGAGGAGGCACCACTCCTCTGCTGACTAGTGGTGACTGGAACCTTATTGTGATTCATGCACTTTGGCTGAGTCTCAGGCCAGTGTCAGCAGTCAGTCCCACCCTTGCTGCTCTCGTGAGGTGAAGGTCTTGGCAGAGTTCGACCTTGATTTAGTTCATGCACAGTTGATCATGGATGATGCTGCATAGTTGTTTGAGCAGTCATCATTCACTGACAGGTGTTCTAAATCATGTGCCTTCAGTTCAGAATTTCTATTGCCACTGGAAATTTCCAATGATTCATGAAGATCATATTTTTCTGAATTCCAGGAATGGCATCATTTTTCAGTTATATCTCATTGTTGGGATTAGTAAAGAATGAATACAGAAATACCTCAAAAACTTTTGGATGACTTTGATAATTTTAATAGGTAAGTACGAAAGAAAGAAGTAAAATTTTAAAAAAAACGTTCGATGTTCATATTTATTATTCATTCAACTTTTATTAAGTGCCTGTTATGTATTAAGTCCTGTATGCCATACATATTTGAATTATTTGGAAGTATTTTGAAATAGTTTACTATTTGAATGATCAGAATAGTGCTCCTTACTCCTATAATACTGTATGCAGTCTTTTCATAAGGAATTAGTGACATGATCTAAATCCATTTCTTGATCATATGTAATCAGTTGCCAGTAGATATTTTTAAAAAATTAACATATAGTAGCGGAAATTGGGACTTCTCAGAAATGACCTTCAATATTTTCTTAAAATAGCATTAAAAGATACCACTCTTGGGGAGAGAAACGACAGACCAGGGTGACAGAAAGAGAGAGAGAGAAAGAGAGAGAGAGAGGGAGACTGAGTCTTCTTGGAAATTTTAATCAGAACTTTAAAATCGAATCCCATCAGGAAACATCTGATTTAATATTACTGATATGATTTGATAGAAATACTGACTATATCCTTTCATATAAGAGGATTCTTGGAGTGTAGAATCTGCCTCCCTTCAGGTTTTATAAAGGCCAGAGGTGTGGTTGTCTAAGTCTTTAGAGTTTTTAGCTACAGTTTGCTAGGATAAATCAAAGAATTTTTGTAGACACGTTGTGCTTATTTGGAATTCAGAAATCCTACAGTGTGTGTGTGCTGCTTCTATTCCCCTAAAGAACTAAAATTACATACTAAAATTTAAATGTACTGGCACTAAAAATCTTAAAAACAACCAATAAAAAATAGGCAAAATAATAGACTAGAACCTTTACAAAAGATATGAATGGCCACCAGCATGGGAAAAGATTAGAATTAATAAAAGAAAGCAGATTAAAGCTGTCACCAGATACAAACATAATAGTATGGCAACTGTTGACAAGGAAGTGAGGCCACTGAATTTCATCAGGGATCATAAAGTAGTATATATGTTTTGGAGAACTAATGGCAGTTTCAAAACCTATGAACTAGCAATTCTACCTCTAGCCAAGAAAAATGAAAACATAGATCTGCAAAATGACCTATAGGCATATGTTTTATAGAAGCTTTAATCACGATAGTTTTTAACAAATCTCAAAACAATGTAAATGGCCATCCACAATGAGTGAATAAACTAATTGTAGTATGTCCAAATATTGGAAACTACTCAACAACGATGACAAATATGTATTCTGTGATTCTACTTAGGGACGCCTGGGTGGCTCAGTTAGTTAAGCGTCCACCTTCCGCTCAGGTCCTGATCCCAGGGTCTTGGGATCAAGTCCCACAGCGGGGAGTCTGCTTCTCTCTCTGCCTGCTGCTCCCCATGCTTGTGCTCTCTCACTCTCTCTGACAAATAAATAAATAAAATCTTTAAAAAAGTGTTATGATTCTATTTATATGAAATTCCAGAACAGATCAAATAATCTATGGTGAAAGAACACAGACCAGGGATGTCCAGGAATTAAGGATGGGGGTGGAACACTGAATAAAAAGGGCCTTAAGAGAAGTTTTGTGAGTTGATAGAAATATTCTGCATCTTGACTGGGGAGTTACATGGTTGTGTATATTACACACTTAAAATGGGTACATTTTTATGAATATAAGCTATATGGTAAAAATGTCGATTTGAAATTTAAAAGGAAAAATTCAAGGGACTATTTTAAAATGAATTACATTTTCGGTTTTACATTGTGGTGTTCTCATATTAGAAATAAATAATTCCTTGCATTATGAATATTGAACAATTAGATAGAACCTAACAGTTTTTCTGTTTGTAAAGCAAATGCTGCAATTGAGTTATGAGAAAGTCAAAGTTCACGTTTGCTCCTTAAAAAGGAAGCATATACTTTTGAAGCCTCTAAGAGTAAAAGGCGAATAAATGGACACTCTTTAGAACAGGGAGAGGGAGAAGCAGGCTTTCCGCCGAGCAGGGAGCCCGATGTGGGGCTCGATCCTGGGACCCTGGGACCATGACCTGAGCCAAAGGCAGAGGCTTAATGACTGAGCCACCCAGGTGCCCCTCAAATCTTAGTCAGTTTTGCAGGTAACAATCCTACACTGGAATCTTCTTAAGCATTACTTCCCACCAACATTTTCCCAATTATAATAAAAGATTATCCTATGATATTTTTTGTGTGTGTATGTATTTGTCCTGATTTGAGAGTTTTTCTTTGACTTAGTAACTTGATATGTTTTTCAAAGATCAAAAGTGTATATAATTCCATGGATATGTTTTGTTTTCTAAAAATTATTACTTTTTAAATCCTTTATATTCATTTAATTGTAGCTGTGGGTAACACTTCACATATGTTACCATCCATATGAAATATCTCTCTAATGTGAAATAAAAGCAGTTATACCCAATTCTCTCTCCCACTCAGTTGAAAGCATCATAGTGTAAATAAATGTCACATTAACTTTCATTTGAAAATCACAGTACTAATGTATCTTTTGAGTTGAGAATATCCAAAATATCTCTTGAAAGATTATTTATAAATTATATCAAGTCACTTGGAATCAACTTGAGAATTAAAAGCTGATAGTATATCACTTTTGAAAAGATTAACAGTAAATCTTTGCAAAGCCAAAGACCCAAGCTTAAGGAGTAATAAATGTAAGGGTGGGGGGGAAATGCAAATAAGTTGTGAGAATCAAAACTTGCTACAGTAATAATTGCCTATGGAATACAATAATTTCTTGTAAAAGTGTCATATTTATTTTATGTAGACTAATATATATTTTTCTTTCACTTGTAGTTTAAATGATACTAATAATAGCTACCACTTTTGAGAATCTGCTGTTTTCAAAATAGTTCATCAGGGTAAGCAATACTGCCCACAATATCCTTATATTCAGATGAGGAAATTGAATGACTAGTCATTCAGACTTACTGTCTTCAATTTCCTCATCTGAAATATGAGGGCTGAATATGAGGGCTATCACTGAAATATGAGGGCTATCACTGCTGAGTTTGTCAACAGATTAAAATTTGATGCTATATGTGTTAGATTCCACTGTCTTCATCAAACCAGATGAATTCACTGTACTTTTGAAAAGATCACCTGGTGGTATTCAGTATACGTTGGTCCCTTTAGTACTTTCGTGTTATACTGCCAATCAAAGGAATTATTTAGGAACTCTTCATTATAAATCATTTACATTTATTTTAACGGAACACATTTTAAGATGGTTTTCACAGAAATTTCCCAGTATTGATCGACAAAAAGTGTAAGGTTTTTTGCCAGTCCATGAGACTATTTACTGTTCATAATAACAATGCCACGGTGCCTATCAGGGACTCTCTAAACTGATCTACATTATTTTAAAAGAGAGGATAAGATAGTATGCGAGAAAATGATCATGAGTCCGTGAAGAAGTATTCTAGATGCCACAGAAGTGTGAAAATGCAGTTGACAAACTACTTCCTTCTCCTATAATAACTGCACAGGATAATTTTAGATATCCCCAAGGCCCTTCAGAACTTGAACACATTTTTCTGAAGAAATGTTTTTATAGTTTATTTCTATGATTACATTCTCTCTATAGTGTAGTCCATAAAATTTATTCCATAAACTTAGCCAAACCTTAATTCTTGTGAGATTGGCTTGAGTTCTGTAACCATACAGATTATTGTATACACATTGTATACATACATATATTATATGTATATGTGTACATATAGTTATATAGGTAAAACTGTATTCTCAGTGAATACCTATAAAGGAATGACCTTTATTTTTCCCAGTTCAGAAATTTTATAGCCACTGTCATTGCCTGGCAGGCCCTGTATTTTAGTCTCCATTATTAAGTAAACCCCTTAAAGTTGTTGCCAATCCAGGTCAGATCTAAGCTTGCCCTTGTCTCCTTAGACATAATAATTTTGATGACGTTCTATTTTTCCCACTTCCTTGTGACAGCCTGACCAAGAAGGAAAATTAGTTGGGATGAAGATGATCACTTGACCTTGCTACACATACCCTTTCTTCATAATATCTCAATATGCCTTGCTGGAAAATTCAAGAATGTTAAGCCAAATTACAATAGTTGTTAGCTCTAGAAAGTTTGTAATCAAAGTTCAGGGACAAATATTTAATTGTACCAATAAGTAATTGTATATTTCCTTACATATTCTGTGTCTCTGAATCTGTGCTCTTATGTAATTTAAATATTCAAATCCAACTGTTGTCACCAAAAGAAAGGTTATCAAAACCTAAAAACAGATTTCTGTTTTTTCCATAATGGTTACATGTTGAATTGAATGATGTTATATAAAGTTCCTGATTACATAACAGTAGTGGAGAAAGAAATGAGAATGCAGGAATCCTCCAGGAATTGCTAATACATTTGGGTACATTTTCTATAAGGGAATACAGTAAGACTATTATAAAAGCATTGTTTGACAATAAATGCAATTTGAGGGCAAAGATTGTCTATAACTTTGAGAATCACATTCAGATTCCAAAACTGATGGTCTACATCTATCACTGCTGAGTTTTTATTGCATACTCATTTATATACCTCACTGTAAAAATTTTCTAAAGTCATTTCAGTCTTTAAAAATATGGTATTTATCATCAGTAAAGAAAAAAAAAACAAGAAAACGGAAGGAATAGAGAAATGTTTCTCAAGAAAAGACTTCCAGTTGGAAATTAGGAAATAATATTCTTCATTCTGCTAGGAGTGTTAGACTGCAGAAAGTAAGAAAATGGGTAGTAATTAAATATCTTTTTTTGTTCCACTGTCATCCTTTGGGCAGTTTGATTCCAAAGATGACAGTGTAATTCTAAGCTGGTCTCAAGGAGCTTTGGCTTAAAATTATAAAGAGACTTAAAAAATTTTTTTTCCATTTTGTATGTAAAATTTTATATGGTATATGTGTGTCATAATGATAAGCCAGGCATAAATTATTGTACAACATATGCAGAGAGGGGGGCAATAAATCTATAGTAATTCAAGAAATTTCTGTGATAATGGAAATATTCTAAAATCTTCACTACCCAATAGAGGAGCTAGTCTCATATGGCTATTGAGCACAAAAAAAGTGGTTAGTGCAAATGAGAAACTGAATTTTTAATTTAATTTTAACTCAAGTAGTTGCATATGGCTAATGTCTACCTTATTGAATAGCATAGTTGAAATGTGACACTTTGATTTTAAGTGTGAAGAAGTTGAAATGCAGAGCAAACTTACCCACAAATATAGCAAAGATAGCAGAAACAGCAGCAGACAGCCCATCTTATCAGCTTCATGTCCCTTCTTCCTTTAAAAACAAAATTATTTATTTGAGCTCTCTTAAGGATAACAGTATGCTGCAGGTTAATCATAGATAAAAAATGAATTTTTAAAATGACCCACTGAGGGATACCTGGGTGGCTCAATTGGTTAAGCATCTGCCTTCGGCTCAGGTCATGATCCCAGGGTCTTGGGATCGAGCCCCACATCGGGCTCCCTGCTCAGTGGGGAGCCTGCTTCTCCCTCTCCCTCTGCAGGCCGCTCCCCCTGCTTGTGTGATCACTCACACTCTCCTTCTCTCTCTCTCTCTGACAAATAAATAAATAAAATCTTCAAAAAAATAAAATAAAATAAAATGACCCACTGACTCAAGGATGAATGAATGTGTTAGCTAACGCTATGGTGGTAATCATTTTGCAATATATCAATGTATCAAATCAACACGTCATGCCCCTTAAACTTGCATGGTGCTTTATGTCAATTATCTCACAATGCTGGAAAAAATAAAAGAAAAAAATTAAGCTGGACAAAAAGACATTGAATTGTTTTTTTCACATTTTATTCTTGTTGTTTTAATGGCACATTGTCATCAGAATAACTTGAGGAGAGGGTACCAAACAAAAATCAAAGAGATTGAACTGATGTCTCTGTATCGGCATTGGACTTGGCCTCATAAGCTCACAATTGGGGTGTATAGCTCTCTCTATTGTGGCTTTACTTGAAATATTCAACCGTACGCAATATATTGAACCAATAAGAGAGGCAATGGGAAAAGTTTCTACTGAATGGCTTAATGTACTTAGTACATATAAGATTCACAAGCATAACTGTTTAAAAATGCAGACACTGGTTAAGATTAGAAAGCCTAACTTTAGCTCAAGATTCAGTAGGCCATAGGTAGAAACTAAGAATCAACATTTAACAGTTTCGTAAGTAATTCAGCTGGAAATGTTCTATTTTAAAAATTCAGCTCAGGGTTTATAGCCCTGCCTCCATATTTCTTAAGTGTGATGCTTGCCTTACCTGGCTATCTGACCTGAGGCGAGATACATAATTACACCCACCAAACCCCTGTTCACCCAACTGTGAAATGAATATAAGTTACATGGCAAAATTAGGTCAACTCAGAAGTGATGCTCATAAATTATGGAGAAATTCAATGAGAATCTATAGTGAATGTGGTATGTGGTAGATGTATGATAAGCATTTGATAATTGTTTTTAAGAGCTTTGTTGAGATATAATAGGCATAAAATAAACTGCACATGTTTAAAGTATAGAATTTGGTAATGGCTTAGAGATTCTTTTAAGTCACAAAGTTGGAGCAATTATAGGGTTTGCTTCATTTGGTTTTCCTCCTCTCATGAATGATCATCTTCAGTTGCCTGATGTCAAATGGCTTGAAAACTGCTATTTCTGTATCTTGTCCTGATTTTTACTGATTTCAGGCAGGAGGGCAAACCCAGTCCCCTCTTACTCCAACTTGGCCTGAACTGGATTTCTGATTATAATTATTGTTGACCCATCTCATATGCTTATATGGCAGCAATGTCCAAGCCCTAAACAGAAGGCACTAAGAAAGAATGAACAAGTATCGCAAACAGTTCTAGCGTATCAAGAGGTGTCTCCAGCTTCCCACTTTTTCTCCAGAAAATTTATTTTCCTATCCAGAATAGCTTACACTTCCCAATTGCTCAGTGACTAGCACTCTCAACTGATGCATGTCTTTTCCCTTTGTCAAAATCAATCCCTCTCCCCAAAATTGCTAATAACATATCAGTACCATTATCTGCTTCTTTGCCTTCTAATTACAAGTAACCATGCTCTGTTGGGCGACATCACACAGTTAATTTATCAATTCAGTGTAAGATATGTAAAATTCTGTTGGACCTCAGACCAACAATTAGATCTAGAAAAAGAGATTAGGGGAAAGTGGAGAATTAATTTCATATTTGGTTTAAATGAATGATGTTTATCAAGGTCATAAGTCTATTCCAGGTATGTTTTATAGATCTTTCATCATGTGTATGTACATTATAAAAGTAAGCCATTGAACCACTATTTGGAGACCTGTATTCATTTATGTGGACATTAGGGGTGTGGTGGGTTTGAGAAAGAAGAGAAGCTATCCTAAGTAGTTTTAAGTAATTGAATGCTTACTTGAAGTTTTTGTAATAATATAACATTCTAACAGACATTTAGGTAGTAGGAGAAAGGCATTTTTTCAGTAGAAAGAGAAATCAAAAGTATGTGTTTTTAGAATATAATCCAGGGAGGCCCAAGAAAGTTGGCACAGTTAAGAAATTCTACTAGGGTCCTGGAGTGGAAACGAAAGAAGTTTCAGGATGGGATAAAGACAATTAGAATGCCTACAGAACAACTTTCCTTCCTACATAATTCTGTCTAAGATCATTTATGGTCAGTAGTCAAATTTTCAACAAGAGACAATGACTTATGGCAAACATATACTCACACTTTTTCAGTGCTGTAGTAAGTTTATATTCAATCAAATACGGGCTATGAAACTTTATTTCCTCTTTCAAAACCATCATTACCCCTCAGCACTTGAAGTAAAATGTTCAACAATGTTTCGTAATGCTGCTTAGACCTCACTCATTCTTGTTTCTTTACAAAACCTTGAAATTCTGATGTTTCATGTATCAGAGACAAATGACTCAGAAAGCACTTATGGGGACAAAGATAGCACTTCTTGAAGAATTTGCTTTGAAGTTATTTTACCAAGGGCAAAGTTGCATTTAATAGATAATAATATCCCACATGAGGCAATGATATGATAATTAAGCTTAATCTGTATCTAAATGATTGCATTTTGATCATTGTGTGATAGGAAGATTTTCCCAAATGTCCAAGACTTAATCTTACTTCGACAAGTATTTTATGATGGCCTGATTGGTATGAATCTGAGAATGTTTATACAACAATAACCTGAAATTCTCAAGCAGGCATTGTGTGACCAAGAAGCAGAGCACACAAATCTGCAGAGAAAAAAATTAATGAAGCTTATGTGCAGAGGCTAAAGGAGAAATGCAAGGGTGGTGCATGCTACAATCTAGGTCACTGAATAGTCTCCAATTCCCAAATTGGGGTGTTTGGATCTGATGAAACAGCCCTACTTTCCCTAATTATAATAAAAATAAGTCATTTATTTGTTTTATGTATTTAACAAGTTTGTTTATTTTACACATATTTTCAATAAGACTTCTAATTAATTCATAGTAATAATGCCCTCTCCATTTCCTCCAGTAATTAAAACCCTCAGTATCCTCCATTAGTTATCTGACCCCATTTCCTGCCTGACGCTCTCCCCAATGTTAGGTCCTCATTAATATCCTACTCCCCCGAACATCATCACTTACTGTCTCCATTACTGATTCTGACACTGAATCACACTTGCTTTAGAGTATACTTGCATTCTGTTACAGGCAACTTTTGGATCTCTTCAGCTGAATTATAAACTCTTAGAAGGCATTGGATAGACTGAGATAGACTTAAAGTCCTGGAACATAACAAATTGTATATTCATATTGAATAACATTGAACTATGTTGATTACATGAACTACAATTGTGAATATAAGAACTAAGTGATTGGCCAGTGTTACCTTCTACTTGAGAAATGGTAGTATTTCTATTGTCAGTAGTAGCAGAGCTATTAGAAATAATATAATAATAATAGTAATATTATTATAACAGTACAGTAGTCCCTTGCTTACCAAGGTTTTGCTTTCCCTGGTTTGTTACCCCAAGTCAACTGCAGTCCTGGACTATGTCAGAAGATCAATAGGAGCCTAATGCTACATCTCAATGCCTACGTCCTTCACCTCACCTCATCTCATCATATAGGAATTGTATCATCTCACATCACCACAAAAAGAAGGGTGAGCACAGCATATTAGGGTATTTTGAGAGAGAGACCACATCCACATATATTTTGTTCCAGTATATTGTTATAATTGTTCTATTTTATTATTAGCTATCATTGATCTCTTACTGTGCCCAATTTATAAATTAAACATTAACATAGGTATGCGTGTATAGGAAAAAACATAGTATATATAGGGTTCGGGACTATCAGTGTTTTCAGGCATCTGCTGCAGGAGTTCTTAAGAACCTTTTATTTTAATTTTCTCCATTTTAGCCTTTCTTATATTTAGAAACTTATAACTCCAGTGTAATATATGCATATGGATGTGTGTATCTGTGTGTGTGACAGAGACAGATTCAGAGACACAATGAAGAAGGTATAGATTTTGCTAAGCTCATTTTCTGAATGTATCAAGGAATTGATATCTTAAGAGTCTGGTATAAAGAAAAATGAGACTGTTCACCTCCACTCAGTAGTTTGAATTCAGCTCAGCTCAGTATTAACTCTAAGTATGAAATATGTGTTATTTAGGTTGGTTCCAGAATAAAAATAGAACAGCTGCCCTATTCAGAGCTGAAAGCCATCCATATTCTCCAAATCAGCAGCATACTATTCATGACGAGTGAGGCTAAACACAATAGGATGCATTAAGGTGGTTTACTGTACCACCTTACTCAAGCAATATGTAAATATATTCTAAATCTTCTCAAATTATTTTTATTCAAAACAGGAATTAAACAGTTTCTATTTTGGTCATACATCAATAGTGGAATGTATGAGTCTATGTGTTACTAAGACTTTAGAATTGGGGGCAAGACCTTATTTAAGCTGTAAAACTGTGCTGTTAAGTAGGAAGTTTTCTTTGGGGATGGAGAACATACCTTAAAATCCAGTGTATATTTTTTTCATTTTAATTTTCTTTAATTATATTATACTGAGGTATAATGCCTTGGTTCAATGTAGATGCTTCTTAATATTTTTGTAATGGATGGATGGATGGATGGATGGACGAAGGGTCTGTGAGCTAAAAATGGAAATGGAATCCATAGTATATCCAGTTATTTTTATATAGCTTGAAAATATATCATGAAGAGCCTGAATTATAAAGGACACAGTACTCTTAGACATGGCCTAGAAGAGAAAGCACAAATGGAGGGAGACCTCATGCCCTTCATCCATTTCCTTCCTCTGAAAAGGCTACATTATCCTTTTTACTTTCTGTATTGAAACTAGAAGCAATATCTTTTGTACAATTCAGATTCAACATCTCCTTTCCTCTTGCTTCATCCTACTTCACAATCCTTTATTTAAGGCTGATTGGTCTTAAGTCAGAATGCACTGAGTATTTTCATGTGCAGAAATGTTGTATGGACACTTGATAAATGTTTATTGAAATAAATTGGGTAAGTTGGTGCTATTTTTCATTCATTCATTTCCAAAATACTTGAGTCTAGGATACTCTAAACACTGTTCTTGGTGTTAGAGATACAACAATGAACAAAACCAACAAAAATTCCTGCCTGAGCAGCTCAATAGACAGATAATAGGCAACATAGGAGAGGAAGGGTCACTGGAAAGACCAGGACAACACTTTGGAAGGCCAGGTATTAAGAGTGATCAGCTACAGGGATATTGAAATAAAAAGGACTCAACTTGTGTAGGAATTCACTAAAGGAGTTTGTCCCAGGAAGCAAAAGAATCTTAATTTCATTTTTAAACAATTAGCACAGCGTTGGCACATAATAGGGTTTTAATAAATGTTCGTGGAATAAATCTTACAACACTGATTTGTGTGTGCAGAGTTGTACCAAACGCAAAGCCGGGGGAGGCCACTTTTACTCTGTGAGTCTAGGGCCATATTATGTCCCATAGAAAAATTTAACCAGTGTGTGCTGGGTCTCACAGACTGCTCTTCTTGCATGACACATATGCTGGGACCTTCTACACTAGCCTTAACACAGGCTGGTTTTACCTTTATTCTAAATATTTTTGAAATGAAGAATCTGCTAGTTCTAGCTATCAAGTCATAACACTTCCCAATTGCACTGATTTTTAGATGAAAAAAAACACCTATGATGATTTGGGGTCATATACCACAATTAAGGCATTAAGGTACATCAAAGAAGAGTATACTGATTACTGCTCAAAAAGAATTAAAGATATATTTTAAACCACGAATTATCAATCATGAAGATCTTATTTTAAAATACATTTACTCAGGAGCACCTGTGGTTAAGTGTTTGCCTTCAGCTCAGGTCATGATCCCAGGGTCCTGGGATGGAGCCCCGAATTGGGCTGCCTGCTCAGCAGGGAGTCTGCTTGTCTCTCTCCCTCTGCCCCTCCCCACTGCTTGTGCGCGCTCTCTCTCTCGCTATATCTTTCTTTCTCAAATAAATAAATAAAATCTTTTAAAAAAAATATGTTGACTCAACTTTTCATGTTATGTAAAATGAGCAAAGTCTTAACTGAGACACTGGAGCTGATGATCAATAAAATCATTTTTGCTATTATTCAGTATAGAATGTAATATTTAACATTATAGATTTATAAAAGAGCTTTCACAGATTTTGATGATTACAAATGATGAGATATTTAAAGAACTGAGAACATTAGGTATTATGCAAGAAATGCAGTATTCAGACCATCTTCTAAACACACAATCTTCTAAACATACGTAAGTTTTAAAATAAGCAAATGTTTGTTTTTGTTTTTTAATGTATAAGAGTTGAATCTGTAAGTTGTTTCTTGATTATTTTTATTTCATCCAATTGCTAAACATCTGCAGCCTAGAAAGTTGTGGTCGATTTCAGGGAAGAATTAGTAAGCAATGAATGGAACAATTCATGTCTTCATATAGAAAGTCAAAAAAACAGGCAAAATCCAGAAACATGGAAGGAGCTGAATTATTGATGTTAAAATGAGGGCTTGAGAAAATTGTCATTTAAGTGGTCCAGGTCCTCTGTCTGGTTAAGAAACTGCCAGTGAATGGAAAGAGATTTGCAAAATGTTCTCACTATATAGTAAGATTATCACAGTCAGACACCTTAATGAGACAGTTGCCGGAGCTGAAGAAAGGATTACATTTTTTACTTGCCGTGAAGCAGGAAGGTCAAGAAAGACATTTGAACGAAGTTGCTAATTGCAGATTAGGCAAAAACCCTTTATCAGGTTTTCTTTGATGAATCCTTTCCTATCAGCTTTTAAGTGCTACTGCATTCAGAGCCTCTGTTTTAACGACTGAGCCACCCAGGTGCCTAGAGCCTCTGTTTTAAAGAAAAGTTCATAATGTAGCTGCTGATTGCCACAGAAAATATTGGGGGAAAATGCCCAACAATCATTGACTCTAGTTGTATCATTCTGAAAGACAGACTTTTCGCTTTAAAGAGGTGTGATCACTATATAACAAAACAACTGGCTGGTTGGTTCTCCCAGTCACTGGTTAATATTGATTAAGGCAGGACTTCAGACCAAATTCTTCAATCAAAACACCTACTTTTATTTGAGAGTTGAGTGAGGGTCATGACTGTTTCTCAAATTGAGTAGGTAGTGGATGGAAGGTCAAGATGGAAATGCCGCAAGGAAAGAGAAAGAAGTAGGCAGAGATGGGTGAGGATGGAGACACGGTCTTCCTGAGAAATAGTGCTGTTTGGTCTTCTGGGCCATTTATGTTATGAATACCTTTATTCATTTCTGCCTAATGCACACATACAATTCTTTTTTTGTAAAGGAGCCCTATTTGCACAATAACACAGAGGAAGAAGAGGATAGGATGCACTGATGTTTCTAAAGCAAACCTGATAGTTTATACTGTATTAGTTTCCTATTGTTGCTATCACAAATTACCAAAACTTTATTGGCTTAAAACAACACAAATGCAGGGGCGCTTGGGTGGCTCAGTCGTTAAGCGCCTGCCTTCGGCTCAGGTCATGATCCCAGCATCCTGGGATCGAGCCCTGCATCGGGCTCTCTGCTCCCTGGGAAGCCTGCTTCTCCCTCTCCCACTCCCCCTGCTTGTGTTCCTGCTCTTTCTCTGTCAAATAAATAAATAAAGTCTTTAAAAAAAAAAAAAAAAAAACTACGAATGCTTTACCTTATCAATCTGGAAGTTGGAATTCTGAAATGAGTCTCGCCAGCCTGAAGTCAAGGTGTCAGCAGGGCTGTGTTCCCTTTTGGAGGCTCGAGGAGGTGTTTTCTTGCCCTTTCCAGCTCCTGGAGGCTGCCAGCCTTGTCCAGCCGCCACAACCAGGGGAGGTCTTTGTCACATGGCAGAACTATGAGGGAGGGTCTTGGGCCTCCCTCTCTCCCATTTAAGACTCTGGTGATTTATTAGCCCCACCTGGATAACCCAGAATAATCTCCTGAAGGCTAGTTGATTAGCAACCTTAATCCCCTTTTGATTCTGGGGTTCAGGTTCTGGGGATCAACACCAGGACATTTTTGGAAGTCCATTATTCTGTGGCCCACCCCTGCCCCACACAACCACCATCACCAGCAGAATCATAGCAAACTATGTGTATTTTCCATTTTCAGGCACTTTTAACCCAGGTACACTTTTCTATGCAACATTTAAATTTCCTCTTGAGTGGGGAAAGGGGACAATGGTATCTCAAACAATGAATGAAGAAAACCTGACTCATGATGGGCCCAAAACCTTACAATTTACCTATTAATGATGATGTTGCCAACTTAGATGTGGTGGTGCCTTAAAAAAAAAAAATCAAGAGAATTATTTTGAATATATACACTTTTACAAAAAATTAGAATATTTTCAAGGAATAGTTTTTGCTTGACACATCTCATTTAAATGATTGTCCCAAAGATTTTATCTAAGATTCTATGTATCTATCTATCTATCTATTTAAAGGTAGATAGATACAATATCTATCTATCAATAGATAGGTAGATACAAAATCTATGTATCAATAGATAGGTACAATTGTTTATTAAAATATTAATACTCTGGATAATCTTAATATTTTGGTAATAAATTATTTAGTATTAAGAGTTCACTAGTACCAAATTCGTTTTAGATAAATATGCTAAATAAAATATAAAAAATATATGAAGTATTGTATATATTTTTTACATGACATTGAACCTTTATTTACATTAAATTTATGCCAGTTTTGAAAAAAAAAGTATTATCCTGGAAAAACCATTCATATGGAAACCAATAAATGGATCCCATGTTTTATTCTATCAGCACATAGCTTTAAATCAAGTTAATTATAAAGTCATCAGTTTACTAAATCATAGATGAAGACATTGGACTATAATTCTGTGCAATTGAAGAGAGTTTTTCGAAGTATGACCATGGGATATTAATATGTCAGTTTCAATGAAAATGTTAGGGGCAATTATCACTATAGCTATCTCAGAGAGGAAACAATCATTAGCATATTAAAGCCTCTGAAAGCTCTTAATGAAGTCACTATTTAACATTGCCTAACCCAGAAACTTCTGGTTTGATCCTCAGAATAAACACTGGGAAATGCTAATTTAGAATATGGTTGTAATATTTTAAATGGTTAAGTAAGTAAATATACACTCCATCTTCATCCTTATGACATCATTATTGTTCTCTTTTATTTCCACTATTATCACTTTTATTATTCTGCTTATCAGCCCCCAGCCCCAGGGTCTATTCTAACCCTCCTCATTTTATTAATTATTTATTTACTTAGTTACTTTCTTACTTACTTATGTTTAAATAATCTCTACACCCTACATGGGGCTCGAACTCACGACCCCAAGATCAAGAATCAGATGCTCTCCTGACTGAGTAAGCCAGGCACCCTCTAACCTTCCTCATTTTAGTAATAACAGCCTTCTTCCATCCCAAACTGTTTTGGTCATATGGTCACACAGCTAGAGATTATACTTCTAGCTTTCTTTGACCAAAAATAGAATAGAATAGAATAGAATAGAATAGAAAAATATCTATTCTAAAATAATGAGTACTAGGCAGTTTAGACTAATATGTTGTGATAGAAATTTAGATTCCTTCAACACCAATCAAAAAACCAATGGACTTTTTTCTACTCTAGGTGCAATTCAATTTATTTCCAGAACATCTGGAATATTTAAGAGAACTTTAAGAAGCAAAGGCAGAATGTACTTACAACATACATATCTTGAAATTAGAAAAGTCAGATTTTCTTATGGGAATCACAGAAGGTCGATGTGTTTATGTGGAAGGTACTATATCAGGTGTTTCATAACATTTAGATTTGTGGGAAATAGCAAGATCAGATCACAACAACAAATGGTCAATATCATGTAAACGAAGCAAATAAGTTTGAAATGTGTGGTGGGAGCTTCAAAAGGTCTTATATAGAGAAATTTGGAATTCACAGTAACCCATGAAAATGTAATAATTTAAACTTCAAAAATAGAAGACTAAAAATAAATTTCAGGGAAATATTTTCAATTAATATGAAGAAAAATTAATAATTAGAGGTTAAGCCACCTAAGGAAGTAGGCCACAAGTAAGGTCTCACCTCAGACCTCCTAAAGCTAAATCATGGGGAGTGGGAGACAGATCGCCATCTGAGATTTAACAAGCCCTTCTGTGACCCTAAGGGGGGCTAATGTTGGACAACAACTGGTCTAAGGTATTTGTATGATAGATAAAAGGAAATAAATACATTTATTTCTCTTCTCTGATAAATTATGTGACATGATTGCCACTTCATTAGTCAGCTGGTCTTAAAGTGTTTTTCAAAATAAAGAAAGCGACAAATAGTATCATTATCGTCACATTGGAAACCATTAATTCCATCTCAGCTCTGTAGGAATATAAAAGACTACGTTATACATTTACCCTGTATATTCTCAAAGATTTACTTTTTAATCATGGTATTTTCCCTTCTGGGGAAATTTAAACTTCAAAAAAATAAATAAGTAAGAAAGGATTAACATCGATTTTGGATCAAAGATTCCTAGACAGGTATATTATTTTTGTAAATATATTGAGTAGCTGTAATGAATTAGCGTCAATTGGTTTTCCTGTCTAATGCATGTTTTTACATATCCAATTGCTCAGAAAACTATAAAGAAATCAATGCTTTTTTTCCAATTAGATTCACAGCTGGTGATTCTAAATTTGACCTTTTTAATGACTCTATAAATTTCATATATTTGATTGTGTTGTATTTATTGCAACCATGTGGCTTTAACTCTTGTCTTTAGCAAATTAATTTTTCAGAAGTTAATCTCAAACACAGTTGCTAGCAAGATCCTTTCCCTGCTTCAGTAGTTTGTTAGCACAAAATATTAACAATAAGCCTAGGGAATTCTTCTTAATCTAAAACAAAACAAAACATAAAAAGTGGTATGGGAAAAAAGCAGACTGCTATGCTATGATAGTTGCTATGGATACTAAGCTCCTTCACAGATCTGAGCTGTGTGCAGGAGCATAAATATTAGCCATTTGATTAACTTGTGATTTTATTCAGAAATGCTATAATTCATGTTTCATATGTTCTACCATAGATTAAAGTATTTTCACTCACAGATAAGATAACTTTAAGATGAAAACCCTCCCTCTCTGATTCCCATCTGGAACAATGATTAGATATACATCAAGAATATATGAAACTTTAAATAATAAATCCCATTGATAAAAACTTGCATAGCCAACATATATTTTTTACTCTTTTGAAGTAGGAAATAAAAAACAAGATTAAAGAAATCTTATAACGCACCTTAGCAAAACAGTTTGGATATATAGTTTATAGTAAGGATTGTGAATAACAACATTCTCTGTTGAATTTTTTATAATATACACTTGATCTTAAATGAGGTTCATTTATGTTTCATCTGTTTCATCATATTGCTTGTATAATATTTGCAATTTTATTTTTTCAATCTCAGGCAATATATTTCCTTTCATTCTTCACTTATTAAAAACCAAATATAGAGTTATATTTAACAACAACAGGACACTTTGAGTCCCAGCTATTCTAACTAAATAATGACATACAGACATAAATGAGTCATAGGTCACCTTGACGTTACACTAATGGGATTCCAACAGCCCTGTTTTCTATCACTCCTGGGATCGTCGTGTCTTATGCTGGAAACATCTAATTTCTCTAGATATGTGTTACCTAATAGACTCCAACCCTAAAGGCAGAGTGATAACCAATATAAATCTTCTCTGCCTCCAACTCCATACTAACTGCAGATTACAGACACAACTGTCCAATTAAATACTTCCAGAGGTCCTTCCTTGACTAATCAAGTTACTCATCACCTCCATCATTTTCAAGCTATTTATTCTTCTTTAGAGTATTGGACTCATTTTGGAGTACTATACTCATTTTGCGCCGTGTTAGTCCCAAAGACATTACCCATGTATCTAATAAATTATAATTGCTCTTGCTCATTTTTGTGTTTAAAAACTTGCTAAATAAAACCTTTTTCTATTATTTTTTTCACTTTTCTTAACTTATCCTTTAAGAAAATATATATATATATATTTTAAAGATTTTATTTATTTATTTGACAGAGAGAGACACAGCGAGAGAGTGAACACAAGCAGGGGGAATGGGAGAGGGAGAAGCAAGCTTCCCGCCGAGCAGGGAGCCTGATGCGGGGCTCAATCCCAGGACCCTGGGATCATGACCTGAGCCGAAGGCAGGCACTTAACCACTGAGTCACCCAGGCACCCCAAGAAAATATATATTTTTAACGTTAAAAGACAGAATCCTTGCAGATAGGTCTCAGAACCCAAGAGTGAGAAATAATTAGCTTGGAAGAAAAATAAATTATTTAGACTACTTCTCTTTTTTCAGTGTTAAATAACTTCATACATTACAAATATATTAAATAAATATTTTAAGATAAGCTTTTCTCTTATCTTCACATATTTTGGTGGCATTTTGGAATATATAAGAAAGTAGTACATTGGGTCTGGTATATTTAAATTATTTAAGACTGGCTTTTTAAGGTTAATTTGAAGTACTGTTTCAAATAAAAAGAAAAAAATCTTTGGTCAATTTGTCAATTTTGTATCTTCTACCCAAAATGCTCACTCTCACAATCAAGCCTAAATATACTACTACAACTTTCTTAGTTAAGACAATGTAAAAAGACATGTTGTTCCCATATGCGACATTGCAGCTAATTCAGAGATGATTTAAAGCAGTGAATTTTAGATATCTATAAGGGCTCTGGGTTGTGTGTATATATGTATGAGAGACAGAGATTAGTAGGGAGTCATTTAATTTTACTGTAAGGTGAATATTTTTGGTAAATATATGTATATAATATGCAAAAAGCAAAAGCACCCACAAATGCCTACCTTCCCATGCATGGAACCCCAAACATGTCTCTCCAACCTGAGATACTGTCACTTCTCCTCCCAAAACACCACCAGATACACAATGAACTGGTAGCTGGAATATAAACCATACTTTTTATCATATCTGGCACCCTGATGATTTAATCCGCAACATACCCAGCCCAAGATAGGACATTATAATCATGATAAAAAACTGTATTTGAAAGGAAAAAAATGAAAACCACAGATCCATTGCACATCACACTCCCGCAGAATGAGACTTTTATGGGCAAATCTGTTCTCACAGAGACTCTCATGCATGTCGACCCTCTGGTCACTGAACCTGCCTTCTGGAAATTGTGGTGTAATTGTTCAAAGTGAGGGCTCTGGGATCAAAGAAGCTGAGCTTGAGTCCTGTAACCAACTATGCACAGCCTTTGTGAGGTGTGACCAGAGACCCTCTCTGGGGATATCAGTCCTGACTCATTGTTTCCTTTAGTTAAAAGAGAAACTGCAACATGAGCTCTTGGAAGGCTGACAGGCACAAAGTAAGTGATCACCGAACATTGTTGGTGTCCATATTGTTACTTGTTTGCACTCTTTCTTGCCATTCATGACATTATCTGCAAAGGTCATTGTGGAGGATGCTCTAACAACCCACTTCTTATTGATGTACCCAGTGTCTGATTGTTACACTTGCTGATTTTACTTTCTTTGGCAACACAGCTTTAAAACTGAGGACTTTTATTGAGGGCTTCTGATTCTGCTAACTAGAGCATGGGGACCATCCTAGTAAAGCCAACCAGAAAATGCGAAGAAAATATTTTATAAAATACTCTTGGAGGCATGACAGACATTATAAGGTGCTGAAGAATTATTGGGACAAGCACCTGGAGGAGAAAAACCTGAGAAGTAAACGTGACATTCAGAGTCCCCTTTTCGACAGTGGCAGCCAATTCTTCAGGAGAAAACTGAAAGCATAAGATTCTAAGTAGCACCTTTGACAGCTTCAGGGGCCTTATGGGGCCAAAATTAGAGCACAGTATCTGCAAAACAGGGGGACAGGCTCATTAGCACCCACCTACTGGGTTTTGAATCTGGGGTGCAGATTCATAGGAGCAAAGGTATCCTCGAAACACACCAACCTCCACCAACGCCTGAGGCTAAATTTCAGTCACAGAAACCCTTGACATGAGATTAAATTTGATTCATAAATTACCTATCAGCAAAACTAAAAGATCTTGGGAGAGAAATTTTGGTTAATTCTCAAATTATTTCTAAGTTTAAAATATTTGTAATTTTATTAGAATTAGCAAAACACAAACTAGACAGAAAGTGTGATTGTCACGAAAAACAATATACAATGGAGACAGATCCCATAAGATTCACATTAATGAAATTACCAAACTCAGTCCTTAAAAATCTAATCTTAAGATTTTTAAAATGACATAGGACAGAATTGAAGCTTTTGTTGAGAAGTGGAAAATGTAAAGGAGAACTAAATTGGAATTCTAGAATGGTATGATAGTTGAAATTAAAAACTCAGTAGAAGGGGGTGCCTGGGTGGCTCAGTCGGTTAAGCATCTGCCTTCGGCTCAGGTCATGATCCCTGGGTCCTGGGACCAAGCCCCACATCGAGCCCTGCATGGAACCCCACATCGGGCTCCCTGCTCAGCAGGGAGTCTGCTTCTCCTTCTGCCCCTCTCCCCTCTCATGCTCTCTCTCACTCGCTCTCTCTCTCTCAAATAAATAAATAAAATCTTAAAAGAAAAAAAACTCAATGGATATATACAAGAGGATCTGAAGAGAGAATCAGTAATTGGAAAAATAGTTCAGATGATATTCCAAATGATCCACAGAGTGACAAGTTGAAAAAACACAAAAGAATGTTCAATTAGGTAAAACTGTTATGGACTGACTGTTTGTGTTCCCTCAAAATTCACCTGAACCCCCAGTGTGGCTGTACTTGGAGAGGGAGCCTCTGAGGAAATAATTAAGGTAAAATAAAATCACAAGGGTGGGACTTTAATCTGTCATGTGAGGACATAAGGAGATGGTGGCCATCTACAAGCTGTGGAGAGAGCTTTCACCACAACCTGAATTTGCTGGCATCTTCATGGTGGGTCTCCAGCCTCCAAAATGGTGAGCAAATCAATTGTTTTTCAGGTCACTCGGTCTGTGATATTTTCTTATGGAAGCCTGGGCAGGCTGATACATTGATAAGAAGATATATCAATGAGGTCTAATATACATTAATTCGACTTTGAGAATAAAAGAGAAATAATAAGGGAGAAGATGATTCTTAAGACATAATTGTTGAATTTTTTTTCAAAAATTAATTCAAGGATATGTTGCCACAGATTCCAGAAGACCAAAGGAATAAAAACAAAGAAGTAAAGATAAAGTAAAGCAATAAAAACAAAGAAGGAAAGCCAAGTCTGGGTTTATTATAGTAAAAGTACAAAAAATGAAGGAACTTTATAATCACAATTACTATGAGTGTTGACAAATTTGCTAAGATAATTTCATGGGGGAGAGACAGTCTTCTCAATTATTTCTCTTCTTATTAGGAAGTTGTAAGAATTCTTTATACCTTTGCATATGTAAGTTGCAAATATTTTCTCCGATTTTGTGAGTTGCCATTTTGTTTTTTGTTTTTTGTTTTTTTTTTTAACAGGACATTTCCAAGAGCAAAAGTTTTTAATCTTCATGGAATCCATTATGTCATTTTTTGTACTTTGTGTTTTTTAACCTGTTTAAGAAATCTTTGTCTGACACAATGTCACAAAGATTTTCTTCTTTGTTTTCCAGCAGAAGTTAGCAGTTTTACCTCTTACATTTAGATCTATAGTCCATTTTGAATTAAATTTTTTACATGTTGTGAAGTAAGACTTGAAGTGAATTTTTTCCATATACATAGCTTATTGTTCTAGTACACTTTGTAAAAATTACCTCAGAAATTTTGTCCAAAATCATTACAGCATATATACTACATAAATCATATTTTAACTCATCAAGTAATTAAATCTTATAGCTATATATTATGTATGTATAAAATATTATGAAGTTCAAGGAAATAAAGAGGCTGTTGGTCTGGATGCTGCTTTATGCCAATAAATAACCCATAATAACTATATATACATATATTTATAATTTATATTACAATACTATATTTAATATAATTTTTTAATTGTACAAATGTTATATGATTATATATTAACATATTTATTTGTTATATATCTATATCTATATGTTTATTTCTGGACCTTCTGTTCTTTTCCATTGAAGTATATATCTATCCTTATGCTGAAATCACATAGAAAGTGATCATAAATTTTGATAAATTTGATAAAATTCAACAATTAAGAACTCTTTGCAAACAAAGAATAGAAAGAGACTTTCTTAATCAAATGAATGATAACCACAGACTATATTTATCAACTATAACACCTAATGGTGAAATCGCAAAAACAGTCCATCTGAAATCAGGAAGAAAACACAAATGTCTGTTTTGACCACTTCTATTCAACACTGCAATGGGGTCTTTGAAATGTAATAAAGTATGAAATAGAAACAAAATTGGAAGGGGAAAAAAGAACATTAGTTTGAAACTATAAAATCATATACGTAGAAGTTCCAAAAAATATATAGCATATTATAAAAATAAACAAGCTTACAAAACTATTAGATAAAAGATCAATATGCAAATACCAACTGTATTTCCATATATTTATGGAACACAATTAGAACATGAAATAAAAACATACCATTTACAAGAGCATTGCAATTACCATGGGCCCAGGAATAAATCTAACAAACGATGCCCAAGATCTCTACACAGAAAACTACAACACATTATTGAGAACAATTACAGATTTACCAAATAAGTGGAAGGAAATACAATGCTCACAAATTTTGAAATGTATATGATGTGTATCATATATGTGTCAGCTTATCTCAATGATGAAATGTGTCAGCTTATCTCAATGATGCAGTGTTCCTCAGAATTCCTTTCCCTGTGTGGTTCTCAGCTAGCATTAGTAACAACAAATATTTAGCATGTGATAGAAGGAGTAGAATTAAAGATGCCACCATATGTGTAGGCACTGTAGTAGTTCGTGCTTATTGTGGTTTATTTTTTTTTAATTTTTTTATTGTTATGTTAATCCCCATACATTACATCATTAGTTTTAGATATAGTGTTCCATGATTCATTGTTTGTGCATAACACCCAGTGCTCCATGCAGAACGTGCCCTCCTCAATACCCATCACCAGGCTAATCCATCCTCCCAACCCCCTCCCCTCTAAAACCTTCAGTTTGTTTTTCAGAGTCCATTGTCTCTCATGGTTCTTCTCCCCCTCCGATTTCCCCCCCTTCATTCTTCCCCTCCTGCTACATTCTTCTTCTTCTTTTTTTCTTTCTTAACATATATTGCATTATTTGTTTCAGAGGTACAGATCTGAGATTCAACAGTCTTGCACAATTCACAGCGCTTACCAGAGCACATACCCTCCCCAGTGTCCATCACCCAGCCACCCCAT
>NW_022589730.1:5228430-5247700 GCF_004348235.1 Phoca vitulina | reverse complement strand
TTCATGATTCATTGTTTGTGCATAACACCCAGTGCTCCATGCAGAACGTGCCCTCCTCAATACCCATCACCAGGCTAATCCATCCTCCCAACCCCCTCCCCTCTAAAACCTTCAGTTTGTTTTTCAGAGTCCATTGTCTCTCATGGTTCTTCTCCCCCTCCGATTTCCCCCCCTTCATTCTTCCCCTCCTGCTACATTCTTCTTCTTCTTTTTTTCTTTCTTAACATATATTGCATTATTTGTTTCAGAGGTACAGATCTGAGATTCAACAGTCTTGCACAATTCACAGCGCTTACCAGAACACATACCCTCCCCAGTGTCCATCACCCAGTCACCCCATCCCTCCCACCCCACCCCCCACTCCAGCAACCCTCAGTTTGTTTCCTGAGATTAAGAATTCCTCATATCAGTGAGGTCATATGATACATGTCTTTCTCTGTTTGACTTATTTCGCTCAGCATAATACCCTCCAGTTCCATCCACGTCGTTGCAAATGGCAAGATTTTGACATGAGGCAGCACCCAGACTCTCAGCCCCTCCAGCTCTCTGGACTTCCTAGTCTGGGGCCAACGGTATGCACAGCTCCATTGCAACGCGAGCCAACTTCCCCTGCAGGTCATCCTATAGCGCTGGAGCTGGAGATGATGAGACCCAACACCAGTTCCAATTTTTCTTAATGGGTTCCCCTTGTCCTGATAGGATCCAATTTATGCTTCACCTTGGCTTTTCCTCTCTAAGCCAATCTGGCTGACTTAATGGAACTGTAACATCAATATTAGATCCAGAAGCCGCTGCCTACCCAGATGACTCCTCAGCTTCCACCGCTGCACAACATGTAATCTCTATAATAAATCCCTTATTTTGTATCACTCATAACATTTCTGCCCTTTGACTGAGCCCTGACTGATATAATATGAAGACGTCAGTTCTCTTCCGAACTGTTTTTATTAGTTCAGCAATTTTCATCAAAATCCCCGAGTAGCTATTTGTAAAGATACTAGCAGGTTGTTTTATGGAACTGCAAACAATCAAGAATAGTTAAGATATTCTTGCAGGACTAGATACAGAGGCTTGCTAGAATAATTAACACATGGTCATTGCAAAGATAAACAAGTAAACCAATGGGACATAATAGAGAACCCAGAAATCAACCTATACATATATGAACAAATGTATGTCATTTGTGAAAATGCATTTCTTTGCATGGTATAGGTTCATTAGATATTTATTTTGGCAAAAATGAGAAAAGGGCCTGCTGTTACGATAGATATGAGTCCTCCAAGAACCAGTGCCATACTGTATATTTATATAGTTTGTGTAAATGTACATTTATATATTTACATGTATAGTATGTACATTTGTAAATGCTTAAACATGAAATGTATTTGTGTGTAAATAATTCACAAGAGGTAACTTACAGTGGAAAGTCTTAATTTGACAGATGAAATAAAGCTCTTCTATGTAATGAATGCCAAATCAATTAATAAATGCAATAAAATTTCACTAAGATGCATAAAATTAGCAAATTAGCCATACATACCATAAAAATCCATGTAATCTGAAAAAAGAATTTTATGCTATCAGTTACTTAGTAAAAGAATGTCATCATGTAGCACTTTCTTAAAAACAACTACTTAATATGAAACAGGTTAAAATTTTAGACCATGTCAGAGAGGATGCTATAGGGAAAATAGAAAGTATTTTAGTAACATATATACAAAGTTACATGATATAAATGAATTTGAAGTGCTGTATACAAGTAACATCAGAAAATACCTGGCAAGTTTTATAAAGTGAATAAATACCAAAGTGATCAATCACATGATACAAGATTACAGATATAAAAAAGATTAAGTAAATGAAGAGTTTTTCAGACCTCTTAAGATGATTATGATCAATGTGTAAAATCATAAAGGGCATGGTGAATATTTTTTTAAACAAATCTCAAGAAGTTAACTCTTATTTATTTATTTATTTTTAAAGATTTATTTATTTATTTGAGAGAGAGAGAGAGCCCGCATGAGTGGAGGGAGGGGCAGAGGGAAAGAATCTTAAGCAGACTCCCCCTGAGCACAGAGCCAGACATAGGGCTAGATCTCATGACCCATGAGATCATGACATGAGCCAAAACCAAGAGTCAGAGGCTTAACCAACTGAGCCACCCAGGTGCCCCAGGAAGTTAACTTTTAGATGTGAAATCAACAGTTTAGAAAGATTTAGATTAAAAATGCGACTTCATATAGCACATATTAACTTTCACAAATGTTACTCTATTGTATTATTTAAACATTAATGGCTTCAAGTAAAATTTGGATAAATTCATTATCCAGGATTGGTATGTTAGTGACAGATGTTGACGTATTTCAGCTTACTTTTCTGGTTTTGTAGGATTATGCCTGGGTCAGAGCTGTGATATAAACCACATAGCATATGTTGTCTCTCAGAGATAAAATATTGACCTGGTTAGAAATGATTTCTTGATTTTTCCAGCTATATCCATTCTCTAATAAATAGAAAAATAGAATTCCTTAGGATTTGATGAAAATATTTAGAACAAGCACAACTTTTTTTTAAAAGGAACAGATATATGTACAAAAATTTTATAGTTATATGTTTCAGATATATGTACAAAAATTTTATTTATTTATTTTTAAAAGATTTTATTTATTTATTTGACAGAGAGAGACACAGCCACAGCGAGAGAGGGAACACAAGCAGGGGGAGTGGGAGAGGGAGAAGCAGGCTTCCCGCGCTGAGCAGGGAGCCCGATGCGGGGCTCGATCCCAGGATCCTGGGACCATGACCCGAGCTGAAGGCAAACGCTTAACGACTGAGCCACCCAGGCGTCCCTGTACAAAAATTTTAAAAGTATATGTATTTTTCACTTTAGGAAATAGAGTTATTAGAATTAAATTTGAACATTAACTTCTTAGAAAAACTGGAAGCATGTTTAGATATTTATTACTTCATTTTATTTCAAACAATATGCAGGCAATTTACATTTATAGTTGACCTTTAAAATGAAACATTTATAAAATAAAATAAGTTTGAATAAAACAAGTGTAAACAATAGAGCAGATTCCAAAAATCTTTTTGAAAACTAACATGTAATTTGCCATGAGAGGAACATATTTTCTGATGTTGCTATATTTAATTACACCTTATTAATAAAACTTGAAAAAGCAAATATGTACAGTGAACTTTTCACTTGGCTTCTTGTTGTTTTTGTCTTAATGAAACAAGTTATTATAAGTGATAAAGTCTAATTTTTGACCTGTATTTTGGAGAGCCTATATCATAAACAAGCCTCACTCACTTGTAGCCAGGTTATAACTAAAATATAAAGCAACTAATAATATTTCCTCTTACTTTCTTACAGTAAACACATTCAAAGGTAACCACATCATTTGACAAGAAAAATACATAAATATAGTATACAAGAATCTCTCCAGGACTATTAAAAAGATAAAGGCCAAGAATTTTTGCATTTCAAAGGGTCTTGGTCCAATTTTCACAAAACAAACAGGAGAAAATATGCTGAAAACTAGATATATTTTCCAAAGGTGCCTCCACAATATTGAGACTTTACAACTTCAACAGAGCAGATAATTAAACAATTGCATTAATTATAAATTGACAAAGCACAAGCAAACCTAATGAATTATTACTATAGGTTACAAACATAGCAAAAAGAAATTTTGTAAAAATTATTTTTAGAACAGCAGTAATACTTTAGAATTTCTTCCAAAATTCTATGTAAATAATAAATCCTGCATTTAATGTATCTCATAATATTTCACTGAAAGATATGAATTGCCTTTTTTAGGAAGTTATAATCCTTGATGTGGGAAGGATTTTTGATATGACTAAAGTGCTAAGAAATAGAATTCCCAAGTGCTTTCTTAAAGTTGTTTTCATACCATTAATTATTCAGTTCATATGTGGGCAGCAACATTCAATGTTTTCAACCAAAAATGAAGACTCAAGATGTCTGTTTCTGAATCTCAGCAACTCTGCTAAATTCTTTGGCCATTTGGGCATCGCAAGCTCCATCCTAATGGTCATAGAAAGAAAGCTTCCTGGAATGGTTCAGTTTGGGACATTTCTTTTCTGGACTTACCAACAAATCTGCAGAGAAAAGATGGCACCCAAGCAATTGATTCTTTCCTTTAATTATAAATTTACAGCATCCTTTTCATGCTCTTCATTGAGGCAGCCTCAATTTCTCCTAAATCATTAAAATATGACATTTGGGGTTACTTCAATGATTAAGGAAAAGTACTCAAGATAACATTACAATACCAATTTTGATATAAATGCTTCTCATCTCCCATATTTATAAAAACATTAAAACCCAGGAACTTAAAAAAGAAGAAGATTCTGGAGGTGGAATCCTCATAAGTAAAGCAGTTTAAGGAATCATAGCCATGTTGAGTATGTTCAGTTCTACTTCCTCGTCATGACAGAAAATTCTACCTCTATACTATATCACTGCACCTAATGAATGCCTGAAACAACATGAAGTTAGCTATTTTATGTTGTTTCCTTAGTAAACAGAGAATGAGGCCGAATGGAATTTCCATAGTTACATAGGGAAATGTGAATTCTATTTATTCTATGTATTTTCAACCTAGCTGAAGGATGGAAAAAGTCATCTTCTTCATCAAAATCAGATAAAACAAGAAAAGACATCAGTTAGTTAATTTCTGAAAAATAATCTGATATATTCAAAGTAAAAATATGAAACTGGCATTACAATAGAATATTTTGAACAGGAAAGCATAAGGGTAGGAAAACATGAGACTACTCCCCCTGAAAGAAAAAAGGGAAAGAAGGAGAGAGGGAGGGAAGGAAGGACAGTGGGAGGACGGGAGGGAGAAATGAAGGAAACAAAAATGAATTAAATTGGGTTTCATGAAAACTAAAAATACAATCATAGAAATTACAATAATGTTGGAAAAAATTAAAGAGCAGATGTATTACTGAAGAAAATCATATTGTTGAAGTCCTCATAGAATGTACTGAAAAACAAATTATAGATAGCTGTCATCCCTTGAAGAGGAGACCAGAATAAATAAATGGATGGACGGATGGATGGATACATAAGTAGATACATATATGTGAATAAGTGTGTGTGTTATATGCATGTACGTATGTCATAGTCATGTCCATAACAGATATACATGTCTGTTTCTCCATATTCATTTATTTGTATTTGTAATACTAAAAAGTTTCCTAAGGTGAAGAAAAAAATTTACTTAACCGAAGTAAAGTAGTAAACACTGGTCCACTCCCAAACACATCATTGTGGTAGAGGTTAAAAAATAAAGAGAAAATTACACAGTCATTGAAAAGTCATTACCTACAAAGAAACAAAAATAATACAGAATACGTACTGGTCCTGTGAATAATAAATTTCAGAAAATAATGGTATATCCTCTTCAGAAATTTGAGATAAAGATTGTGAGTTAGTAAAAATAAACACACTATTAAGCAAAAATCAGGAAAAATGGACTAACATTCTTGAAAAAATTAATTTTTGTAAAATTTTTAACTTAAAAATTTTAATTTAATTGCAAAATATGGATTTTTTATGAATTATTATATGGAGGAGGGAGAGAGGAGGGAGAGACTCCAAAGGACGTGGGAGACCATCAAATTTTAACAAATAAGATGTGAAAGTAAATATGGTAAGAGAAACTCTGAAAAGCAAAGTGTGATACATTATTTACTACAGCAAACATATAAAAAGACATATAAAAAGAGATAAAAACATTCTGAAGTAACTTTTGTGCTAAAAAAAAGAAATTAGGACTGCAGACATAAACTTCAAAAAGTCTATTGCATAGCAGTGTTGTCCAATAGAACTTTCAGTGACTGTGGAGAAGATCTGTAGCTACACTGTCCAATGCACGTGGCTAAGATGGTGAAACTGACTTTTCAGTTTTATTTTCCTCAATGTAAAATAGCCATGTCTAATGGGTACCATACAGGATGGTCCAGTTCAGTAACATAAAATAAATTTTAATTTCCTTGTCAGTGTTCTTCAAAGACTACCAGAAACAGACCTGTAGTTAAGCTAACAAGCTGGAATTCCTCCTTGTTGCAGTGAGGGGAAACCCACAATACTTGGAAATGAGGAGTATTTCAACAAGAGGGTGTTAGACAGAATCTATTATAGGAGGTGGGCTTTGGTTGGTGGCTCAGGAGAAGTTTTTTTTTTTCCATTGGGTGCTGCCAAAAAGTGGGGCCATTCCATGATGGGGTATTGTAATAGACATGATCTAGTGGGAGGAGAGTTTAGCATGAGGCTAAAGCTGTAATAGGACGAGATGCAGTGGTCACCTATTTTGGTAGTGATGGTGGGGAGGAGGAGAGGTATGGTATTTTGTTCATGACATAGTGACCTGTTTTTGTGTGTACTCAAATAAAATTATGCAGTGACCTTCCTTTGGCTCATTTTATCATGGTCTCAGTAGCCTTCTCTGAGGTTGGTGCTCTGTGAGATTGTTTATTTTTCAAAAGGAAAATAATGGTCTGGTGGTAAGCACCAGACTGACTTTTGAATGTCAAAGACTGATTCTTTGAATTTTCCTCCTTCTTACCAACATAGGCCAGGTAATATATTATTGACCTGCTTCTAACAGGGTGATATGTCAGGGTTTTTTTTTTTGGTTTTGTTTTGTCTTTTGCAATTTATCAAATAACCAATGTACAGAATAACCCATTTTCAAAATATACTTATTTCTTCTAACAATTTAGTTTATTTCACTATTATAAACACTTTCATTTACTTCCTTTTCCTTCCCCAGAACAATGTTTTTGGGAGAGCTCAATTGTTCCCAGCTCCATGGTAGTGTAATAGGAGACAGGCAGAGAAGGGACACGGTGTCTTATTCCAGGAAACTCAATTTATGCCACCTGACTATGACACTCACTAATTCTCATTGTTCCGCTTATTTATAAAGATCCTAGCCAACCCTCTTACTTTTGTGAGTGTTTTAGCTCCTGGTGCCATTTCACTCTCCCCAACACTTCTTAATTCTTGGTGACTTCAATATCTGCTTACATGGTCTCCACCATGTTCTGACATCTCCATCATTTGACACCTTCTTCTTCAGCTACGGATTCCAGGTAATTCCCTAAAATTTATAATTAAAAAACCAAACACCCTATCAAAATGATAATTCCAAATACCCCCCTCCCAACCACCAACTCCTGTTTTTCCAGCTCATGCCTCTACTCCTCTGACTCCCAAACACTTACATCCCAACAGGGGCCCACAACACACTGATCTTAGCACCTCTGTTTCATCCTTCATCCCCACCTATCCTTTTGTTCCTCTGTAGCCTGCCTCAATTTCAAGGTCAGTCATTTTAATCATGACCATGAATATACCATCAACTCTGCTGCAAAACTACTTTCATCTTACTCTAGGGTAAAACCACATATCTGGTTAAATCCAGATCTGCTTTATCCGTGCCTGCACTTGCAAGCTGGACGTATTTGGAGATAAATACACCTATGTTGACTTAATCAATTTAAAAACTTTTACTCTCAAATACACTGTTAAAAAGAAGAAAACGATAAGCCCCAGAGTGAAAATTTTTGTATTTGCACAGTTTGTTATGTAACAGAATGGTATAATAATGAGTCCATAAAATTCAGTCAAGATGTTTTACATTGTTGTTAGGGATTATGTTTATTTGCTGGTTTTTTGATACAGTTTTAAGAACTAGGACATCTAAAACGTGTTACAAGGACATGATAGTTCAGTTCTACCACTTTCTTGCTTCAGCTTTGAAACATTTGTATGTGTGAAATACAAACAAGAAATATAAATCACTACTATAATATCTTCTGTTGAATAACTCTAACCATTACGTACAGTACCTTCATATCCCTGTAATTAATATTGATTAATAAAGATTGAAAATTTATTATGCATTTTAACATAAAGAATGTGTGGATTTCTACATTTCAGATGGAAGTATTTGAGGCAATGCTCTGGATAAAATAGATGCTAAGGATGCTGTTTATCAGAATACAATTCTATCTGAAATTTAGTGTAGGCATAACACTGGATGAAGTTGTATAGTTAAAAATATATGGGCCCACAAAGGATTATATTGTGTTGAGTCATACAGAAAAACATATAATAAGTAAATGGGTATTAGCCAATCAATTAAATGTTTTATGACAAAGTGACTTTTTAAATTTAAATTCAATTAGCCAACATATAGTACATACTTAGTTTCAGATGTAGTGTTCAATAATTCATCAGTTGCGTATAATACCCAGTGCTCATCACATCACACTCCCTTCTTAATACCCATCATGCTATTTTACCCTATCCCCCACCCACCTCCCCTCCAGCAACCCTCAGTTTGCCTCCTACAGCTAAGAGTCTCACGGTTTTTCTCCATCTCTGATGACTTCCCATTCAGGTTTTCCTCCCTCACCCTATGATCCTCTGTGCCGTTTCTTAAGATTTATTTATTTATTTTAGAGAGGTAGAGAACACGAGCAGGAAGGGCAGAGGCATGGGCAGAAAGAATCTCAAGCAGACTCCGCATGGAGCTCAAGCCAAAACGGGTCTCAATCTCACAACACTGAGATCAGGAGGTAAGTCAAAACCAAGAGTCCAACGCTTAACTGTCTGTGCCACCCAGACACCCCTGACAAAGTAATTCTTATCCTGAAAGGGGTAAAATTCTCTTACCAAGTTCAGAAAACCATTTTGTTTATTCTTATTAGCTGAGTTGTTAACACTCTTAAAAGTGAGTCACATCAATGAAAGTGATAAGGATACAATTTGACTGTGGTGGGGAGAATTCACTAAACTCTAATCTGCACTGTATACTCTAAAAAATTTACGCTAGTCAATCGGAAAAAAATATATAAAATAAAAAGAAAAAAAGTTTATCTGTGAGGGTGACTTAGTTGAAATTATTATTGACTTTTGAAAGAATTTGATATTAAATAAGAATAAAAAATGTGGACCATCTTAGTCATAAAATAACTGACAACTTTGGTGATCAGTGGATTTGACATCTTCCAAAATCAGGCTCATATCATAGCCAATCCAGTTTCTCTTCTCATAATCAATCAGTGAAGCAATATCAGAAAACTAATATTTTGTGAATAATTATTATGGAAGGACACTTCATTTTAGTTATCGCGATTAATCTTTACAGGATACTATGAAGTGTATATTAACTCCAATTTATATATGCAAACTAGCTCAGAAAGGTTAAGTAACAGGTAATGATATAATGTAATCAGAAAATAATATGGCCTAGAACCCCATCTGTGGAAATAGGGGATGGGGATTAAATAGTATGCTTATCATGATGAAATAAAATAAAATAAAATAAAATAAAATAATTTTAAAAAGATTGGTTGAAGATCCCAAGCATATTTCACAGTACAATGATAGATTATCTAAAATAACACCAAAGAATATCATATTAAAAAGAAAATTAAAATTAATGCTATAGCAACTCTCTGAAGTAGGCATCAATATTATTATAAGGCTAAAAAATATCAAGAGACTCACCAAAGAAACATAACTAAAGATGATAAAGCTAAGGTTTACCTTTAATATATATTGCCACCATTAAATTATGAGCTCCTTGAAAAGACTAGTTTACACGGTATTTTTTTGCCCAATGATCAACATAATAAATCGAGGTAATCAACAATTTGCTAAATTTATATTTTTGCTTGTATATGTCTTATTGTCATAGAATTGACAGTATTACAATGATACATCCTAAAATGGATATAATAAATCATGAAAATGATACTGCAGTTAATATGGTAAATTAAAAACCATTCAGCTCACTTTATAATTCATTAGTATTTATTCAAGGAGCATTGAATGTAACAGGGCTCACACTCTCAAGGACCTCACAGTCTAATGGAAAATTCATAAACTAATAAATATAATATAATGCCCACAATAATAGAGGACCACGAAAGGAAAAGAAGACACTCAGTGAGAGTTCAAGGAAGGTCTTACAGAGGAGCTCAGTACCTGAAGCTGAATTTGAAGTGTTCATATAAGTTGCTCAATCTGTCTAGGGAAAGAAGTGTTTCACACAAAGCAACAACTTACACATATTCAAGAAAGCAGATTTAAGAAAAACAACACTATATGTTTAGATGCTTAAACACAAAAGCCAGGGAATGGAAGGAGTGACAACAGATTATGCCAGGCTCTGAATGCGATAGGCAGCCTCTAAGATGACCCCCAAACACCCCCCCCCCCGCTGGCATTAATGCCTTTTTATCCATTTCTCTTTATTGTGGGGGGACCAATGACTCTCTTCTAATAAGGAGAACATGACAAAAGTGATAAGATGTCATTCTTGAAATTACGACACAAAAATACTGTGAATTCCATCTTGCCTGCCTTTTCTCATTCTCCTGTAGAGTCTTAACTTCCAGAAAAAAAAAAAAAAGCTGCCATTTTGGGATTAGCCTTAATGAAGCCCAAGTGGCAAGAATCTTATAGTATCTAGTCAGCAGCTGGTGAAGCTTTAGGCTCTGCTAAAACCAAAAACCAGTTAAACTTTAAGATGACTACAGGCTGGTGGACAAATTGAATGCAGCTAGGTGAAAGACCCTGAGCCATAATATTTTTATGCAACAATAGATAACTATTACCATTGGATAGGGGCAGATGATAATGCCCTCATACAGATCACACTGAGAACACCGAACTCAAAATCAATGGGATATAATAAAGATTTCAGAAAGACTGACTGTATGAGTAAATTTGTATTTAACAAAAATGACCTAAATGTCAATGATTACGGGTATATGGTATTGAAGGCAGAGGTATCAGAGAGAGAAGCCTGATAGGAGAAGAATCAATCTTAGCGAAGAACAGTGAAGTTGGAGGATAGGAAAAGGAGCTCAGAAATAGGTAGAAGGCAGACAAAACAGAGCTTTGTAATGATCAGTTCAAGGCAGGCAAGTGAGGAGGAAGTGTCTACAATGATGTCATGGTTTTCCATCTGAATGCTTGACTTGATGAAGGGGCCACCATGAGTCCTAAGAAAGACCACTTAGGAGGAGTATCTACGTTGAATGGGGAAGGACAAAAACAGAGAGCGAGTTCCATTTCAGACATGGAGTGCTTCAGGCAAGGTGAGGTGCTGGTGTAAATTGGATGAAAGAATCTAAAGGACCAAAAATGAGGCCAGCATCCATCCTGAACATGAACACAGGAGGAGACTGGGAAGAAGGGACGGATAAAGTAAAAGAGACAAAAGGAGCATCAGAAAGGTACAAAGGGGGCCAAGGGAGCCCAATGTCACATAAATTGGGTAGGAAAGAGCGCTGCAGAAGACAGGAGGGAAGTGCCAAATGCTGCAGTAAAAATAGATGCTTGATGCCTGGCAATTGGATGTAGAGAACTGGAAGCATCTGGCTACCAGTGCTATAGCATCTGGTAGACAAGTTCCCACAACTGTTGTGGATATGCTTAAGATTGCTGTTCTGTCTGTTGTCTGTGTCAGAGCCAGTGTTTTGAGCCCGTTAACTCTTATTCCCTTGTATATTTCAAGTCGTGTGCTCCGAAAAGGCTATGTGCCATGAGTCTATGGACCATACTCCAAATCATTTGCACTTTATATCAACGAGAGGAAACAAAAACCTATCACAAACTGGCTTATCATGGAGGACTGTCAATGAAATCTGATGTTAGTGCTATCTTAAGACTGAGAGGAGGGACATAAATTTCACTGGAAAAACTAGGGAATAAAATTGTTATGACCTGTCTAGTAATGAAAACACTTATAAGAAAGAGCGAAACACCCCAACATGTATTTTCTTAATATCTCCAACAGACATTCATCCTTCCCCACTCTTCTAACTTATTAATCAAATAAAATATCTTCCCACTTATTAACTTAAAACACTAAATTAGAGCCACACTGGTTTCTACTAAGACCATTAGTTGATGAAAAAATTTCACCTGCAAAGTAGACCATTATTTTTCAAAGGAGAATAACCCCTTCTCCTCCGCCATTTAGTAATACTGAGGTAAGGATGATAATGTTCTCTTTAGACATTTCCTTTTTCTCAGTTGTCTGTTTTGTCTCTCTAGTTATGTGAAACACAGGGCAGAGAAAAAGTTTGACAACTTGCTCATGTGACCCCAGTATCAAGTTGCTCTGTTTACCCTGGAGGTTGGAAGATGAGTTAAATAAGACAGATGCTAGAGCATATGGGCCTTAAGGCACAACCACCCTTGGGATATCATTTCATAGGTATTTGGTGCACCAATTGGAAAGTTAGATGGTTTTCCATGTACACTTATCCAAGCGGGTAGTGGAAGCATAAGTGCTCCAAAATCCATGATGGATTATGCTTGCCAAGTCCTGTGGTTCGCAACCATAAGTTGTGCTCTGATCGTGCTGTTCATTATGTTCCTACTTAATAAAAAATGGAAAACATTCAGCTTTCCAGCATGATAAAAACATATGATCAATGTGTTTTCTCTTTCGACTGAAGAGATCTTTTACTTCTGCGATGCCAGATGGATCCAAATATAATTATAACTAAAACCCTGTGAGTGAACAGTTCTAAAGTGAGAATTCTGAAACACATGCTCATTCCTCAAACATTTTAGAAAAGGAGGGATGAGATGGAAATATTTAACTAATAAGTCGTTATTCTCTTACTCTACATTGGTGAAAGATATTCAGATGTGTACTCCTCCTTATTCAATGATGCAGTTGCAGCTCAAGAAGACAGGATTATGTAAGCATGCAGGCAATTCCAAATCCCCTATCATGCTGTTGTTTCCAGCTACTATTATCCAGGTATGAAAATTATTTATCCCATCAGCCCAGGACCTGGAAAATAAATGAGCAAGAGATTTGCTGGATATCCATGACCACCTTGAGCTGAAGGTCTTTAATTACCTCTCAAGAGAGGTTTTGTGTTTTGTTTTTTGGTTTTATATTTTCTGATACCTTGGTCAAGATTTTTTTCCCCTTATCCCATTTGATTTTTATACCATAATCTTCTAAACTTACTTTTCATTTTGTATGTATGGTTTAATTTTAAATTCATGTAGACTTTCTATATTTTTAAATTAATATCAGTAAAGCAAGCCAACAAAACAAAACAAAACTTTGAGTATCACTTGTGATTATAGTCCTGTCTACGGGTGGGACTAGACATTCTGTTCCTCTTAAATAATCATATTTTTAATAAAAATCTAATTTTTTACAGAAGCTTTAGCTCCACAGCAAAATTAAGAGGAAGGTATGGAGATTCCCCCATACCCCTTATCCCCACAAAAATGCACAACATCCCCCATTCCAACATCCCTTACCAAAGTGGTACATTTGTTGCAATTGATGAACCTACATTGACACATCATAATCAGCCCAAGTCCACATAGCTTCCCTTAGGGTTCACTCTTGGCACAAACAGAAAAAGACAGGTACCCACCATTATAGTAACATACAGAGTATGTTCACTGTCTTAAAATTCTTCTGTGCTCCACCTATTTATCTTCTCCCCATTCCCACTAGTCAATCTCTGGAAACCACTAATCTTCTTACTATAACCATAGTTTTGCCTTTTCCAGATTGTCATATAGTTGGAATCACAATATATAGCCTTTTCAGATTGGCTTCTTTCACTTCATAATATGCATTTCAGGTTCTCCATGTCTTTTCATGGTTTGGTAACTCATTTCTTTTTAGCAATAAGTATTATTCCATTGTCTGGATGTACCAGAGTTTATTTATCCATTCAACTTTGCTCTCCTTCAGTATCATGTTAGCTACTCTGGGTCTTTTGCTTCCCCATATAAATCAGTTTACCAACATCCACAAAATAATTCATTGGAATTTTGATTGGGATTGCATTGAATCTACAGATTAAGTTGTGAAGACCTGACATCTTGATATTGTTGGGTTTCTTGTCCATGAACATAAGATATATCTCTATTAATTTAATTCTTTTTCCATTTTATTCATTCTAGTTTATGCTTTTCTTCATATAGATCATATGCATATTTTGTTAAATTTATAATTAAATGTTTCATATTTGGAGGTGCTAATATAAATGGTATTGTGTTTTTAATTTCAAATTCCACTTGTTCATTGTTAGTATATAGGAAAATAATTAACTATTGTCTAATAACCTTGTATCCTGAAACCTTCCTATAATCATTAACGCATTCCAGAAGTTTTTTTGTTGATTCTTTCAGACTTCCTACATAAACTGTCATGTCATCTGCAAACAAAGTTTTATTTCTCCTTTCCCAGTCTGTACACATTTCACTTCCTTTTCTTGTCTTGTTCCTTGAAGCATTACTTCCAATACAATGTTAGTAAGGAGTGATGAGGAAGGGATATCCTTGCCTCATTCTTTATCTTAGTGGAGAAGATGTGAGTTTCTCACCATTAAGTATGATGTTAGCTGCTGGTGTTTTGTAGATATTCTTTATCAAGTTGAGGAAGTTTCCCTCTGTTCCTAGTTTACTGAGAGTTTTTATTATGAATGGCTGTTGGATTTTGTCAAATGCTTTTTCTGCATCTATTGATATGATCATGCAATTTTTTTAGGCTGTTGATGGATTATATTAATTGACTTTTGAATATTGAACCTGGGGATAAATCCCACTTGGTTGTCACATGTATCTGTTTTGATACATTGTTGAATTTGTTTTGCTAATATTTTGCTGAGGATTTTTGCATCTATGTATGTGAGATATTTGTCTACAATTTTCTCAGGTGAGACAGTTGTGGAGTTGGAGATTTGAAGATAAGAGAGAACATTTAAATCATCACACTGGAGAACAGAAGAGAAAGTTCACTAGGAGATGTAGGAGGATTGGTGATACTGAGGACCCAGCTGAAGTCTGGTATTCTTTCTTGCTCATTACTGGCATCAACCTGTATTGCATATATACTTTTTAAATAAAACTGAGAAACCTGAGTACAGTCATGAAGAAGGCATCAAACTGGATTCAAGTAGGTTTTAGTCTCAGAGCAAAGAGTATATTGAAGAACAATGAACAAAAGGGTTATAGTATGGGTAGAAGAATAGTTGACATAAGGAAACCTCCAACATGAAAGAGAATGATTTCAGCTGAAAGCAGAAGGTTCAAGGCAGTGGAGTTTGCAAGGCTTTTAGGCAGATGTAGGAGAGTGAGAGACGTGAAATGTAAAATTTTAAGGCCAGAGAAGAACCCTAAGCATTATTTTACAAGAATTGATGAGTGCGGAACTTATTATGGAACACCTACAGACTGAGAAGCTTAGTGGAGATGAGGAAGTCAAAAGACTGTGGCTATGACATTATCCTGGAGTTTGAAATCACCTAGACTAGGGATGATAAAGTTGAGTGTGAAATGTGTACCAAAATCTTTAATTAATGAAATAAAATGATGAAAAAGTTAATAGATGAAAATAGTCCAGGTGTATGGCAATTTCCACACTTCATCCCTGAAATTATGAATATTTTACCTTACATGGCAAAAGGAACTGTGCATATGTGGTTAGGGTTATTAATCAGAAGAATTTAAGGATTTTCCAGGTGGGCCCAAGTAAACACATGAGCTCTTAAAAACAGAAGGCAGAGTCTGAGAGAGTCAAAGTTCAAGGGAGAGTTGGCATACTATTGCTGGCTTTGATGAGCGAGGGGACTATATGTCAAGGAATGTAAGCAGCCTCTAAGATCTGAGGTTGATCCCAGCTGATAGCCAGCAAGTAAATGAGGACCTTATAACTATGTCAGCAAAGAACTGGATTCTACCAATGGGCTGAATTATGATGGAAACAGATTCTCCCCCAGACCCTGCCGGCACAGACTGATAGACGCCTGAGTTTGGCTTTATGAAATGTTCGGTGGAGTACCCAGTTGAGATCACCAGACTGCTGATACTCCTGCCCCACAGAGTTATGAAATAATAAGTGGGTGTTGTTTTAAGCTGATAAACTTGTGGCAATCAGTTATGGTAGCAACAGAAAAGTAATTCATACCCAGTGGTAAGGATCACTACACCTTTTTACAAGGTGGAAGAATAATTACATGGAATCAAAAGTGTAAACAGGAAAGGACAGTGATCCTTAGGAATATGGGAGGTACAATAATGAGATTTTAGAGAGGCGGAGGGAATTTGTTATCTATGCGGAAAGAGAGGTTTCAGTTAAGGTGGGATATGGAGGGACCTTTAAGAAAGGATTAAGGATATAGAAGATGGTGAGAAATTGGCCAACTGGATAGGTTCAGAAACTAAGCAGGCCGTGGTAGAGATTCCATGCTGCGAGGGGAAGGTCATTTTCATCATGTTGCAAGGGAAAGGCAGTGATGCACAGTGCACATTTGAGTAGGAAAGACTGGATAATCTATGTGTGAAGAACATAAAAACCAATTATTGCATGCTAGGTGAGGATAGTAGAGTTCATATGTGATGTGAATTTGATGTGAAACATTTCATTTAAAAGAGGCTAGCATTGAGTTGGGTGTTTTTCTAACCTGTTGACCAAATACCATATTAATCTACCCCTTTCAAAACTCAGAATTTTTGCAAAGCTTCCCTCTTATTTATTGTTGCTCCATATAACATTTCTATTTTACTAAATCACCTTTGTCATATGCCACCTTAACTCCTTTTCAAAATATTCCAGACACCAATAAATGCATGAGTAATTTTCAATGACATTGCAATTCATATTTTTTATTTTTTATTAGGTTTTTAATTTTAATTCAAGTGTAGTTAACATGCAGTGTTATATTAGTTTCAATAATTCTATACATTAGTGCTCATCATGATAAGTGTGCTCTTAATTCCCTTCATCTATTTCACCCATCCCCCTACCCCCCTCTGGTAACCATGAGTTTGTTCTCTATAGTTAAGAGTCTGTTTCTCACAATTCATATTTATTTAAATTTTTAAATTCAACCTTGTTCTAGTCACTAAATTATTTTAAATAAGTATCCTCAAAATTGTGAGAAGAAAAGTGTAACACAATATGTCTGCTGTGGCTATGCCATGGAATAATGTGCCATTAGAAGGTGATTATGTAATAAATGATCATTGTTTCAAGGAGAAGTGCTGAAATTTAAATAAGAGTTGAGTGTGTGTCCCTGTGGATCATGTTTGTCTATTAGAGTCCATTTTAGACATTTTACTAGCCGATAAAATAGTACTAATGGATGAATTTTGTGTTTTTAAATTTTGTTTAGTGAGATTTACTGTTTCTTTTGTAAGAGGTAGTCCAGCATTAGAAATATTCTTATTTCTATAACACTGAACTTTCTTGTTGATGGAGAAAAAGTGCTTTATCAATTAAGAGCTTTACATAGCAAGTGAACACCTACTATAATTCAGATCAGACCTTTTAAAAATGTCCTTTATTTTCAAGCTGAAACATAAATGTCATTGTTTGCTTAAAACTTTAGCATCTAATTTATCTTCCAAAGGAAGCTTTGGGAAACAGATCATGTTTAATATATGTACATAAATTAATACAGCACAGCCATGTGCTTTAATGATCATATTTTATCTCAATTACATTTCTTCATGGCCTTATTAAATGTTTCTCATAAGGAAGATTTAGAACATGCTGTTAGGAATATCTATATTCAAGTTACATTTTTTATTTTCTCTTACTATAAGTATAACCTGGTACTCATTACAGTCCTTTATAACTGCTGCTGAACATAGATACCTACCCAAAGCTCAGGAAACAGATTAAGTTATAGGTTACCGCTACTAAGGCTTTTACACCTGACTCTTTTTTTTTTTTAATTTTTTTATTGTTATGTTAATCCCCATACATTACATCATTAGTTTTAGATATAGTGTTCCATGATTCATTGTTTGTGCATAACACCCAGTGCTCCATGCAGAACGTGCCCTCCTCAATACCCATCACCAGGCTAACCCATCCTCCCAACCCCCTCCCCTCTAGAACCAGAAAGGAACACAAACAATATACAGTAACAGTCACTTTACAGGCAATACAATGGCACTGAATTCCTATCTTTCAATAGTTACACCTGACTCTTAGTCTCACTACAGTCTTTGATTTATTGCCACTATAATGCAAAACATGATATAATAAGTATCCAGCTGCCCGAGACAAGGTATTCAGCTCTCTGTCCCTTTATGTGCAGTCAATAGCTTGCTAATTCAAGGAAACATATTTTATTCTGGATTACCCTGAATAAATATATCCCACATTTATTATACTAGAGGTCAGAGCACAGATGTTCTCTGCAGACTACCATTTTATAATTCAGAATCACTCCAAGTAACTCTAATTTTATGAGGCAAGCTTAGACTTGGCAACTAAAGAGAACACAGATTTTGAATGCCATTTGTGCTGTGCAGCTAAATTATTGCACATGCCTTTTGGCCAGGTGGAATCATCGACATCCTTTTCTTTCTTTCGGAGTAATGTACTTTTCCCTCTTGTTACAGCTGTGCAAGTATCTTCTAGTCAACCTTTAATCTATGGATCAAAAACTTTCAGGACGGGTACAATGCTGGCTGACAGAGAAAAAACAATTGTGCTGAATACATTTGCCAACATTTCAGAAAACGTCTACAGAAATTTGTAATTAAATTTGCATATTTTAAACCATATCTTTCCGGCATTGTTCCAATAAAATCTTGTGTATTAAGCAAATACTACTCCTTCAGCACAATAGTACAGACTCTGGAAGAGCTGTGTTAAGGCACAGCCCATTCCTTTGATGAGATTCTAACCTATCTGGATAAATAAAATAAAACATACAGAGAAGAGTATCTATAAAGCAGTACATAGGTAAATTCAGAACTGTGCCATAACTTTATCCGATGAAATCCAAAGATAATAAAAAGATGGAGATATCAGGAAAGATGCATATGGATTGAAGAAATTATAGCATAGAAATAAAACCCATGGACTTTGGTCATATAATCTAGGTTATAATCCAGGCTACAATTCTTTCAAGGTACGTGACCTTGGGCAAGTTAATTAAAATGGGTTAATTTCAGATTTTTAACTCAAAAAATGAGAAGGTAGAATTACTAACGAATAGGGTTTTAAGAAAGTCAAATGAGGTGGCGCCTGGGTGGCTCAGTCGTTAAGCGTCTGCCTTCGGCTCAGGTCATGATCCCGGGTCCTGGGATCGAGCCCCGCATCGGGCTCCCTGCTCCGCGGGAAGCCTGCTTCTCCCTCTCCCACTCCCCCTGCTTATGTTCCCTCTCTCGCTGTGTCTCTCTCTGTCAAATAAATAAATAAAA